>NW_010972886.1:14589177-14593205 GCF_000737465.1 Haliaeetus leucocephalus
GGTTTGGTGGCATATTGCGTTTGGTTTTTTGTTTTGGGTTTGGTGGGGATTTGTTCGTTTGGTTGGTTGATTTGTTTTTTATTCCCAGTCAGCCCACAATATAACTGATCCTAACACATTTGTTTCATTTATTGGTTTGTTGCATTGTGCTGTGCTTACTGGCATAGCGTTTGAGCACTTCCTATATTATCAGTGATACCCTATGGAATCTCTTCAGGAGAGTGATGTACGGCTTTGGATTCTACTGTGTGCCAAGTGACTAACCGGGTTTTTAGAATTTGTCTCTAATCTCTAACTTACCCCAACGTGTTCTTGCCCTCATTAATCCCCTTAGGACAGTGAAGAGTGAAGGGAAAAGTATTTGTATGGTTGCTCTGTTCTCTTAGCTTGTTCTTGGTGTGCTCTTTGAGAACAGAAGTTCAAACTCTGCCACTTTATTCAGACTGGGAGAAGTGTGTGTTCCTGTAGGATCCTGAGCTACTCCCAGATGGGAACTTCCCACCATGAGGCAGCTCTAGAGTGATGTTTGCAGCTTTTCGAAAGAGCTGCCTCCAGGCCCAGACACCCAACAAACCCAGCTAGAGTTCCTCATTCTAAATCAAAACATAACCAAATGGGTTTGGGTGTCACTATGAAATGACCTGGCAGTTCAGTTGTGGCAAACTGGTTTCTTCTTCTGTGTGACTAATTTGTTTATTTTCCCCCAATCCTCTTGCAAATTTATAATGGCTTCCCAAAGCTTTTTCACCTTGTTGCTTCCTGCTGCTAAGTCAATTAAATTTGTCTTAACTCTTCTTCTTTATCCTGGCCAGCTTTTCTCCTACACTCCTTGTGTATCAGTGATATACCTACCCCCTTATCAAAAGACTGAGGTATTGAGGCTGACTTCAGATGCTCTGCTTACTTGGTAAATGCAGCTGTATAAACTAGAAGCAATCTTTTCCTTCCCTGAGACATTCTTTGGGGTCTACGACTCTTTTAGAGACAGCTGTTGTCCTCTTCTGTACCTTTAATCCAGTTGCTTCTTGCTCTGGGAGCTGCCTTTGTCAGACAGGGCTTTTTTTGCATGAACTCGGTGTTCGTGTTGCAAAATATGCCTCCATGAGGCTTACTGTGCAGATGGCAAACAATAGCTGTCTCCAGCCAGGGAGGAAATCCATTTGTCACTGTTTCATCATTGGTCCCCATTGTGTTGCCTTCAGACAAACCCATTCATCAAGACAAGTTCCAAAGTGCTGGTGTTTACCAGGGATACTGCACAAATCCCATCTTTTAACATGCAAGCTCTCCCTCTGCGGTTTCTAGCACTGCTCTTTATTTCTGTTACAAGGGTGTCTAGAAAGACTAGAGGTCAGCAGCCTGTTTGCAGGTGATGTTTAATTTTGATCCCTGAGTGGGTTGTTGGCAATAGGGACAGAATCTGGGACCTTTTCCTGACAGCCTGTTCAGCCCAGGTGAGAATAGGTGGCTTTTATTTACTAATATGACATAGAACGTGAGCTTACATATGCCGTCCTCTACATGTTGCCCACCACACGTGCCAAATAGCTCATACTGAGAGGATCCCATCTTCATGGATCTTGTAACCTTTGTGGAAAAGTTTGGAGGAAGGTGAGAAAAGGGGAAAAGATGTCTTTGTGTTTAACAGGGTAATTGTAGAGCTGGTACTGGACCTAAGTTCTTCTTTTCAGTGTCGCATCCACTCCTTCAAGCTTTCTTCTGAGGCTGGGTTCTTACCTGCTGATGTACTGATATCTCCAGAAGAATGCATGCTCTGAAGGCCAGGAGGAACTTCTGTGGTCATGTAGACAACCTGCAAAGCACAGAGCGTAGCACTGGATCCTGCAGACAAGGAGAGCAGCACTCAGGATCAGATGGCTGTGTTGATAGACCCAGAAACTAGTGCCAAGTGCCCCACAAGGTCAGAAGGGCTGGTGGGTACTGCAGTGTCTGTCCCACTATTCCTGAGGAGTTTGCCCTTCAGCTAGGGGCAGGGCTTGGCACTGGGCTGTGTACAGAAATGTTTTTGCTGACACCAGATGAATCTGACACAAGTCTTTGGTCTTGCAAGCTTTGCTTGGTTTGATTTGAGGTGTTTTCAGCCAGATTTCCACTATTTACGGGGTAACAATGAGAAGTTGCCTGCCATGGGGAGGCTCAAAAAGACTAAGAACTGATTAGAAAAAAATGTTCTTGAGATAGCAACAGCAGCCAGAGAAGCGAGATCAGGTATTAAAAAAAATTATGTAAGAAATTTGAAAGCATTCAGTTTTGGGTCACCTGAAATCATGAGAATGCAGCTAGAAGAGAGAGGCTGCGGAGTTCATGCACAAAGCCAGAATGTGCTGGGGTGGGAGGCCTTATCCAGAGATTGAAGCAAGGATCAGTCAAAGACTGAGGGTTATCTAGGAACACTGGTGTGGGGACTCTGTCTTGGAGGCACAGAATTAAGGGGTGTCTGGTTAGGGTGTTTAGTGAGGGAGTGTTCATAACAGTAAGCAAGCGGATGCTGTTAATCAGAACAATATGGAGCAGGCAAGTACCCTTCATACTGCAGGGATTTTCTTTTTCCTTTCTTTCACCCTCTCCTCTCCATCCCCAGCATGTATCTCATGTACTATATGAGGGCTTGGTGGTTTGAAATCAGTGAAGATAGGCTGCATTACAAGAGCTGAGGATATGGCACACGTAGAATTCATTATGAAACCTGCAAATAAAAGAAGTGTTCTGTATACCCAAGAAATCACGGAAAGGGTTAGTGTTTCACCAGGAAGCTGACAGCACCACACTGGACCACAATTAAGACTTTAAAATATGTAACAGCATTTTTATGACATCAAAGTACTGTTGCCGCACAAGGCAGCATTTATGAAAAGATCCCTGCTCTTCACCCTACAATCATGATGTACATATTGGCAATAAGGAAGTCAGCAATAGCTATTTACTGCTCTCCTGCAGCTGTGGACTTATAACTTAGGTCCCTAATTAAGTAGAAGCAGGGCTAACCACGAAGCACACCACAGTGCCTTAAAATGGCTTTCATACTGCGGAAATCTGGTGTTTGGTTACTCCAGAGAGTGGGTTTTTTTCCCCTTGAAAACTATATTTGCACATTCAGAAATAATTATCTGGAGATTAAAAAAAAAAATGCTGTCTTGTTGCACCATGAGATCTAAAGAGCTTTTCATGGAAAGCATTTAAAATAAATAAAAAATTAATCCTGCTCTATATGGGAGATATTGACACCAGCCCCATCTTTGTCATCAAATGTGAGTGATTGTTAGCAAAGAAACTAGTCATGCTGCACAAAAGAGATCACAGCGTGTGCGTAAATCTGCATAACCTAATTGACTATCTTGGGAACGTGATCTTCAGCTGTAAAAATCCGCTTTTGACAAAACAATAAAGTTAAAAAGGAATGTCCCATCATTATGTTCCTTAAATGTCACAGGAACTGCCGTAAGTGCATCTTGGCAAAGGCGAGCCTACATCATTAGTTCCTCTCCTGGTAGCTTTTAGGTTTTTTGTTCCACATGGCCTGACTTGACAGGACAACAAATAGGCCTTTGCATCTGTACACATTTATTAGTGGATTTTATCGTTGGACATCAAGGAAATTGAGTCTCATCTAAAGGTTTATGACTGTACACATCTGTGGATTTTACTACCCTCCTTTCAAACAAACAAACAACAGCAGCAGAAAATTATTTTTGGAAACTACAGTTTAAGATTTAATAATCATTTGATGTTCTGAGAAGTCCTTGGCTGTTTGTCCAAATAGTTGCTGAACATTTGTTGAGCACTTCAGTTGGGGTGGGGGTGGGGGGGGTGGATAGGGAGCTGGGGGGGCAGGCTTGGTGATTTGTCCTTTCACAGCCTTCCTCTCTACTCCCAGCATAGCAAGCTTTTGTTGGATCGTGTATAGAGATGGCTTATCATTGGGACTAACCACCTTTGTGCATATAGCAATTCTGTCTCTAACTGATAACATGCAAAGGAATCCGGGGGGGGGGGGGGGGGGGGGGACA
>NW_010972886.1:14593215-14754421 GCF_000737465.1 Haliaeetus leucocephalus
TTGTTATGCATCAAGAGACAAAGGGGAAGGAGAGGGGGGGGGGGGGGGGGGTGTGTCAAACTGGGGCATAATATTGCCTTGTGCTGCTTTTGCTCTTGCCTGTTAATATGTAAGATTTCAACATGTTCCAACTCTGCTGGTTGGCGAAAGAGAGCCTGAAATCTAGCTAAAGTAAAGCAAGGCCAGAACAGTCTGCATGCCTTGCTCATTTAAATTCCTGATAAAATTAGTGGGCTAAAGGATTTGTTCAAGATTTCCTCGTAATCAAAGTATTGCACAGTTCCTATGCCAGGAACTCCACACCTGGCTATAGTCTGAGCTGTCACATTAAAAAAAAATAAAATTAAAAATCAGAATCCTGAAGCAAATTTTGGAAGTAGCAGCTGGGTGTAAAATAAAATGGTGCACACCTACCATTTCAAAGGGTCTTAAACAACAATTTTGAGTGAATTGCTAACTAATTTTTTCTTAATGCTGTGTTTATGCAGAAGCCTAAAGATGACAGCTTACAAGCCAACACTCTGAAATATTTTGCTGGTAATAATTTGAGGTTCGTACCTCCTAGTGTGTTTCATTGGAAGCGGACTGTCCAAGGTGAAAATTGAGGTCTTAAGTTAATGGACTCTGCTCTGATGAATTATGCTTTGTTCATGAATATTTTAATAGCTTACATAATGGAGGACTGGAAGCTGATTTTTTAACTTAGCTTTTTCAGACTGCAGAGCTGGATGGAGGAGGATTTTTGCCTAACAGGAGATTCTTACAATCTGTCTTAAGCAAAGGATGCTGTTTCATGAAAACATCTTCAGCTTACTTTATTTCAACTTGCAAGTGTTTCAGCTGAGATTAACTTTGTAGATGGAGACACTGGCAGATATAAAGAGCCTGAGAAGATAGTGCTTGTTATTCATTGTTTTGTAGTGAGGAAATAGGACTCGGTTGACCTTACAGATGGATTTTACTTTGTATGCATATGTAGTCACTTTGAGGTAGACTTTCCTACACCAGCTCTGGGAGGAAGTGCCTGGAGAAAGAGACAGGATACTGGACTTACACGGCGCTTCCCTGAAGAGAGGACTTTCCTCCCTTTCTGCCGTGCTCATGGTGGCTCTGCTTTAAGGCCCACTTTGGGATAAAAGCTGTGTTTGGACTTGCTCCTGTGCAACTGCCCAAAGGTTGTGACAGAGCCTGGAGCAGGGCCAGGGCCTACATATGGACCTCCCAAGTCCCCGTGCTGCAGCCTGACCTCAAGACCAGATTGCATTGTTACTGTTCTGTTTAAATGGTGTTGTGTGGAGAAAGAGAAAGCTGTGTGTAGGACTAAAATAATAATCTTCTCAGAGGAAGTGATGGCTAAACATCTTTATTGGGCACAAAAAGAAGCCCCAAGAGCAAGTCTTCTGGACAGAGGTTGAAGCACTATTTATGCCTTTTGTTGAGCTATTGCAGCCAGCTCATTTAACAGTTATGTAAAGGCAAGATTTAAGAAACAGTTGCTTGCTGGAAAGAATAAATGTATGTTTTCCCTATACCACACAGTGCAAGGGAAACTGCCACGGAGGTGAAGAAAGCCTGTGGCAGTCCTTCTCAGTCATTTGTAAACCTTTGAATGAGTTCCCAACACCAATTGTTACTCCGATCTGCAGTGGGCTACTTTTTGGCCAGCTCAAAGAAGCCCCAGAAAATATTGCACCCATATGCGCTTTTTTTTTTTTTTTTACATTCTCATTAAGTTTATAAAACCCACAAATTTAGACCATCTGTCCTATAAATGTTTCTAAACTACACCAAGATGAAAAAGCCGTTCTAGCTTTTTGATATAAGCGGTCAGCAAACCAAACACAAAACCAGAGCAAAGCAAATATTTTCTTGTCATACATGCTTCCCAACCGTGACGGATGAACTGTTATTTTTGATGTGTGTTTGGATCCAAATTTTGGAGAGAAATGCCTCCTAGATATGTGCACTTAACACCAAACCGGCTTGATATGAAGAATTCTTGTTAGGGAGGGAGCAACAGAGGGAAAGTTGCACCACATGCTGCCCATGGACTATATTAAAGAAGCTGTTTCTTCAATTATTTGTCTACCAACTGCTCTGCTGACTGCTATAACAAAGCCATCCGAGGCATGGACTATGTCAGACCATTCTCAGGGTAAGGTGTTCACACTTATATTGAATCCACCTCTCTCTTGGATGTTAATCCAGGAATATTTATTGCCTCCACGTGAGACTCCAAAGTGGGATTGGAGCATGATAATGAAGAGAGGCTGTTTGCAGTGCTTGGCTGACAGGTGGGATTAAGCCCAGGTCCTTGTTCACAGGCACACTCAACAGCAACCTATGTATTGTGAAAAGACTCAATAAAGCAAGTGGTAGAAAGGAAATCTCCCTTGAGATCCTTTTTCCTGGTGTTTCCATGGACGTAGCAAATTCCCAGCCTAAACCCTTTAGGGAAGAGAGGGCACTGTTTAAATTGTACACCCTCCTTTGATATTTACAGCTAAGTGGAAAAAAATAAATTGTTCTGACTGTGTCCAATGGTGGTTTTGACTTCCTTTGCTATTGGCACATTACTGCTTTGAGGGCCAGATCCTAACCCAAATCCTGGTCAAGGAGGTCTTGCTCTGTAGGCTAGACTAAGAGATTATATGTAAAGATATTCTTACCCATTTGCTTTATGTATATTACAACACTTATTATGCAATTCCTGCAGGCTTAACCAGAGCACAGATATGAAGTGGCGTATCCTGATATAGCCATGGACCTGTCTTACTGGTGAGCTGAGGAACTGTGTACAGAGCAGTCTGAAGGGGAGCTGTGGACACTTAGTACCTGGAAAGCCATATTGAATTGTAGTGTCTTTTTCATGGAGGAGGAGGAAAGTGGTGGTTGAGCTATGCAAACAATGAGGGATAAATTGTTGCATGTGTGAGCAGTGCTGGCTTTTTGCTGTCACTGAATTCAATTTGCCTACCTTCAGCTATTTTCTGTGGAGATATTCACAGCTGACGCAGTCCTCTGGGCCCTCTTTATCATCAATAAGAGTTATAGGCAATACTTAGGCACAGTTCATCTGACTTGTTTTAATCCTTCATCTTGGAGGTGAAATGTGAATTAAAAGTGTATTGTTCTCTGCTATGTTTATAGGTGCAGTTGAGATAAATAGCTTGTAGATGCCTATATCTGGGCTGAGGAATGCATCCTATTCGTCAGTTCTCCACTGTACAGCCACCTGGTTTTGCCCATAAAACTGTGGTGCAAAAACCCAAAGTCTTAGTTAAAACAAGATAAAAGCTGAGCTGTACTCAACACTGCCATCGCTTCCTGACTCTTTCATGGTATTTGGAGTTTCTCCATCTTTGCTTGCCCAGCCCAAGTTTGATTCCAAAATACACTTCTTCCAGACCTCTACTGACAGTTGTCTGTGGGTTAAACATCCTGTCCTTATGGCTGCTTTACTCCAGTGTGCTTGGACACACTAAACAATTTCTGTGCAGCAGAAGGTATGGTGTATGCTGTCAGCATTGGCTCCAGAGGAGCTGCCTGCCTGTACATCTCTAGGGCTGGTGTCCACCACTCATTCTTGCTATCTGGGCAAGACTCTTGCCAAACAAAAAAAAAAAAACCCAAAATGAAAAAAAACCCCCACCTTCTCCCAGTACAGTGCTTGGGATCAGCACAGACAATTGTATAATGTTGTTGACCAATGATTTAAATTCAGTAGTCATTTGTGTAATGAGTAATGTAGTTTTGTGTCAGTAGGTAAATGAGGGGAGTGCATCCACAATGAGTTGCTCCTTTTAAAGATAAAACAAGGTGTGAAGGTTTCAGTGTTGCTGTTTCTCTTTTTGGAGTTCTTCCACTCTGCTCTGCTTTTCCTTAAAAAAATTGATGAATGGGCAGAAATGGTACCATTTCTTCTAGCGCTTTACCTTCTATTGCACGTACCTTTGGGTTCTGTCTGCTGATCAGCGGGGGCACCGGAGCCCCTTGGTAGGCCAAGCACCCAGTCCTCTTGTGCTGGAAATGGCTACCAGGGAGTTGATAGATGAGCACTGTGACTATGCTTTGCAGGTAAGATCCCTGGCAGAAATGTGCTAGCCTCTGTCAGAGCTGAGCTGGAGTGTCTTGCAAGCACTGTGCCAGTTGTTTTCTTCCATTCTCCCACTGCTGTGATAATTTAGCTTGGTCTTTCAGCTCAGTGTAGTGCTCCACCTGACTGTCTGAGAAGAAAATGGCATGCTTCGTAGGCAAGTAGCAGTATTTCTCTTTATAGAGCTCTGCTTCTCATTTTAGGAAAACAAAGGATATTTTTCTAACTGGGTTCAAGCCTTAACATGTTTTTCAGTACGTCATTTGAAGTGCTTGTTGAACAAAACAGTTACTTCAATGAATAGCAGGTTTGCTGAAAAAGACGCGTTCTCTGTAAGGTTGGGAGAAACTGGTAAATAAGTTTGGCTAAAAGCACTGTGTAGATGGAAGAGATGTTGAAACTTTCTTTCAGTGCTTTATCACTATATTTTTGGAAATTTGAAATGTCTAATCTAGGTTTTACCTGCATAGAACTTTTGGCTTTTTAATTTCTACATCAAATTTTGAACATATGAAGGGACCTAAATACACAGAAGAAAAGTGTAAAAGGTTACAGACTAATTCTTTTGGAAAACTTAGTTTTGTCAAATGCAAAATTTAAGATTTATAGTTTAAAGCAAAAATAATTTGGAATCCAACATTTTGGGCTGATCAGAAATGATTTTTTCTTTGTCTGTAAACCCCAAAGTTTGCATCTGACACAACCAAGATGGGCTTTTTTTCCCCTGGTCACCCAATAGAAGAGTTCACTATTTCCACAGCCTGAGTTATAACTGCTGTGGAAGAAATGCTGCATTCTGTATTTTGGCTCTGTTGACAGAGAGGCTGTGCAGTCCATTGAGGAATGATATGTCCTGTACAATATGCCCTGTTTCCTATAGGGCTCTCCAAGATCGGTAGGACTCTCTGTAGTGACAGCAGAGGGTTTTAGATTTACAACTCAGTGGGAGCTGCATAGGTCTTCCGATTTCTGCAGCCTTCTGTGTACATCTTCTAGTGTTTTATAGGAATGGAGTTGCATCATCAGGCTAAGATTATGGACTTAAAAGTTATATATACATGCCATTAAAAAATTATAAACTAATGTACCTATATGTGAAAACTTTACATGCACACATATGCTCACATACTAGACAAAGAGCTGAATTCACTACTGAATTGCCTTACTAATCTGCCAGGTTCAGCAACTGATCAGCAGCTCTTGATAAATCAGGTTAGTGTTCTCTTCAAAGGTTTGCAGAAGTTCAGTGTACATCAGGCTAGCTAGTGAAACTTTTTCTATTCATTCATTTACAAAAAATAAACAGGAAATTTTGCATTTCAGTTCCATCCAGCAAAACCCCATTACAGAGCTTTATTACTTTACAGTGATTTCCCCTCCCCCTGCAACAAAATAGCTGCGTGCAGTACTCGTACTCAGTATTCAGAACAGCTGACATGAATGTCTGAACTTGAAGTGGGGTCATTTATAGGAGTGAGGGTATTGCCATGTTTATTTTAGCCAGAGTTTTCTGAAACAACATAGCTGACTTAAATCCCAGGTTCACATCCAGGTGGGCAGTCATCCTGATGCCCTGTGCTCTGTGGACCGTGCTTTGGACTGTCTGACGACTTGTGGGGGTTTGCTGGAGGGGGCCTGGAAGGGAGGAGGAGCAGAGGTGTAATGTACTCTGTCTGATTATGATGTAGCTTAGGAATTTGGGACACCAGCAAAGCTCTCAGGTTGGTTATCAGTGATGTCAGCTAATACCTTTGCCAGTAATGCCCAATAGCTAACTGCCTGTTGTATTTCTAAGGCATTGACTTACTTCTAATAAGTTGCGTTTCTTTTTTTACAGTGTATTTCTTTACACAAGTAGAAAACTATTTTATTTTACTGCATGGCGGAATATACTTCTTTAAAAGAACTCAAATAACTACAGCAGGCTAATACTGTTGGACCAGGAAAGCATGAAGAATTAGTCTTAGGTGCTGGATCCAGTTGTTGCCCTGTCCATTACATTCACGTACCTGCAACTGATTCATTTAATTGCATGTTTCTGTGGCCAAATACCAATGTCTGTATTCCGCAGATTCTTATCATTACTCCTCTGCCTAATTGTGTGTTGCAGTGGGAAGGACACATACTACTATATCTGTTGTCTATATCTGCTTCACTTCTCTCTTTAACCTTAGATGTCCTTAATTACAATGCGTATAGTAACTCTTAGCTGCTGAGTTTTGAATTTTTCTCCCCCCGTTGTGCTGCAAGACTGCAACAAGATGTGTCTGTGCAATTAAAGCAGAGGTATGCTGAATTTCTTCCCACTTGTTCCCCACTTCCATTGTGGACAGTTATGCTAAGAAGATTTATGCTTGAATAGTTTTTCTACTTTGGTGAAATGCAGTAAGATATCCAGGTGTTTGAGGTACTGTTTGAGGTACCATATGAAAATAGAATTGAACTGGTATGAAAGGCTATACAGTAATATTTAAATATATATGAGTTAATCCACATGGTTGAACTGTATAAGCAAAGATGCAATTCTTTTGGCTTTTACGTTGCTTTGTGTGATAGCAGCATTTGACTACTTTGCACGCAAATCAGTAGCTCTGGCAAAGCCCTAGAAGAGTCTGTGGTGTCTCATGCCAAGTTATTTCCTCATCACGGGCAAAACTCAGTTTGAGCTCTGTGTCATCTTTAGCTGTTATAATTTTGCACTTGTGTGTGTTGGAGTTGTGGGGATAGGAAGATGTAACCCTCCAGCTAGTTCCCCGTGATCTTTGGACCTTCTGAGCCATCAGGTACTGTATGCTTGTATGAAATCAAACTTCTGTGGTAGCACTATCACTCCACAAGTACCAGAGGAACTAGCATTTATTAATAATTTGGTTGCTTGGATTTGTCTGTTGTGCCCTCTATCTGTAGTTGTAGGTGAGCAAACTAAAAACAGCTACATTTTGTTAAGGTATACTCAAGAGCGCATTATTAAAAATATTGCTATTAATAAGGAGAAATAATGGAAAACTTTGTTTTATGTCTCTTTCTGAACACACACTCTCTCTCAACAATACTTCTGACAGCAGTCTCTGCACTAGCAAAGGACCTTGGTTCTCTGTTACTGGCTTTATTTCCACCTACTCCTATCTCTAGTGCACAGGCATCACTTCAGTTGCCAAACACAGAAATTGATGCAAAGCTCACGCAAATAAACAGGAAGCATTTACGTTAACTTCAGCAAAATTTGTGTCAGTTTTGTGCTTCAGAATGGCTGTTTTGTTTTCCTTGCCTCCCAAAAATAAAACAGGTGACTGTTGCCAGCAGCTCTCATGCAGACCTGCGTCTTCTCCAAGCAGCACACACTGTCTGCTGGCTGACCCATCTTCCAGTTAAGAGGCTCTTCTGCCAAATTTGTTATATCTGCAGTGTTTTCCTTTTGACATCTTTGTATGTATATAGAAATTAGGGGGTTCCCTGTCACATGTCAGAAGAGGACCACCAACTGACCCTGTTGTATGTGGTTTTAAAGAGACAAAATTATTGGTGTGCAAGCTTTTCTATTGACAGAAAAACATCAATACACTTCTTTACTCTTACTTACAGTGAGCTATATAAGCAGAGTTGCAAATAAATGTAGTTGTTAAACTGTTTCACTAGAACACTAACCTAGCAATTCTCTGAATTCAATATGATTTTTCAGCTGATAACAAATTGTGGATAACGGTGTTGGGCAATGTATCCCAGTAATAATGTTTCCTATGCTGAATATTCTACCTCTTCAATTGAGTATTCCTCATGCCTTTGCATGTCAGCAGGTAAAGGAACCAGGTTATGATGTGAATGAAGTTCATGGAGAGGTTTATAACTTTATAATTAGCACTGGTTGGGAGATAAGCAAATCAGCATTCAAATATGCAAAGCAGAGAGGAAAAATTTATGTTAGATTTTCAGCTTGCTATTAGTAGGGCTTATTTCTTTACTTTTTTGATGAGGAACAGCTGTGGATTAGCACAGAGTAATCAGAGACAGTAGGCAACCTGGTAGGGTCATTGTGCACTGCTCCTTTGAAATGCTCAAGTTTATGGGGTGTCAGAGCAAGCCGGGACATGAACTGACTGGGCTGAGTTATAACAATAGTTTGGATCACAAAGGGTCGGACCATCAGCTGGTTGAGATCAGCAGAGCTCTGCAGTGCAAATAAGTCCATTTATTCCAGGTGGGCATTTGCCTCCAAAAGCTTTATCCTTGTATCTGCCAAATTTCTATCAGTGCAAAAATTTGATGTGATCTTGGTTGAGTATGGTCCTACAGTCACCCCAAGTGAGTGTTTCTGTAACAGAAAGATTTTAAAAGGTGACCACACTGACCCATGACCTCATTTTTAGAAATAAGCAGACTGCTGAGTTTCTTCAGGCTGTGTTTTGAAAAATGACTATTTTTTTTTTTTTCCTAAATTGGAGATTGCTTTTTGGAAAAGATAATTTCTTATTTAACTGATATATGAAAAGTGAGATGTGTTGTGGTGGTTTGGGGGGGGGTTGTGGTTTGGTTTTGGGTTTTTTGGTTTTTTTTTTTTTTGTTTGTCTTTTATTCCTTTAGTTGTATGGCTTTACTCCCCTCCTCTGCCCACAGGTTGGTCTTCCTGGTTATTTTAACTACCTAAACTGAAAGAGCAGTGGGAAAAAAAAAAATGGTAGAGAAAAAGGAAAACAAATGATGGAGGAGGTAAATCAGAAGAGGATTTTCAAGGTGGGGGGGGGAGCAAAAGAATGAACTAAAATGCCAAAACAATACTGATCACGTTTAAAGAAAAAATAATTGTTAAAAGCCTGTCACTTAAAGCATTTTCTGATTTCTCCACTAGCTCTACTTCCAGTTTACTTTTTGCACAGAAAATATGAAACCTTGTCTGTCAGCGTATGGTCCGTTTCAACATTTTAGAAGTTTTTGTGCATTGCTTACTCTCTGCCATTTCCCTTTGAGATTCAGTGTTTGGGTTTTTATTGTTGGTTGGGTTTTTTTATTTTTTTAATCTATGCTGTACTCATTAAGTTCAATGGGAGTTGTGTGAAATAAATTCCTAGATGAGTATTGAACACCTCAGCTCAGCACTTTTGGAAGTGAACCAAACTTAATTCGTGTTGTTGTCTCCTTGTGCCAGATTATAGACTCCAAGCCATGCAGCAAGTTCAGGAACAAACCCTGTCTGTTGATATAGGGCTTCTGCATTCACGTATGTTTAGTTTTTCTCACCTAAATAAACACCCAGATAACTGGGTTAGAATGGGTAGGGGACCTATCTCTTCCTTTTCTACCCATGTTTGAAATGGCTGTGGATTTGTCCCAATACAGAACAGGAATAGTTTTTAAATCATAGAAAAATAAAACTTCTCAGTAAAAAGGGACTTTGACTAGAAATTCCATTTTTGGTGGAAATTGTGACAGATTTGATACACTGGCTTTTCCGTCATAGCTTCTCCCATGTTAGCTCTCTTAAGCATGGAGGATCAGTTGTGAGGGTAGACTATATAGGCTTTCCTTACCCAAATTCAGGTCTTTTTATAGATAACTGCAATCCTCTGTGTTTTTTGTGACTGTCTGTCCAGCCCACCGTGTCATCAGCTTCTTGCCTGTGTGTGGAGAGTGAGGAAGGAAGCCAGTACAGAATTGGAGGCTTTGCATTGATGCCTTGATAAGAATACGCATTTCCCTGTCCTAACTTTCAGCATCACATTTTTGCCAGACTGCCTCAGCCTTATTTCAGGGTTTAATGGCCAAATACTCCATAGTCAGATCTTGTCTCCTATAAGATTGGAAGGAAAAGTCATCATAAAACATTGATATTTCATTTACAGTTGGCTTGATCAGAATCAAAGACATGCTTCCTTTTAGCTTAATGAGCTACCCACATCTGCAGTCCAGCAGGCAGATTGGTTGTGTCTGAGCAGGAGTAGTGCTGACAAGGGTAAGAGCTAATCAGCCATGCCTTGTGTTGGGATTAAGAGTTAAATGTTGCAAAGCTTGCTATCCCCCAGTCACTGGAGTTTCAGCTCTGCGGAGAGGTTGATGTTACCACTGCCTGTGCGGAGGTTATGAAATTCCTCTCAGTCCAGTAGTGTGGTGTAACAGGATGTTCAGCAGTGAAAGAAAATGCAAATTCTGGGTCAGGCTCTGTCAAAGTAAAGAGGATAAAACAAACAGGGAAATGATGGCCAATCTTTTGAATGAGATTCTCAGCTTGTGTGTATTAATTCGAAGTTTCTTCTGGGTGACACCAGCCAAAGGGCTAGTCCATGGACACCTTTTGGGCATATCTGAACAGAGTGGTCCTTTCTTTCATGCAATACTGGGCATTTGGGAAGAGACATTTGCAGCAGTTCAGTAAAGATTTGGCCAAGTCTTCTCCAACATCACCTGTTATAATCTTTAGGAAATGTATCAAAAGCTGAACTTCCTGTACACCATTTCAGAGTCCCATTCTGATTACAAAAATCTGAATTACAGCCTGTTAATTTTAAAAATGGATTTTTTTTTTTCTTGCATGCATATTATGTGGCATTGTTGTTTTTCAAATTAACCGTGGGTAGCCATGGGAATTTATGTGCTCTTAAAACAAAAATATATATAGAAAGAACTGAAAGCATTCCAACCATTGTTACCAATGATTTAGGATAGTATGCTAATTGCAATGTCAATATTGTCTCCTTTGCTTTTTTTTCTGTTGCAAAACTTGTAGTTTATGCAACCGATGTCAATGGAGCTAAGCTAATTTATGTCAGCTGGTCTGATATTTTTGGTTATGATTTTTGCCTTGGCAAAACACATATATAATATTGTTTTTCCCAGAAGATTGGCTGAATACCCTAAAAGTCATTATTGACAAATACTGGGGTTAGCCAAGTAGGACTTAAGATTTCTTTCAGTAGTGGCAACATCGATCATCTGGGTGAAACAGACTGTATTTTGCTGAAAGAAAAGTTACTTCTGTTTATTTGTAGGGCATAAACATCCTGTAGGTCTGTTCAGAGTTATAACAGTGTAAATCCATTGTAGCTGAGTGGAGACTCAAGCCCATTATTTTTCAATGAGTGATATTCACCTGTTTGCTTAAATGATGCCAGGTGGACAGAACCAACTTTTATAACAAATTTAAACTCCTCATAAACAGAGCTTTAACTTCCCTTCTTCTTTGATTTTGTACTGCAGGCCTTGAGAACGATGGGGACATCTGTACCTTTGTGGTGAGGCATAAGTGCAGGTGAAGGAAAAATCATTTGTCCTTATCCTCACTGTATTATTGAACAGAATTGCCTGTTCATGAGATTACAGATCACCTGAGGGGGGAATTAAGTTACACTAACTTTTGAAAAGTTAACACTTCTAAAACTTGAAACTCAAAGCCTGGCCCTGTTTTGTCAGCAAGCCCTTCTTGCAAACAAGTGGCCTCAACTTCAACAGGTGTAATTGCCCTGTGACTCCTCCAAACAATGCTGATTTACACCAGTTTGATCACATAATGCACAAGCTGGTATGGGTGTGGCCACGACCCTGGTAAAGCAGAATCTGCAGCAGATGACAAACCTGGGCAGTAGATAGAAGCAGCAAGATTTGCCGTGGTGTAGGTGGTGATGATGGAGAAGAAATGGTTATTGGGTGGAGAAAAGTCACAGAAGGAGAGGCTGTGCCAGGTATAGAAAATCTTAGTAATTTGTAACTTGGGTATTGGTGTTAGACTTGTCTCCTAAATTCATCTGAGGGTACCGAGTAACAAGGGAAGGTGATTATGAGAATTCTTTCCCTGTTGATAAGACATTTCAGAACAGCATCTGGCTCAAGTCTGCTATCAGCATTTTGATTTTGCAGTGGGTAAGTCTGCCTTGTTCTTTAAAGTGCCAGATACTCAGCTCACAGTAAGGTCTTCAACTTTATTTTGGGTGAACGGAAATTTCTGTAAAAATAATAAGACTCAGGAGAAGGAATTGCAGTAATCCTTCCTGGCTGTGACAGAAACAGGTCCAACCATTTCCAAGGCTGCAGAAGCCTGGCAGGATTAAATGTTAGCCAGAGTCCTAAAAAGACAGCAAGGTGTTTCAGTACATCTTAGTACCAGGCTTATGAACAGAGGGTTGTGGTACCAAGGTAAACTCACACATTTCTTACAGATGGGCAGACAGGTAGAGTCTTCTCCAGAAATCTCACACAGCGAGGTTTGGGTTAAGTGGTGTTTTACCTACCTTCTAAGTCAGTATTTGTGCATCTGATTTTTGCTGTCTGTTTAAAAATCAAATAGAAAAATCAAAATGCAAGCATCCAGTCAATGCAATTGTGTGATGTTCACCCACTCATGCTCAGAAAACTCTATGGTTATGATCTTCTTCCTGTAGAATCCTGGTTTTGGCAGATTTTATGTGGCTGGAGCTCTATTCTTTTTCAACGTGCTCTTGTTCTTTTAATCTGCAATTTTTGATGAATTCCTAAATACTGGATGTACTCCCTTTGTTCCTTCTGTAACCTGGCCAGTGTTTTCAGATGACAATATGCAACTTAACCCAGTGTAAGCAGTGAACATTCTCAGCTGGATTTTTTTTGGGGGGGGAGGGTGGGATATGTTACCTATGCAATGAATGGAAGTGAAACCAAGAGCCAGACATCTCAGAAATCACTCCTTGGTAGGCTAATAGTTTTTCAGCAGCTCCCGACATATCCACAAACTAGGCTATTTCACAGGGAAAGTATAGTGCTGGTATAAAAGACAAATCCCTATCTAACATCCTCATCTGCCCTGGGTGGTGTTTTGTTGTTCTCTGGCACTGTGGGTGAGGCATATAGGATCTGCTGCTGTTGGGAAAACCTAACAGCTGCTCCTCTGAGCCTGAGACTGCTGCCATGCTCCTGGGTGCAAGAGGAAAGAAAGACTTTCCTCTCTAATAACCTATAAGCTAAGCTGAGCCAACAAAGTGGGGCTGAACAGCCAGCCACTAACCACATCTCTTTATTTAGGCTCATAGTTATGTTTTTAGGACACAGTGCATTTTTGCCAGTTCCAGGGTATTCTCATTCAACCCATTTGGGGGCTTTTAGAAAACGTTTTGTTCCAGCCATCATCAGAAGGCTTCATTACCAGATGTAAATTTTCAGTCAGGCAAACCAGTTTAAAGCTGGTCTGTAATAAAGCACACTTGACCTTCTTTGAATTCTTCAGATCAAACTGCTTAGACATTTTTCATTCTTCTTCCTGCCTTTTGGTGGCAAGATATCAGTAACATACTGTTCTGTACAAGTGTACAAAATTCCTGATGTCCAAATGGATGATTTTTATGGTTGATGTGACACTGTCAGCAGTGCTGACACTAATTTCAGCAAGCCAATAGTTTACTCAGTGTAGAGTCATTACACTCTGTCCATGATGACTGTGCACAGAAGTCAGGTCTTACAGGCAGCAGTGGATAAAGGCTGACCAAGGCCTGACAGCAATCCATGGGAACTGGAGTTGCTGTCAAGGACAGCTTCCCAAAAGAAACCATCCATCTCCCTTTACATTGACCTGGATGCTGTGTTCCATTCTAACTCCAGTGGGTGTAGCTGATGATTTCCTATCACTCCTGTAAGGTGTCCTGTATGTAGAGCCTTGGCAGCCCATGCCATCTTTACATGGTAGGTGGATTTGTCTGGAAGACTATGTCTTACTTCTTGTTCAGGTTTCTTGTAGTCTAGCTTTTCATAATAAATGTGTTACTATAAATTCTTGGCTGACCAAAGAAGTTTGGCTAATTCTAACTTCTGGATGCTTATCAAAACCAAAGCTTGAATTTCATCCACCGTGAATCCTAGTCTATTTTTAATGCTGCTGTTTGGAAGCATGGCTCCATGTGCTCTTAATAAAATAGTGGAAACAACATGTGGCGACTTTGTAAAAAAACTAACCAAAAAACTTTTTTTTTTTTTTTTTTTTTTAGAGAGCAAACTTATTTGTAAATTTTGTAAATAATCTACACCAGATGTTGGCCATGACATAAATTGCCACTATTAATATCTTTTTATATAGCCTTGGACAAATCGCAAGTCTGTGCCTCAGTTCCCCAGCCAAAAAAAGGTGTGGTAGCTTCTGAGGACATTAATGCTTCAGGAACGAGGGTTATTTAAATAACTAAGAGACAACATTTGTGCTTAGACCATAGTGATGAGTACTGGAACCTAGAGGGTCTTAAAAGCACATTTCTAATACTTACAAAATTGCCATTTTTTGTAGGACTTGTAGCAAAGGCACACCACAGTCCAGTCTGTGTGTTTATATATTTAGTATATATTTTAGATAATGCTGCTTGTAGTTGTGTTGAAGTCACTGGCCTAATAGTTCGGGCACAGCTGGCCTATTTATGCTTACAGCTTGTCTTTTCTAGAAAGAAGCTTGAGGTACACCTACTTGGAATATTTCCAGGATGTGATTTTGATTTAAGGGCAAGATTTTCCAGAGCTGGAGCCTGAAGTCAGGATGGGAGGTAAGATTTGCAAAGAGGCTTGGATATCCTCTTCATCAAAAGGTGTTGAGCTGCCAAGCTGGTTAGAGATTACATGCTTTTTAAGGTAGTGGACCTAATTACTTCAGTGATCAAAGACAACACCATGGTGTTGCCTCAACTGTCAGTCAATTAGGTGAGCAGCCGTAAGTATTTTCAGGTCAAGGTCAGTGGCAAAACCCCATTGTTTGCTTAAGTGTAATCCTGGGGCTGCTAATCCTCCTGGAAAGTGACTGTGCTGGCCTTACTGCAGTTTCTAGTTTGGGTGTTGGCAGAACCAGCTCAATGATGTGCACCAGCAGTACAGATGTGCCGTTTGTTGCTTTCAATCTGAATTTCAGACTTTTGAGGTGGACACAAAGACAGCTGAATTTTCTGACTTGTGTTCCTGGTGAAGCAAAGAAATAAAACAGCCTGCATTTTCTAAAGTGTTCAGTCCTGTTCACCAGCTCAAGAATGTGGCAGAAGTTCATGTTGTTTTCTGGGGGAGCTGAGGGGTGTTTTCTCTCCCCACCCAAAACCTGAATTCTTGTGATGGTCATTCGATTCGGTGTCTAAGTGGGAACTGTTGGAAGTGAAGTTGTTTCAAGGACCTTTGTGTAGTGGTGACATTGAAAGGCAACAGTGGAAAGGAAATACATATTTCTGCAGTTACAAAATGAACCGAATGAGACCAGCTTTTCTTAGATATCTACTATCCCCCCAGCATTGCAGGCAGAGTTGCGTCCTACCTCCTTGCTGAGTTTCAGGTCCTTTGTCCCACAAATAACAAATTTCCCAAATGCTTAGTGCAAGTTCTGCTCCGCACACAAATGGGATCTGTAAGGCATGAGACATCAGCTTGAATGCATGATTTGGGGGAAAAAGAAAAAAAAAAGAAAAAAAAGTGCAGGTCCTAAATCAGTGTCTGTTTTTAGTGAAATTGTCAGTATTTCTGCATACCTCACAGCACTTGCACTGTTTTTGTTGCTGAGCATTCCCTTCACATAAAGAGATTCTCTCTATTCTTGTAATAACGAAAATAAAAAAAACCTTATTCTAGTCCCCTTTCAGCGCTGACTTAATTTTAATTTCAGATTAGTTTGTTCTTATTTGCTTTTCCAACACCATATGCAAAGATGCATGGAAACTAAAGGAGAAAAGACCAGATGTACAGATCAGCTGTAATATAAAGCTTCACAGCCCAGAAGTCAGCAGGACCAAATGTATCCAATAGAGCAGCAGCTGAGCAGCTCCCCTCCAACATCCCTCAAGGAGAGATAAAAGAGCCTCTGGATTGTTAGGCAGAGTTTAAAAAAACCCCATGTTTTCATTCATCACCACACAAAGCAGTGGTGTGGATCATAGCTGCACACCTGCAGCTGTGTTCCAGTTTGACCTTTCTTGTTATCCCTGCCAAAAAATAGATCTTGACAATAAATTCAGAAGAAGCTGGTATGGTTTAGAAAACAATAGTGGTGTCTCATTTCTCCTTTATTATTTCCACATCTGAAGGGTGAGTGTGAAAGAGGAAGCAAAGCCCATGTGCAGGTGGAAATGGAATGGGTAAGATTTAGCAGTATGCGTGGTGGAGCAGGTCAGATGCAACCCACTTCATTTCTGAGGACTTTTTCTGCCTGAACTAAGAATTCTTTTTCATAGGGGGGACATTCTCCCTCATAATATAGTCTGTGGCCATTTTTTCCCTTTAAAATTAAGTGCGGTTTATTGAAAACTTTCAAACGCCTATTTTGTTTTCACTGTTAACATGAACTTTTTTGTTAAAATGTAAAATGCTAACAGTGGCTATTCCTATAAAAGCGTTTCCTGGGGGCAAGGAAAGAAATGTTTCCTAAGCACTCCTAGGCTGCCATGCTTTTAAGCCTTATTTAAAGTTTCTTTCCAGTTGGATTTTTCCCCTTTTGTGGCAGGGGGTGGGAACGGGACACAAACATTGCTGCAAGTTCAGGATACATTTTCTAGAACTGGTACTCAGAAAGGCTAGCAGCAGAAGTTTATTTCATTATATTTATTGATAAGTAAATGGCCTAAGAGGGGCCAGTCTGTCTCCTTTGCCCTGGGGTTTAAGGTGGGATGCAGGGGTGTAAGTTCAGCTCTGTGCTCCCATCACTGCAGAGCACACAGTAGTCAGAGAGGTTTAGAGAGCATTGTTCAGGGCAGCTCTGTCTCCACCAGCAGTGCTGCTGGCAGATGGCTCCAGCAAAGGGTTTAGCTACCAAAGGATGCATCTTCCCCCCGCCTTTTGATGGTTGTCTCTGGTTACTGAATCCTCATTGCTGAGCCAATCCAGCCAAGCTGCCTGCACTATTTCTTTACTTTCTTGCAGGACCATGCCATTTTTCTTCCTATCACGATTCCATCCCTCAAACATCTTTCAACAGCTCTTGCATATATGTTTGCTTGCACTTAGTCCTGCTTTTCCTGTGTCCCCTCTCCTCTCAGTATAAAGAAAGAAAGGATCAGTTCTGCCCCTTTTATTTGTAGTGTGCAAAGATACATGTTTAACCTTAGCACAAATTTTACCCAAAGCCTGCTGGATTCAACAAGTCTTTGGCTCGCATTTGGAATTGCTTGAATTCCTTCCTCTTCCTTTCTCCTATCTACCACCTCTCTTTTGCCTCTTATGGCTCGTTATGTCCTGACTGCATCTGCAGTACCTCTTTCCCAAAACACATTCATTAGCTGTGGTGGACTATATGCAGAATGTTTCAGGAGCCATTTAAGAAAAACACTAATAAAACCCCCTTCTAACGGAGTTCTCTATTAAACGTAAATCTAGTTAATCTGTGAACAGGACTAAGTCCTGAACACAGGATTGATACCTGGGAACATCAGATGGCTGCCACTGGGACAGGTTTCCCTCGGATATAAAATAACTGATGAAAATGGCCTCTGTATTTTGCAAACATGTACCAGTCCTGGATTATGGTGAAGCATGCCCAACCTGTAAGTAACTTTACATTTTCAGAAACAAGCCCCTTTTGCCCTTGTTGTTATTGTAGTACTTTAGCCTTAAGTAAAAGTTGGATTCAGACTAGGTCTGTTGGCTAAGTGGTCTGGACTGAACATTTTGTTCCCATCTTTGTCATATATACAATCATGCATAGCACTGGAAGGACTGGTTTTGCTCTCATTGAAGTCTGAGAGATGATTACTATTTGCAGTAGTAGAGCTGAGCTGGGCTTCTTTCTCCTGGATTGAAAGCACTTGGTAACTTTGGTTTTAGAATGGAGGCTCAGCTTGTAACTCAGGCTGCTTTGCGGAAGGGTCATATGGAATATGAAATCAGTGAAAGTCTTCATTAGATACCATCCAGCAATTCAGCACAGAAGTGGTCTTGTTTGAGTCAGCTGGAGAATTACATCTGAGTTCAGAGAGGAGAACAGGCTAGCTTATCCCATGGACTGACTCCCTTCCTTGGGGAGGGAAGTGTTCACCAAGTATTAACATAGTTGTGTATTTGATGTAATCTTTCAATGTAATTTGCAGACTTTACCACACTCCTTATCTCAACGTTTTCAGGAAATCCAGCCCTTTATTCCAAAACATAAATTAGAAAAAACTTCCCCCTTGCCCTCACTTATCTTCTCCCCTCCTCTCCTCAGTTTGGGGAAACAAAATTATTCAGGTAAAACTTCCCCAAATGAGCTTTGTGATTAGGGAAAATTGTGATTACTGTGTTCAAAGAAAATAGACATTTTCCTATAATTAAAAATCCAATTTTCCATGGACGAGGGAGGAAAGTAAAGTTCAACATCTCTAGCTGCAGTATATGCTTGATGTGCATAGAGAAAATTGCACAGATGGCAGCTCTGTGAATGAGCAAGCAGAGACAACCAGAAAGCTCAAATTTTGTAGGACTGCTTTTTAGCATCCCTTGGAGATGTTACTATTTGGCTTTTTCCTCCTTTTATTGTGGAATTTTCCTCCTTTTCCTTTTCTACACCTATGTAGATAACTTAGAAAACATGTGAAAAAAGCACGGAGGGGAAGACCAAGTAAAACTTAAGAAGCTCGTTCAAAAATAATTTCATCTTGAAACTTTCAGAAAAGACTTTTCTCCTCTCACCCCCTGTGAAGGATATCTATATTGGCCACCTGTAGCTGTGCTAATCCATCATCTTGCTGCCATAACAGTCTGCCTGATGTGTGGTAGAGTTCCAAGTGATTTAAAGGAGTGAATTTGGCTCTGAATTTCAGAATACAGATACAGAGCCAGGTGAATGAGGGAAGTGACCACAAGATCTAGCAAATAACCATGGCTTCCCTCCATGCTGCCGTGTGCGTTCATGGCTAAGACCTCGATTCGAAGGGAAGAGCAAAGACACAAAGAAGGTTCTGTAGCTTTCACAGTGGTTGTCCTCTTTCAGGGTGGTTTTTTTTGCTGCTTTGAAGGCATATTTCATGGGACACTTCACAGAATCAATGCAACTCATCAGCAAATGGGTGCTATGTGCACCGGGCCTGTAAGAGGGCAGGCATTTGTTTTCACTACACGTCAGGGTCTTTCAATCCTGCACCAACACTGAATGTCCTTCTGCAGATCATGAGAGGTTTTTGCACAACCTGAAATTTGTGCAGCAAATCAGAGTTATTCTATAGATACAGTTGGTGCTCATCTCTGATTAAAATCCTGGCAGAATATTTTTTTTATTCTGCCAACATGACAGGCCACAACTGATTAATAAGCATCAGGTGCTAAAGTTCAGAGATGAAACTCCATCAATGACAAGGCTTAAATTATCCTCTTTTCTATTTATTTTTTCCTACACTTCTGAATGTGTATAAATGCCCTGGTAAATGCACCATTTTGGAGTCTGCAGGTAATGTTTGTCTAAAATACTTAAACTACCAGCTCCACAGGGTAGGCTTTCCTTTATGAAATAAACAGCCACCCATTTGATAACCATTAGTGCATAGAAACTTAAATAAGAGAAGTTTGCAAAACCAGGCCAGCGCACAGGCTCAGGCAATGCACGGGTGTCTGTGCCTTGCGCTTTGGCAGGAGTTTTGCCTGTGTTACAGAGTCAGCCTCAGGGTCTCCAGTACAGTGAATCAGCCCCCAGGAGCCCTGAGAGATGGCTGATGAAATGTGAACATATTCTAGAAGTAATAATTTGGGGAGGCTTGCTCTTTTTGTTTCCCTCTGCCTTCTAAGCCTTTTTGTGAGGGCTTGCTTTTGTGTTCTCTATAGCCCTAACAGCCAGGGATGAATTTTTCTACTTACTGTGATTGGAAAATATCAGAAGGGGCAAGAGTTCTGACCAGAATGTATACTAAGAATTGCACTTCTGTATGATGAGGCTGTGTGGGCCTCAGTGGCCAGTGATGTTACCCCAGCTTGCTATCACATGGATGATCCACAAATGGATCACTTGGTTGGGCTTTGTTACCTAAATTCCAACTAATTTTTTAATTATTATTATTTTTTATCTAGCCCTGTACCAGTACCTTCTTTCCAGGTATATGTTTTCACTCACTTAAGCATGCAATAAAGGAGGGCCAAATATGTTGTTCTTTCCACCTACATAGCAAAATGAGTATGATATAGCTGTTTCTCCCTGTCTTGTCTGCTTTAATTGCTAACTGCTTGTAGAACCTCTCAATATGTTTTATTCTGCTGTATTTTTTTATGATACCTAGATTAGTAGGAGTGTGCTATCACTTAGGACCTCTAGGGACTGCTGTAATATAAATATCAGTAAACAAAAATGTGGAAAAAGAAGAAAACTAACCTACAAATGGGCCCAGGCTGCAGTTTGAAGCTTATGTGGTTCATGTGGTTTGCTGTCGTCTAGGAAAGTGACTGTGTTCTTCTGTTGCCCCAGCTCCTGAGTCAGATCTGCTCTAGACTTTTGCATGTGACAAATGTGATGGTTTCTTTTTTAAAAATATTTTTCTAGTGCTCTAGAAAGAGCTTGCACAGACAGTGACACCAACTAAATCACCCTCTCACTAGCAGAGTTATTTTGCATAGGGAACTGATGTTATTTTGCTCATTTAACTTGTTCCTTTTCTGGGAGAATTTACTGCTGTTGTGTTCTTGGCACAGCTTTTTATTACTGACTTCTAAATGTAGATAGTGTTGCCTAACTTTATGTTAAGGAAACCAGACCCCAGTTGATTCCAGGTAGTGTACAGTCAAGTGATTGTATTCTTAATTAATGAATACCTCAGTTCACACTAACTGATGATCTGGTCTCAGGCAGATTTAAATACTTTGTTCTAAATGGCTTATCAAAGATTAAATAACTAGGTACTTAACAGGCTAAGGAGTGAAGTCTGTGTAACCCTGATCTTTAGTCCTCTGTTTTTGTCCCTCAGCAAGATAGTCTGTCTTAAAAGGAGGATAACATTGCTCTGTCTACAAAGCAAACTACTAGAGGTGGGGTTTTCAGACAATATTTTCTAATGTATCTGTGTATGGAAAGCCAGTAGGAAAAATTCTGCCCATATTTACACATATGCAACCCAAGTTTGCAGTTAACTGAGTGCAAAAAGCTGTCCTGCATACATACATATATTAGAAAACATGTGTTTTATAAGTATTGTACTACTGGTTTTCAGCATGGTTTTATTTAGTGAAAGTTAACATGATATATGGTAATTGTTTGTGCAGTTATGAGTCTTTGTTGACGTAAGCATGCAGTTGTGAACCCACTTCTAGCACATGGCTTTAATTTTTTCTTTGTTACTTTCATGATTTGACACTCTTAGCCAAATAAAATATTTTTTGAGAATTGATTAATGAAGGTTCCCTGATTTATAACAAGACTGATTTATAGAGCATTAATAAAGAATAACAAAGTTTACCATAAGATGACTTAGTCTTTCATTTCTAGTAGCTTACTAATGTGGCAGGTGGTAGAAGATAGTGAAAACATTGTAATGAAAAAAGCATGGCAAAATTCCAGATTTGTTCCACAGGAATCCAGGAATGGGAAAATTCTTACTATGTATGCTAATATTTGTGCAGCACTGTCTTTCAGGTGACTGCAGCAGAACTGAGTAATCTGCTATGGAAATAGTATTTCTCATTCTTTTAATACTATTTTCTAGTGGTGCCTAATAATGTAGGTGACTTGTATGTTGCTTGTGGTGGAAGTGAACTAAACTTGGTGATCTTATGAACTGACACCTTTGTAAACTGTCTGTGTTGATGTCCACATGTGTGCTTTCACTGAAATGGGGAGAAAGGGGCAAAATGAGACACCTCATGATCTTCAAAAAATCAATGCATACTGCATCTGGCACTGCAGCAAGACAAGTACTAGTTTAATAGCTTTTTGGCATGTTCCCTCTGTAGGCATGACGTTTGTGGAAATGTAATTACACTTCATAAAAGAAAAAAGAATTACAACAGAATGGAAAAGAAACACCAACTCAGTTGACACAAATAAAGAAAATATCCTATAAGGCTGGATAATAAACATGTTCATATCAATTATATGGTAATTCTTACTGTAGTTCTGCTATTTGAGTGTCTCATTAATTTAACTATGTAAAAATCCATGATTTTGATCCTTTTCTTCCTGCAGCAATCAAAGTTTTTCTTGGATTTTTGTATGTGGATGCACCATATGGAGCCTGTGCCAGATGACCAGCTTCATTTGTTCGTGTTGCAGGTTGAGACCAACACTTAATTTCAAATCAGCAAATCAGTTCTCTGTGTTGGCTCAGTTATAGGGGAAAAAAGTATCTGACTATAGCATATAAATATTATCTTATACTGGGCTGAATTATAGAGCCATGCTACCAACTGGCTTCAGATATCTGCTGAGGCTGTGATGCCCAAGACAACCATTTCCCCCAGCTCAGGCTCTCCCTCAGTTTTCTTGTGGCCACGGTGAAGGTCTAGCCATGAGCTGCCTCTTCAGGGCAGCAGGTGGTTTCTCCAAGCAAACCCTGGACCTTACACAGCCCATCTGTAGGAACAGAGATTCATTATACTGCTCAGTGCTTGAGTGCCAGCAGAATAGCCAGTTCCATGGTGAAGTGTATTCCTTGACATTGGTTTCCAAGCTTCCCTCTATTCCTAAGGAGGGATTATTCCACTAAGGCTGCTGGTGTAGTTTGGTCTCTCTGTAGTGGCATAACTTCCAGGTGTTAGCCTGGTTCTGTGCCATCAGAAATACGTTTTCATCTTGGGTTGCTGTGATTTCTGGCTTTTCAGTATAAACCTTTCGAGGTGGAAAATCACATATCAGGGAGGAATAGAGAGGTGAAGGAGGATGCATGTTTGGGTCTTTACTGGAGAACTTATATCTAAATACAAGTGCAAATCAAAGCCTCAAAGCCCCCGTGTAGGTTCTGAATGCTCAAAAGGGTTAATAGTGATGCAGGGAGGGGCTGTTTTCAGGGCTTGGAGCCTGAAATGGCTTTGCATTGGTATTCATTAGACAGCAACTATGCCTTTTCCAGAGCTCTGACAGCTCAGTGAAGTAACTTAGGTCAGCTGTTGACCAAAGAGCCACAACAGATTCGGCTGAGATGCAGCTCTCTGCCAATTCGCGTGCCCAAAACCAAAATTACCAAATGGAAGGATCAGTGTTTCATCACATAAGGCAGCCTAAGCAAAGTAGTAGTGCTAAAAAAAAAAAAAAAAAAAGTAATAAAAAAGTAAAAAACCCATTAAACTCATGCTGTACCACAGGCAGCATGTATTTACTCACTTTGTGCCTCACTTTCTCATCTGTGAAGTTATTAGAGTAAGACCTCTATTGCCTTGTCTACTTAGATTTTGAGTGCTTCTGAGCAAGCTGTGCTTTGTATGAGACCATGCAGAAGCTGGAATAGAAGGGCCAGGCTCTTTTTCAGTACATAGTGACGCAGGTAGTTGTACTTTTCAAACAGATGCAGCTGAGACCCATGGTTGTGTTAACCAGCTTGCTGGTTACGGGCAAGCTGAATGCAAATGCCAAATCACACAGCAGTGTACTTAGGTGTAGCTCTGGTGCTGGTGTTGAGAAGGGATTTGTAGCACTGCTTGTTGTAACAAGGATTACAATTGTCAGCATAGTGGAACACCTACTTTTCATCTTAAATTGCAAAACTTTGCTATAAGGGGCTATTGTCCCTTTACACATGTTGCATTGCTTTCTCTGGCATTAAATTCTCTGAACAGCCGTGGAATAATAAACTTCTGTGTTAGTCCCTATTCAATGCTTAAGACATAGCCTGGAAATAAGCCAAAAAGAAACGTGAATTTGTGGATCTGGGTGATGTTCAGTTTTGTTGGGTTTTGTTTTATTTGTGGGTTTTTGTGGTTTTTGTTTTGTTTTGTTTTAAATGGCTTCCCCAAAGGTATACTTGCTCAAATTTGGGATTCATCTTTCATGTCTGAGTTGGTCTGTTTGGCATAATTGGCATGTGAATACATGCTTAGAGAGCTTGTAAACACTGCTAATAAAAGAATAGAGATACAAGGTGCTAACAGATTTCAAGAATAATGCTTGGGAAAACAGGGTTCAGCTTGACCTACTTTTCATTAGCTTTATTCTTTAAAAGCAAAGGAAAACAAAAGACTCAACTATTATTTAATTTTCTGGAGCACTTAAAAAAGTGCCTGAAACATTCCATCTGAAATGGAGACCAGGAGAAAATGCCTGAAAGCCTGATAGTGTGATGCAGAAAGCAAGCATAAGATGATGATTGTTAGTCAGAACAAGTTAAATAATTAAAGAAAAAAAATCCAGAAAATAAAATGAAGAGATACTGTATCATCAATTTTACTAATAATAGTTGCAGTCCATATTAATGAGTATCACACCAAAGTTACTTTCACTTGCTGTTTGATAACAGTGGAGCAATTACATACCAAATAACATGATTCTGTTATTAGCAAATATGATTCCAGACTTAAAATACCATGTGGCTGGCCTCTCAAGAGGTTAGCATTAAGCGGTCACTGGAAACATCAGACTTTGCTTTCTTTTTGGATGAGAAAGTTTTTGAAGGTCCTTGGCGATTCCTGCCAGAAGACATTGCCCCAAGCACTGTGTCTGGTGCCTCTGGGACTTCAGCTACTTTAGAAATTAAAATAGCGCATCTACTTGCCAGCGACAGGCTTACCACCTCACTACAAAGGTTTATTAGACTGCTCACTGTAGAAAAGCATCTAAGTTGCTTAATTAATTTGTTGCGCCAAGAAAACAACCCTGGTAACTTACATACAATGGTATGGGAAAGATTAGAAATGTAATGGGGACTTCGCTGTTGCTATCATTTCTGAGTGAATGGAATTGAGGTACCAAGGGAGTCAATAACAGCAGAAAACCTTAAGTAGGTTGGTTTTAGTGCTGTAGGAGTTTACATCTCCCCCAAAGGCAGAGTTGATCCAAGGGATAGTGGGATCGCCAAGAAAATTCTGAGTCGGCAGGGCTTTGAATGGCTGCTATATCAGACATAGACCCAACCATATGAAAGCACTTAAGTATGCAGTGGTTAGCACATGAATCGTTTTGATAAGACACATAAGTTTCTTTACAATGCTATGCTAAGGCCTCGTGAGATCTCAAAAATATGTTTTACTGAGATTGTGTGTTACTTTAGTTTTAGTATTTGGGCTATATCTCATGACCTTTTCCTACACAAGTGTGTCCCTAGCAAACCTGACTGGTACAGGATTGAAAAAGGCATTTCCAGATCTGCCTCAGCCAAATGCTGGCAGCACATATCCTGGAAATGAAGACAGCAAAGCTGGGGAGCAGAGTGTGCTGGACCACAGGCTATAACAGCTGCTTCCAGTGAACTGTTTTGAAGCATCTCCAGCCCAGCCCTGGCAATAATGACTGGAAGTGTAAGCTGCCATGGAGGACGGCACTGATAAGGATGAACAGCCAGCTGAGAGAAACTTTCCTTCCAGTTTCACATGGAGGTCAGCATGCACAGAGGAATTTTTAGGGGCTCTGTGTCCAGCACTACTACTGGGGAGTGGTGACAGTATGAGGAGTGTGATCCAGAATTACAAACACTAGTAAAAAGGAGGAGGAGCAAGAAAGAGGATTGACAAGCAACAACATGACTAGGGGAGAAAAAGAAGAAAACAAGAGAAATTAATCAACTGACAAACACGCTCCAGGGGCCTGAAGGGAGGCAGTAGGTGCTGTCTTTCTGCTCTGCATGTTCACAGTGCTGCTGTCCAGCTCAGTGCTGGCCTCTGCCTACCACGTTACAACTATTGATTATAGCAGCTGTCCCCATGTTTATGTATGTATATATATACATGAAATCAACTTCATTTTGCTCCCTTTTCTTTTTTCTTCTGAAGTTGGATGCAAATGTGCAGAGCTAGGTGAGAACCAGCTCTCAAGGGTGGACAGTACTGCTCCTTTGCAGTGGTTGTGGGGCTTCATTACTGTGCAGTGGCACAGGCGGGAGAGGCGCAGACAAGGCAAGTGCTTGACAGTGATTACTGCAGTTATGGAATAGGGACCTCAGCATTACAAAATGCTCTCTAGACATTGTGCCGTTCTCTTGACACTTGCACAAGTGTGGAATATCCAGCATTCCAGTTTGCTGATGGAGAAACTCAGATTATCTATCTCATAAGTGAAGGTCCCAGGGACAGTCAGCGCTGTGTTGAACAAAAACCTGTTCCTCAAGCTAATGTCCTAACCACTGCACATTTCTTCCTACTAAAGCACAGATGTGATGCTCAAGTGAGGTGGGCTGTTATCTTCCAGGTGTCATTTTGTGTATTGCCATAATTAAGAGACCTAATTTTCCACTCATGGGGAAATGCTTTTTCATGGGTATTGGCATGGAGCAATGAAGACATCCGGTGGCTGGTTGTGTTAATGGCAGGTAAGCGCGTGTTTCTCTCGGAGCCTTGTTGAGGTTTTACATAGCCAAAGGTGCTGTGCCAGATCTAGTTAAAGTTTCACGTTGCAGCCACCCACTAAGGCTGGAAGCACACACCTTCCACGTACGATGCTGCATCCCACACCATGGGGACTGAGTTGCCAAGCTGCCTCTCACTCCCTCATTCACATATTTCGGAATCTACTCATAGACAAAGGGGGCTGGGGAAGAGGTTTCAAGGTTATTATTTTTTTAATCCCCACTCTCACTTCCCCCCGTGGCTCTTAAGCAATAGCTTGTGAGGATTTCTCCTTGAAAGCTGGTAACCAGTGGATCAGACGCTCTGGTCTTTTCCTCTGGGACTTGCCACTACAAGTGCTACCAGTGACCTTTGAGGACTCCATAAAAAAAACCAAACCGCACACTGTTTTCCCATAAACCGTCATTGTGGAAACTACAGTCTGTCTTTGTGCTTCATTCATTTTCAATTTGGCCAGCCCTGCCACTGATATATGGACAAATGAGGAAGCAGCAGAAGAGAAAAGAATACTTGACAGAGGAGACTGGCAAATAAAAACTGTTGTGTTATGCTGTCAAGCTCAAGTGTGAATAGCACTGCACCTGGAGAGCACTGACAAAGAGGCTGCATTCATGCCCAGTCCCTTGTGTGTGGGAAGCCAGCAGACGTAAAGGAGTTGCCGTGTCAAGAGCGTGATTCAGGAGACCTTCCTTGTTTGGGATTAATCACATAAAAGGGAGGCATGAGTAAAAATATCCTGTTCACAAGAATATCCTGTCGGCTGGATGTATGTATTGATATTAGCTGAGCAAAGCTGCAGAGAGGTCTGAGACATCTGGGAGATGAATCATCCCCATCCAGAACTGGAGCAATTAGCTACATTTAGACCAGCAAAAGGCCTTGAAAGGTGTCTAATTGGGTGGCTTGCAACTGCGCCAGGAAACAATGTGGATTTGACAGGAATCTCACAATTAATTTCTGTATTGACCTAGTGGGACACCATTTGCTAATGTGGACAGATTATCCTAGATAACTAATTCAATTCTTACAGCATCCACTGCAGACATAAGTGTTTTGTTAACTAGGAGGAAAGTAAAGGAGGTAGTTAATGGCAAGTCTTTCTTGCAGCCCATTATTAAATCTGTGACCATTTAAACATAAAACGAAGTTTTTGGCAAGGTCAAGCCACACATTTCTTGGGAGCATAAAGTTCAAAATTCTGCCCTGGCAGCCCCAACGGTTTTGAACCACTGTGTTAAACTACTTTAAAGAAGCACACATTTACTCGAGGACAAATTTAGAAGCTTAAAAAAGGAAGACATGTCAAATCCAATTTATAGGTATTAAAAAAACAGAAGCAAATTATGTTCTATGTAGGTGTGCAAACCTAATTTCCCAAGAAAAATAGCAATCATTTCCTTTATAAATACTAAAAGTAAAAGCTTTTGAGCTTACTTTAAATATTTTTTTTAACAATGACAATATTTTTTAAACATCAGTCATTATTATACAGAATTGCAATATAAGTGTTAAAATTCCTGCTTTTAGTTGGACCAAAAATGTGATGGCTAGACCTGAGAACTTGTTGGCAGATTATGACTGGCAAGATTAAACCAGAAGTAATTTGTGAAATCCAGACCTTTGCAATTTATTAGTAATTATCTGTGTGTGTGTATCTGTGGTGCTCCCCAAGAGGAATAACTTTAGTATAACAAGTTGAGAAAATAAATAGTTGTGTTCTAGGGAGAAAGGTCTAACTCAATAAGCAGGGAGGCAGAAATAGGTTCTTTTTTCTTGATGGTGACTTTTGCTTTTTTCTTGGTGGTCATGTTGGAGGAACTCTGTAGCTTAACTAATCACATTGGACCTGTGGCATTGCTATCAAAACCCTTTTCTGAACAAAAGAAGTTTGTATAAAATTGGCCATTATGAAGCAAAGAGGCTTATAGCTGCTCCTTCACAGTGGCCAGATGCAGGGCTGGGCTGCAAAGCAGTGCGAGTTACCTTTGGATAGATGCAGGCAGGCCAGAACTCTTTGTCTGAGCCAAATTGTGAGTAGATAAACTGGAGAGGACTACCCTTGTGATAACTTCCAAGGGAGGTGACTATTAATACAAGGAATGGCTTGTTTTATTACTTTAGTAAATGCCAAGAAGCCCTAAGTGATATCTTCCCTCCCACCCCCATGGGCATGAATGCAAAGTCTTCTGAACCCCATCAGGCTCAGCCCTAAGTCTGGCTCCACTTCTGCCAGCTCAGTAAACTGTCTCAAGATTTGTGGCAGTAATAATGATTCAAAATAGCTCCATGATTTACTTCAGGGAGTAGGATTAGGGAGGAAGGTTAGTCTGATGACAGAAGAAAGATTAACAGGATTATTAATCTATGGATTATTCCTGAAGCAATTACAGATGAATGTGTGCCAGATTCTTCAAGGTTTAAAATCATCCCTGCTTCACACCTTGCAAATGGCTTAGTCAATCTTGCAGAGTCCCCAAGCAGCTCTTTGTCTGTGCACTGCAGCATTTGGAGGGTGATGAAGTTCACTGCTGTCTTTGGTGCAGCCGCATGCAGATGCTGCTGCTGCAGGCCAGTTTCAGCCCTGAAGAACTTGGATGTTCAGTAGACAGCACAGACAATTGAGGGGGAGGCAAAGGGGCAAGCTGGAAATCAGACCCCTGCCCAGGGCAGAGCTCATCCCTGCTCACCCCTGGCTCTGTCTGCTGAACCGTTTTTCAGTTAGGTCTAAATCTTCTCCCACTTTGCTGCAGAAGGTAATAAGGAAGGAAATATGAACTCCAGAAACAATTTTTTTAAAAAATTTTTTTTTAAGAGAAAACCTATGTTTGATTTTGACAGGAGTCAAAATCTTCAAGGAAGAAATCAAATTTTGGAGCGGCTTGTATGCAGTAGGTCACTAGGAATAGCAATTTGGATTGTTTTGCGGAAATTTCAATATGAAGTGGCAAGGCCAGTATAGACAGCAAGAAAGGCTGGAATGCTGCTGCATTAGCTTGCATTTGCCAAGGACTCCTGAATCCTAGGTAGAATCTGCTCTGGACTGAACAAATGCTGAATTTGGTGACAAGACCTGCATAAGTAGATAGTCTATAATTTTTTACTACGGAAGTTCTTTTAAGGTAATACAGCTTTCTGACAAATGACGTGTTTCCATAAAAAATGTTCATTGCACCTTTTCTTCACCCCACCCACTCAAAAATGAAAGCCTTCAACACTCAAGAACAAACAAACAAGAGCAAGTTCTTGGGTCATGTTGCCTTTCATTTTTGTTTAACTTTCATTTTAAAATAAATAATTTCATCTACCAAGGTCAAAACAACAGAGCTGCTCTAGAGGGGGATAATCCCTTCTCCTGACCTAAGTAACTCCATTAAAAGGTTATCCAGTGGACCAGAATGCAACTCATTTAAGGGACCAGATTGCTTTTATGACATCCCTAATATATAAGCTTAGGAAAGAAAATCAGACTGATTCCTGTGACAATTAGTTGAGCCCCAGAGAAGGGGATGGCTGCTCATTCCTGCTGAGGAGTAGCTGACAGCGAGAGCATTTGGGGGCCAGTAGTAGGGGTGGTATTTTCATATCATTAGTGTGTTGGGGATTATGTATGCAACACAACAGTGAAGTTGCTGTTCACTCTAAGTAGTTTCTGTTAGCAGCAACAAGAGAAGAAATTAAGAATTAAGTAGCCTTAACTGGTTTGAGCCTACTGAGGAGCTGAGGCACTTGGCCCCAAAGCCAAATTTCAGCCTTAGCATAAGTGTACTCCTGTAATGCATAACGCTAACGTGATGTCAGAAAAGTGTTTACAATTTATTTTCAGTTATTTATTTTAATTATTAAAGTGGGAGTTTGGAGGTTTTGCTTGCTTGTTTTTTAAGCAAGCAGTTATAAGTTGAAGTTTAGTGGAGCTAAGTGAGGGCAGCCAATAGAGCAGATGTTATTGCCGCACACAGCAGGCAAGTTTCATTTCATCAGGCTCTGGTAGTGCAGTAGAAGAGGGTTGGCAGAGATAGGCAGGATTTCTCTTGTACCCAAGTGGGTTCTGAATTTCTTGGATACCTTGAGGAAATAAAAAGAACTAGGAACTCATGCATACAGTTGGTAAGTTTCTACTTAATACAGTGACAGATACAACATAAAGGGTCTGGCAGGTTTTACTCCATCAGATTTCAGAAGGATCTTCCACATGACTGCTGTGGACTCTGGATGTGGTCCCCAGCTCTGTGGTTAACTATGCTGAGGACACAAAATGAGTAAGAGGAAGAGATTGTGCAAGATCTTCTCCATGCTTCTCCCCATGAGGAGAGAAGGGATGTGAGGTTGTTTGACTTGGGTAGACGAGTAACCCACTTATTTTGCTGTGAGGACAAAGGCTGAACTTCTCTTGGGCCCAGAAATGATGCAACAGTTCTCCTGGAAATCCTCATGAAAGAAAGAATTAATTCAGAGACTCCCAGTTCTTCAGGACAGCTCTGCTGGGCTGGGCTGCTCTACAAGCTGTGTTTTAACAGATCCAGGAAAACTTTGTTGTCTTTCCTGCTTCCCAGCAGGAGTTATGGGAAAACACTGGACAATTAGTGGTAGTCATCTAGTCACTACTCAAATGTCCTGCCTGTGAGCCAGCCAAGGCAAGTTAACAAGCCCACCCATTTAAGTTAAGAATTCCTCTTCTGTATGAATTGGTAACTCAAGTTACAGCATGAGCTAACTTTGCAGTGAAAAAGCATTTAAAAGGAATTTTCCTAAGGCCTTTCAAACTTTGGAGGAAACATTAGAAATAGGTCACTTTCGCCTTTCACAATGAGATGATGTCTTTCAATAGTATTACTGACTGAGCTTGTTTAGATGAAACAGGAAACACAAAATAAACTAATCACATTTTGATAATTCATACTAACAGCTGTGGAAATTATTGTAAAGCTGTGGGTTTGGTCCATTGTTGTGTGAATAAACTTTGTGGTGATTTCTGTTCATCCTTCATGTATAGGAAGAAATGTCCAGGAGTGTGTTTTGTAATACTCCTGAACTCTTGGTAATGTGAGACCTCCTTAAAGCAATCCATTAAATCGTAGTAGAGAAGGGGGAAGAGACCACTGCTCTCTGTGTGTGAATTACGAGGTGTGCAGATTAGCAATGGGAATATTAACGAGGCTTTACTGTACTACTTCATACAGTGCATTAGTTACTCTGTCAATCTTACTGCTGTGGGAGGTCACCAAGTCAAATGTGTGATCAGACTGGGAAATGGGATGGGTGACTTTTCTGCCACAAGAGTTGAAATTTCCTTAAACTTTGCTTCCAAATTGCTTGATCCAGGGCATCAATGAATAGCTTTAATTAAAAAAAAAAAAAATTCTTACTCACTCTCCTCCCAGTCAAGCACCTGAATCAAGGTTGCTTCAGTGGAACTGTCATTTTATCTGACAGTTATTGCAAACTTGATAAACAGCTTAAAAAAATAACAGTTTTGTTTTGTGCGTCCTATGTGATGCTCTTTGCTCTCTCCCTAAGGGCAGAGCTCCTGGAAGTTCTCACTGAATTTAGAAGTGATAGAGCTGAAGGCTGTCACTTTGTGGATTTAGGAGACCAATTCAAGCTGCACATCTCTGAAATATCTTCCCTGGAGGTCAGTTGGTCTGAATGTCTGAGAATAGTCCCATAGACTGAGCCAAGCTGGTGAATCCTAAGAGCTGTGCTCCAGAGGCTGAGCTGTTCTTTGTAAGAACTCACATTAACTCTAGCAGCACCGGCCTTGCTCAACCCATGGGTACACTTCTCTGACCTATTTTGAGGCAGCTTAATACGAATCTGTATCAAATAACTAGTAATGATGGCTGTAGAGGGAAACAAAATTATTTGCCTGACAATTGAGTCATCTTTGTTTCATCTTCCTACAGCTATTAATTTGCTTAAATTCCCCGCATCCTTTGTATGACACTTGTCCTGCCTCTGCTATTGATTTCCATGTGTTTTACCTCTAGACTGGAAGTCCTCTTGTATACAGTTGAATTCTTTTCTTTTTTCCTTGCTGCTGGGAAAATGATGTTGTTCTTATAGTTAATTTATAGTTCCTTTTCACCACATTGTATCATCTACTTCCATATGTCTTTTGGAGTAGATGTCAGTGATTCAGTCCTGTCTGAAACTGGCATCTGAGTCTTCCACACATGAAAAGGAGCATGTGTTGGAAGGTATCATCATCTGTTCATAAGACTCAAGTAATGTTTCATGTGCTTGTCATTTGTTGTCCTACAATTAGACTCCTTTCTTAAAGATAATAACCTAATTACAGGCTTTGCTTCAGCAGTTCAGTGGGATATGTTGGTGAATCATGGGTGAATGGGGCAGAGGAAAATTCTGCAGCTACACAGGCAAAAGGTTGGGATATGACAGTCAAACACTACTCTCACCTTTTCTCCTTGATTGTAGTGCTGTTCCTGCTTGTTGTGTCCCTGGGAAGAGATTAGTGCGATCTTCCTCAAAGATTAAAAATGCATTTAATGCATCATTTCCCTTCACTGTTTATACAAATCACAGTGTCTAATCACAGAAATATCTATAACATGTATCTTATAAAAAAGAATTGTGCATCTTCTGTCTCTATAGAGAACTTTTCAACATAAAAAGCAAATGCAAGTTACCAATTATTTATTTTGTGTTTGCTTTGGGATTTTATTGCTAAATTCCTATTCTGATTTGTCGTAGAAAATGCTTTAAGTTCTTTCTCTAGCCTTAGTCAAAGAACGGCTATCATAGTGGTACTGATGGCATGCTAGATCCTATAGGCAGCTGTATTTAATGCACAGCACTAGAATCTTGAAAAGTGACTGCTACTTCTCATATAGTTCCATTTAGCATCAACCATCTGCATTTAGACAGATCTGTCCCACCTTAAAGACAAACAAGCATGAGAAAAGAAAGGAACAGAAAGCAAAAGGATTTTCTCAGGGTCACCCAGCAAGAGAACTAACCTGTCCTGTTTGCAGGGGCTTATTTCTCCTGGAGTTACAGCTATAAATCCTGATCTATGGGAGGAGGAAGAGTGAGTGCAGTTGTAAGCATTCATCTCACAGGCTTTAGAGCTCACGAGTGAAACACTGATGGAAAGCACCCTGTAATGACTGCAAAGTGAGACCTAGGTGGGGATGGTAGGTGTAACTTCAGGTGCTAAACTTTACTAACTGATTCAGAAGACACATTTCTAGGGCTGCACACCTGCTGGGCACTTCATTTTGTTTTGTGCCTGTATTTTGGATCTTATGCTTCCCTGGGTATGTAATATTACCTTTCACAAACAGGCACAGAAATGCCACTTTCTGACTTTCATGCCCAGGTCTGTCTTTAGCCAGCACTAGCTTATCTTTGCTCTGGATTGGTCTGAGGTGCCCAGCTTTCACCTGTATATGTCCCCCTTCAGGGGCTTCCTCCCCTGGCTGCAAAAGTGGGCCAGAGACCTGATTTTTATCTCCTTTAACTGTCCTGATAGATCTGGGCACTTGTTACTTAGGCAATAACAAATGGCCTAAATTCAGGCCTCAGGTGACAGCTCTTGGTGATATCTAACCAATCCTGTTTGAAAACATCCAAATTTTTCCTGCTATTGTGCCCAGTACCCGCTTACAGCCAAGATCATATTTCTGAGAAAGTATATCCCACATGCACTGTGTAATGCAATGTTTATCACTGCGGATAAAACATATTTGGGCTTTGTCTTCTGTTAACACACTCTTAAGCAGGCTAGATCCTCACCTGATATAAATTAAAGTAGCTCTGTACAAATCAATGGAGAAGTGCCAGTTTACACTGGTTAGGTATTATCTGTGCATTATTAATCAGGGCTTAGATAATGTTTGTAGAAACTTCATTCCTCAGCCAGAAGATAAATAGCTAAATAAGATACAAACCAGTAATGCATGCAGTAGGCCATAAATACATACTGATGTGGAAATGTCTGAGATGTAATTGTTGGCTGTGATAGAGTTTGATTTCCTAAAAGCCAGGTGGTACCTCCAGGCACAGGAGGTTAGCGCTGGGATTTGGGGTCAACAACCCATCGCAGGCAGCATCAGGAAGTTAAATCTTAAGGTTTGTCTATGCCTGGAAATTAACCAAAACAGCTATCCCAGAGTATCTGGAATAGCTATTTTGGTGTGTTTCCAAGCGCAGGCTGCTTTGAAATGCTAATGCTTGAAGCTGTTTAGCTTTTATTTACAGTAAGAAATAAAGATAACAACTCACTAGAAACTTGAAGGAATGGGGGGTTGTTTGGAACTAAAAAAAGATGGGGTGGCTTTTATTTTATTACAAACAGTGACCAAGCGTCGCTGGTTTGCACAAAGGGATAAGATGACACTGTGGCAACAATGAGTTTTCTGATTGTGCTCTGGAAGTTAATGATACCATGTAATGAGGATCTTCAACTGTGTATAGGCTTCTGCAGAAGAAAGGGTGAAAAATTCTGTTCTCCATAGCAGGTAGGACAATTAGTGATGAGATTAAATAGCATCCAAAAAGAGTCAGGCTGAATAGCAAGAGGAATTTCCTGGCGTTAAGAACAGTACACTGCCAGGTTGTCTGCCAGGGAAGGTCCATATTTAAGAACTGCACATATTTAAGAACAAGATAGAAAATAACATTTTAGAAAAACACAGGAAGCAATGGTTCTGCCTTGGGATAGTGGATGGGTGAGGATAAGTGCTAGCACTACTTTCTGGGATCTGTCAGGTGTATCTGGGCTGTGGATGCACCCTGCAAACACAGCATAGGATGTCTTGCAGTATCCTTGTTACCTGATGACATCTATTTTGGTCCACCCATACACTTATGGTATATGCCTGCAAAATAAGCTGCCCCAGCCCTCAGGGGCTGCAGGGATGGGGACTCTGCCAGCAGCAGATGTGCTTCTAAGTGCAAGATGAGGTGCTCTGCAGAGAACTTCTGTGGCCATTGGGATTGTGACCATCGGGATGTCTCAGGAAGCTGCTGTAGTAAAGGCTCTAGGAAAAACTGAATTATTCTGCAAAGGCCCCATGGGAAGGCAGCAGGGTCCCAGCGGTTTGTGTGCCGCTGACGAGGGGCCACAGCTGATCCCTGTGTCCAGCTCTGCATTAGCAGTAGTCTGCATATGGGATGACCATCCGGAGCATTTTGCAGGCCAGTCTGCAGGGACTAAGGACTATTTATCTTTTGGAGAACTGGAATGCACCATTTCAAACAGACTGATCTATCTTCTGGAGGTATTTCCTGACAGTTTCTTTGAAACCTGAATTTGAATGGGCATAAGAGACTTAAGTTTCCAGCAAAATCCTCACTTTAGCCTGAAGGAGGGCTCTGAAATGCTCAGTCTATGTCTTTTCCTTGGCATGGGGGCTTTTATCATGGTATGTTTGACTAACTATTTACAGCTCACTGAGTGAGTACACATGGCAAAATGGATACATGCCCCATGGCTCTGTCACCACCCGTGAAGGCTTTCTCAGTGTCCTGGGTGGGACAGGAGGAGAGCTGGCAGGCACAAAACCCCACGGCATCCTCCTGTCCTCTCTAGAAATGCACACAGCAGCTTGGTCCTGCCTCGGCTGCAGATACTCAGCCTTTGGGGAGAAGGAGAGCAAGTGTTAAAAGAACTAGAGGCTAAGGTAAGTGTTGACTGTAACAGGTACCATAATGATGAATGGACAATCACTCCTACCACAGCAAATAAACCCTGTCACATGGAATCCGGCGTTTTCCAGGGAAATCAGCTTTCACTGCAGGCTGCCAGCACCAAATGAGCTTCATAAAGCACCTGCAGATCTGAGCGTCAAGCAATTATTCCACTATCTTGCCTAAAAACAAAAAGGGCCCTGCCCTTCGGTCACCTCCGACCTTTTCCAGCTAACATAAACTAATTATATTTGCGGCTGGAGGAGGAAGGGGGGTAAAACCCACCACCCGAAATCTTTTGCAGGTCTTGTGGGGGGCTGTTTGCGGCGCTGCCAGGTTTGCGGGGTGTCTTGCGGCTCCTTCATCAGCTCATGGTGCCGGGAAGCTCCTTTGCTTAAGCGCTTAAAGAGATCCAGGGGGGGCTGAGCCCAGTCCCGGGGCTGGGAGCGGGGCTGAGCCCTTGAACAAGAGCGCCTTTGTTCGGCATCACTTAGCAGCAATTACAGCCCGTCAAAACAGTTTTTGTTTTACGACAACGTGTTAATGGGCCCACGGTTGGGTGTGAGAAGTAACCCAAGCCGCATGCACTGAAGCAAGGTTAGAGGTTAATTGAGACTTTCTAACACAGCGCATGAGATTTTTGCAACCTTTTGCAGCGAGGGAAGTGGGGAACAAAAAGGAGATAATGTGATACAATTAGTTGGAAAGCAGGAGGGTCAAAATTCCCAGATGGAAAGGAAAACTGGCCAAGTGAATCAGGCCAGATGGGCCACCTGGACCATAACGAATGCCAAAAATAGCTTCAGTCCTTCGTCTGGTGGACGAGGCAGTAGGTGGTATGTCTGTCCTTCACTGTGGATTTAAAAAAAAAAAAAAGAAAAAAAAAAGCAAGGTCAACATTATAAACAGCAGTAGCCCGTTGCAGCTTGTATTCCAGATCTATGATCATTAGTGCGGCTCGTATTTTTGTATTTATTTTCTTTATTTTGAAGTAATTTGATTTTAACGCAGCAGCCCCCTTCAGATTTGCTTGCAGTACTGGTCTGCTGATAAACTTTGAGCTTTTCACCATTTGTGTTGTTTTCCCCTGGGCAAACCTCCAGAGCATTATTAACTAAAGCGTTAACGCTTGAAGACCGTTTTTGGTGGCAGGTGTTCCCCACGGTCAGCGTGAGGGTGTTTCAGTGTACCCAAGTGTAACCACCTGCTCCTCGCCCACCTCCCTCCACAGCCAATGACTGCGTGGATGCTGTGCCTGGAGCTGGGGATGATACTGGTTACAGTGCCCAGAGGTGCGGCTCTGGGTCTGCCTTCCTTGGAAGATGGCTAGGGTTAATGCGCTCATCCCCTTACTCGGTGCTGCTTCCTTTCTCCTCTGTAGTTTGTCATTTTTGAAGACTTCTGCAGGGTGACACGTGTAAAACAGAAAAAAAAATTTCTTGTATTTGCCTCCCAGCTTGCACTGGAAATGAACTGCAAGGTGACTGGAAGTGCCAAGTCATTTTTGGCACCTGTTCAGCGCTTATTTGTTTTCCTGGAGCCAGTGTGATTAGTTTCCTTTGCTACCTCAAGACCATATAAGCTTCCTCTATTGAAGCTGAATCATCTGCTGCAGGTGCCTGTAACTCCTTTTCTGCGTCATGTCCTAATGTTTGGGGAAACCACACGTAACGAGTGTGACATGCGGGAAATGGTGCCACCCGCCTCAGTTGTGTGTAGCTGCCTTTTCCTTGCTGCCTCAGCAGCTTGTACGTGCGGGACTTGACAGCCCTTGGTTGCTGCCTTCACCCTCCAGTGGGCTGAATGAGGCTGATGTCTAACGAGGAGCCGCTGCCAGCCCTGGGGTACCTGGTACAAGGTCAGTGAAGCCCAGCTGGGCTTCATTAATGAGGGCTGGCCTGGTGGAGAAAGAGCATTGGCAGGGGGACAATGGCACTGTGCAGCGTTCACAGCTCGAACCACCAGCTCGGCAGCAAGGGAAAAGCAGCAAGTTAGTAGGGCAGTGGATTGCCAAGGCTAAGCCCAACTTTGCTGACCCTGCCCCACTCTTTCCATCTCTCTTTACCCCTTCATATGGCTAAAAGCAAATGTTGGGAGGAGGAAGGGGTAGGAGGAGAAATGAGGATGTAGAAGAACTCGGGCAAAAGTGAAAGGGGGTAAAAGAAGTGGGAGAAAATGGATTGCATTTCATATCTGTGGGTTACCTAATGTGCTCAGTCTAATTCTGAAGTTCAAAGTGGCCTGGCAACTGCACAGACAGAAAGAGGAAAAATAGAGGACACTTGAAATAAAAGCAGAGACCAGCCATTGGGAAGGTGTAAATGAGAGAAGTGACTGTGATTCAGACAAGCCTGGCTGTCCTCTAGCAGGATCTCACTGTGTAACCAGAACACAGCTAGGTGTTAAAAGTTGCATACAGCAACCAGACAGTTCTAGGAATGGGAATCATCAACAGGAAACATAATAAACCCCTAAGCTTTCATGGAGGACTTCAAGCAGATGAATCTTGTAGCTCTATGTTCTTCTGGGATCCTTTCCTATGCTGTAAATATGCCTGAAGTGAGTGCTCTTCAGAAGACACTGCAGTGAACTCATTGCAAGGGTATTTATGGTACATAATGAGTTAGAGCCTGTGCTCACCATAATTACTTCTCTACCCAGGTGTGAATCTCAAATGAATACTATCCCTGACTTTCCCTGGCTCTTCCTCTGTTCTAGCCTGCACCAGCAGTTGTTTGCAGGGCTGCACCTACCTGGTGGCCGGGGAAGCCAGAACAGAATAAAGGGAGGTAAAAAAGTAGCTTTACAAGCATTACAAGACAAACTTGACCACTACTCCAGGACAGCTCTTGTCATTGAGTATCTCTAAAGAGTGAGGGGGGAAATGGGAGAAGGATGTGCAGGGGAAAGAGCCAGCCACAGCTCCTTGCACGTGCTAAATACTGTGCACTTGGGAGCACCATCTGGGATAGTCTGCCTTCACCTGGGTCACAACACAGGGCAGTGGAGGTGTACCTTTCCCCTTCAGCTCTGCTCTGCCACTAACAGCAATGCTTTTATCCCAGGTACTGTGTGAGATCTCATGACACTGCTTCAAAAGATACTCAGAGAGGAAAATTCACCTACATTATTTCTAATTCTATTAATCCAGTCCTAAGATTGCCAGTGTACCTCACATGAACTACAGAGCATTTCTTTTCCTTTCATTTGAACAACATGGGTTCTGTTTATTGTTCTTGCTGTTGTTGATGATGATTCATTTGTTGGTTTATTTGTGGGTGGGGTTTTTTTTTCCTTCTCTTTGAAGCATCAGAGACTGGCTCCAGCTGAAGGTAGGATGTTGGGTGACTGACATACACTGGTGTTCCTGCTGCTCCTAAGCAAACTTCCTAGTATCTGTTTTTGACGTTTCTTACTCTCCTTTGGCAGTGCTTGGTATTATTCTTGGTTTGTGGTAGTTTGTACTGAAAGCCTTAGATTTTTTTCTCCATAATGCTAGGGGTCTTCTATGTCTTCTGGCATATGGGACAAACTTTTTGGACATTCCTCTCAACTTGAGTCCACACTTGGCTGTTGGAGGTCTGCAGGAGATTTTCCTCTCCAGTCTGTTGTTCCTTTCACTAATTTTATAAATCCAGAAAAAAAAGTCCAACCCAAAACACTTCTGAGCAAATATTTTGTGAACTTTAATTCTTACTGATCCTGGCTATTATCACAGATCACTTTCATGTTCTTTTCTCTAAATCTCTCTTTTCCAAGGTCAACTGCTTTTCCTTTGTGATTTGTCATTCTTTGCTGCATTAAAGATCTCTTTGGTGTTTCAACTACAAGTGTGAAAAAGAACCAATGCCTCATGCTCTGCCAGTCTATCCCAGTAGATAAGAAAAGAATGTCTATATTGAACATCAAATTGAATTAACTTAACATCGTGAAGCACAGCAACTGTATCTTCACCTTGTGTAACAGATGGAGGTCTGGCTCCTAGTAAAAACATTGCTTGGTTTAAGCTAGTTCCTTCCATGATTTCTGGCTGGTACAAATTGGCTAAAATATTATGATATAGAAAAAGAATACTTCTCTGAGACTGTTGTGTTTCAAGCATTGTTTGGCACTATAAATGGCATTAGTTTAAGGTACAACTACTGTAAGATGTGCTATAGCTTTGACTTTGTTGGCTGGCTGTCGTAGTTGGAAGCAACTGTATTTAAACGTGCTGGTCTGAATAGGTTCCAAGTGCTTTAAAAACAGGCTTGCAACAGCTATGATGTGGATTTCTTCAGGGTCCTGTCAGAAAGTACATCCACTCATCACGAAGGTCATGCCTGTTGATTGCAATGGACGTGCCTCAGGAGAAGACCATAAATAGCTGGTCTCTATGTGTGGGCACAAGATGGGAAATAATCCTACTACCGGTTCTCTTGGTTTTGCACCCACAGATGGAGCAGTCATAACCTGGTACTGCAAATGGGTAATTCAGCTGCAATTCCTTACCTTTTGGGTACAAGAATGTGTATGTTAGTTTTCTTTTGAATAGCTCTTTAGGCATTAAAGCCATGTGATTTAGTTCATTTGTCATTAGGAAAGGTTAAGAATGTTGTTTGAACAATAAGCCAGTTAAGATAATAACTTTTGAATTTGGAGCAGAGCAGTGAAGTAGGATTAATGGTTGGCTCATTTCTCCACTGTGGATGTTCGATAGTAGCTGAAGATTTCAAACAATAAATATCTGTTTTTAAAGTTTGGGAAAAGCACAATATGGAATAAAAATAAGGTTACTTAGCCAAGGAAACACAGATTAGTCAGAACAAAATACTGTTTTTAAATACAGGAACTACAGGAATACTTCTATTGTCCTTAAGTTGCCTGCTTCTGGAATGAAGACTCAACTCAACTTGATGAGAGTTATTGCTACCCAGTACTTATGCTACCTTTTACCCAAACATCTTTTTGAAACATTGCTTGATTGCCAGCATAAAAAATAAGGTGAAATTTCAAAATTTTGAAAAGTTTGATCAGCTCTAACAGGATAAATATAGAAATAGAAGGAAATCTCCAAACAAAAGAAGAGTGCCATTGACTTTTTTTCTTTGGTGGTTATGTGTTTTTTTTTTTTTTCCCTTTTTTCTTTAATGTTATTTTTTTGTTAATTTGGGAGTTTGATGGCCTTTCTTTTTCTCCCCAAGATGATGATCTAGCTGATTTTAACAGAGCTATTTGATGCTGATGGTGCTGTAAATGAGGGGAGAGGCAGGTATATCACTGTAAAAAAAACCCAAACAAAACCAACAAAAAACCCCAAACCAAAAGAACCCCAAAGCAGTTCTTCTATCCAGCACTGTACAGCGATGCTCCTCCAAGCAGCAGGTGAGGATATTGGACCTACAGCATTGCTCATGCATTCAGCATAGGGATCTTCTGTGAAGACTCTTGCCTGAACCCCTGAAAGCTGGGCGTAGGATAAAGAGCAAGAAAAGTACATTTTCTGAGAGGTAGGGAGGGTTAAGTTTGCCACCTCAGTGAAGTCACTGACAGCTGCACTGTTAAAAACCCCGGGCAGACCTGACAGCCCCAGTGCTTTAGTTTGAGGTGTTTCCAAACACACCATTCCCTGCCTGTAGCCTCAGAGGAAGCAGATGGAAAGTGTTACCAGTAAAGCACATTTTCATAGGCTTTCTGGTTCTCTTTAGCAAAAGCCTTACAAAAGTCTTCAGACAAATTAGTGCCTGAAGGTAGAGGAAGTCTTTAGTAGCGCTGGAGAACTGCTGACTCAGCTTGCTCTCAGAGCCACGTCCAAGGGGACCTGCTTTCTGCCTTCAGCGTTTCCACTGTGGATGGTGATTCCTTCAGAATCAATTACATTAGTCTCAAATGTCTTCTTAAGTTTAATGAGTCCAGTTAAATCCTAACAGTTACTCGTGAGCCGTAGTTCAACAAATGGCAGGCGCAGCCAACGAAAGTCAATATGTGACCCAAGGAAAGATCATGTCAGATAAGCCTGATCTCAGCCAGGATGTGCGCTCCTGCATTTTTCTTCCTTTTAATCTCACGCCTTCCTGCCCCTCACACTGCTGAGCCAGGCCATATGTGTGCCCATGAGGGGCATGCAGGTGTAGGACAGAGACAGGTGTAGGACAGCTTGACCATGTGTTGACCTATTCCTGGTTCAGCAGCACATATTCCCTGGCCACAGCTCTGTGCAGGGAAAAGGAGTGTGACTGCACTGCCACAGCAGAGGATTGAAGGGCTTAGTGGGGGGTTAAACGCATACATGTGTCTACGTGTTTGACCATGTGCATGCACATTCTTAGCTGTAAAAGTTCAACAGAGTAACATACACACAAAATACACAGTCAGGTAAAATACAATAATTTAACCTGTTTTGCATTGTTTGGGGTAGATACTCAATGAGCAGAGTTAGCATCAGTGTAGCTAGTCTCATGGATTTGTTCTTAGATGGTTTATTTTCACCTGTGCTGTGCTGAACATCATCTTCGCACATTCCCTGGAAGAGCAAGTCTTCTCTCAAGTTTGGTGATCCCTGTTTGGAGTGACTCCACTGGTGCTCTGGGCTGTGTGTTTGTCATGGCAAACACAAATATCTGGTATATAACAAGACAGGGCTGGCACCATCTCTGTCACAACCTTGCTTCTTGCTTTGATTTCATCGAAAGCCCAGAGGTGCCATAAGGATGATCTCTGTGGGTTTGTTTGGGCTTTGGAACAAAGCAAAGGGTAAAATTTCTGACTCCTACGTGGAGTTACTGTAACATGAATATTGCAAGGCCATACATAATATGATGTGAAAGAAAGTGTGGTAGAGGGCATGGGCACCCAGAATCATGACTGTCTTGGAGAGGCTACACAGGAAATGATTGTTCACCATCTCCTCCAGCACGATACTGCAGTGATACCGCATCTGCAGCGAGTTCATGAAGTCCTTCTCTGGGCCATCTGGGACAGAAATGTTTCACCTTGGGGCTGAAAGGACTGCATATGTCCTATCTGAGTCTGTGTGCAAAATCCAGCTTGCAGCTGTGATATGTGGCATCCAAAAGATTCAAACCCATGCTTTGCAAGCCTAGAATGTCATTTTAAAACAACAATAATTATTATTTTTAAAAGTATGGGCAGAAGGTGAGGTTGGGGTTGGGGTTTTTTTAGGGTTTTATTTCAAACTGGGAAAATACTTAGTCTTCTGTTAGTCACTTGGCAAGTTCAGGTTTGAAGAAACAAAGCCGGTTTTAAATCACATGAGAACCAAAAGAAGAAAACGTCTGGAATCTCTTAATTGATTCTTTGTATGTTCCATAAAAGTCAAATATAGCTGAAGTAAATTTTTCAAAATATGTTAAATAATTTGTTTCCAGGCTTGAATTGTCTCTGCCAAATTTCATCTCAGAATGAATTTTTATCCTGATGTTGATTTAGAAACACATTTAAGCAGATGTACTAATTTAAGCATTTACGTCATGGGCCCTATGCATATGCTGAAAATCAAGCATGTTTTTAAGTCTTCTGCTATGATAAGGAGGGAAATGTTTCATGCTGAAAGATTTTTTTTTTTTTTTGAGAACTAAATATCCTGAATTTCCATGCTTTCATGTTGGAGGGGTTTGTTTCTCCAAGAAAATAAAATATGATGGAATTAAAGCTCTGTACAGTGGAATAGTACTAATAATAATTAGAGAAATAACTGGTCAGAATCTTGTGCTCTCTAATTTATAGCCAAATGAATATAGCTATGATTTCATGCAGTACTTAGAATGTGCTTAAATTTCTTTGTGTAAATAGTTTGATCATTCAGAAAGATTATCCTTGCCTTGAAAGTTTAGCACCTATTTGAGTAGCAGGCTGATTTGAAGCCATAATCTCCAGAGACAAGAGAGAGCCCAGTTTTTCACATGAACTCGCTACAGCCAAATTAGATGAGTGAAAAAGTTAGAGGTGGGTGCATTTTATTGAAAATAGGAGCCTAAATAAATGGGAAGAATGAAGTCTTGTAAGAGTGTTTGTTAAGTAGCATGTGACCAATCAGGGCAGATTTTAAAGGTCGATGTTTGAAATTAGTCTAATTTGAAGCCCACTGAAGTCTCTTTGACTTTAAAAAGCTTTTGATGGAGCCCGTAGTGAGCACACATCTGAGCTATGGAGCTTTGGTTCTCATACTGCAGAACCTACAAATTCTCATCTCAGAAAATGTCGTCCCATGCTCCAGGCACAGAGCCGGTGCATCTGGGAATACCTTGGGTCAACCACTGGGGTACCAGAGTTTTCTGGTACCTTGCCTAGAGCCATTACTATAACAACTGGATCAGACTTCGTTTATTTATCCAGGCTGGTGGAATGCAGCATCTAGTGAGTAGTCTATCTGGTTTTCCTGGTCATCTTTGTGACTTATGTTGAATTTTCTGAAACTGTTCATGAACAAAGCAGAACAATATTGTGTGGTTTGCAAAAGCTTAAGCTAAGTAGGGCGCTTACCAAAAGAAAAGGAAATAATACATATTTCCCCTTTGATGGATTTCGCTTATGTTGAGGGAAAGAGATCTTGGCTTTGCAAATGCACTGTATCTGCTTAGGTGATTCTAATATTCCCATTTCTGTATGGAGGTTGGTATCACATGCCATTTTTTCTTTTGTCATTCTGTAACTTTTCAAAATTTACCAATATTTGCAAAAGTGAAAGAGGCAAGTACAAAACACAAAAATTTTGTAGTTTTAAGTACTGTCAGACTTTCAAAAACCCCAGAGCGCTTTGAAATAGTTAAAGGAAAAATCCCTGAAGAACAGAGCTGAAAAAGTGGGGATGAACAAGAACAGTATTTACTTTAACTGAGAAAAGGTAAAAAAGTGGGAAAAAGAAAAATGAAGCATACATGCTTTTAGAAACTGGGATTTATTTCTGCTTTCAACCTTTAAGGAGTAGAAACAGCTTCAACACTTTCTTCCCATAATTTTTTTTTTTTTCCTCCTTCATGTGCATTTGAATCTTAGGGAGGCAAGAAGAGAGGGACTGACTCTGACCTACACAATGGGGCTGGATAGTAGAGCCAGTCTTGTAATATTGATACCAGGCAGTACAAACTTAGTTTATTGAATCTTTTAATCTCTGTCTATTTACTTCAGCTGCACTGATGGTCTTTAAAACAAGATAGGATATATTTTTAAAGGTCTTCTGTGGCTCAGCTGTCTGGCATGGTTTGATGCAGGAATGGTGGGGCAAGCTCCTCTGTTTTGCAGGATATCAGGTTGACCCCTCCTAACCTTAAAATCTTTTTAGCTCTACCAGCCACTGAAAAGTCTCCAGATAATGCCGACTCCAAGCGGTGCCATCTGGACTTCATTTGAATCAAAAGTCAGGATGGAAAATCCTCAGTAACTCTCAGACCCAAAGGCCGAGGCTGGAAAAACAGAACCCACCACACTTGCAAGAGGGCAACTATTCCCATGCATGTGAGCACTGATATCTCTCCCTCACTGGTGAGAAACCACCCACAGATCCAGAAGTGTTTCGTGTGTTTTTTTCCAGGGTAACCAGAAAGGCATGTGTGGATTATCCTTATAATAGACCAGTTGGCAGAAACGGAATTGTATGTGTTTAGCAAACAATGTATTTTGAAATGAAATATAATGTATTTTTAAAACTCCTGCTTGCATTTTTTGCTAAAATCACCAATAAGAGCACATACTAATTTTCATGGTCAGAAAAGAGGTTTAAACTATTGACTGTCTGTACTCTTCTATTTGGAGGTACAGGTAGCTGGTGTTTATATTTTAGCTCCGTTAGTTAAAATAAAATACAATAAAAGGGTGCGATTGGAACCTGAACAACAATACTATGGAACTGCATGAATTAATTATTCCAAAGAGAAGACCTTTTCCTGAATACCAGTCACTGTGGGTTTCCTCGGTGGCTAAGAAAGGAAGTGTTAACCAGTGTTTGCAACAAGTCAAGTCCTGTGTGCTCACTGCTAACATTGGCAGGTCTCTACGCACTGTTTATATATGGTTATGTGTAGAGATGGGTGAACCTCAAAAGGTTTTGGAGGTTCAATTCTAATTGTTATAGGCACCTGAAAGGCTGAATGCTTACCTGATGCACAGCAAAACCTCAAAGCCAGCTGGGAGGCTCCTGGGCAGAGCCTCCTGCTTGCCCTCCAGCTCGTACCAATGTGCAGTGGTCTCCAGACCTCCCGGGAGCGGCAGAATGTCTTTCAGGAAGGCTCTGTGGAGCATGGCAGGAGCAGGATGTCTTTGATGTGGGTCTTCGTGGTGTGGCTTGTTGATGGAGACTGCTGAATGAGATCTCACAGCTGTGTTGCTGAGCTAGAGTAGGTGACAGGTCCAAAGGGACAGAAATGGATCTCCTTAACTATTTGTTATAGGAAGTGTTGCAGCTAAGGGTAGTTATTAGGGAAAGGAAAGGGTTTCCTGGCCCTTCCCCTCCACCCCTAGTGATGGTCTGAATTTGAATTATGCTGGGCTACAGCATCACATTGTTATGCTGCCATAACACCGATGGCTCCTTTCAGTCTGCCTGTACCTCTGGTTTCGGCCAGGCTGAGAAACAGCACAAGATGAGTTTGTAGTCAGTGAGTGAAATGAAGGTGTGTCCTGGTTTCAGCTGGGATAGAGTTAACTGTCTTCCTAGCAGCTGCTGCAGTGCTGTGTTTTGAGTTCAGTATGCGAAGAATGTTGATAACGCTGATGTTTTCAGTTGTTGCTCAGTAGTGTTTAGACTATAGTCCAGGATTTTTCAGCTTCTCGTGCCCAGCCAGTGAGGAAGCTGGAGGGGCACAAGAAGTTGGCACAGGACACAGCCAGGGCACCTGACCCAAACTGGCCAACGGTGTATTCCATACCATGGGATGTCCCATCTAGTATAGGAACTGGGAGGTGGGGGCAGGGAATCACCACTCAGGGACTAGCTGGGTGTCAGTCAGCGGGTGGTGAGCAATTGCCCTGCGCATAATTTGTACATTCCAATCCTTTTACTACTACTGTTGTCATTTTATTAGTGTTATCATTATCATTATTAGTTTCTTCTTTTCTGTTCTATTAAACCGTTCTTATCTCAACACACGGGTTTTGCTTCTTTTCCCGATTTTCTCCCCCATCCCGCTGGATGGGGGGGAGTGAGTGAGCGGCTGCGTGGTGCTTAGTTGCTGGCTGGGGTTAAATCACGACAAGGTGTTGAGTAAGAAAGCACGGCTGATCTTTACAAAGTTGTCTTTGGTGAGTAATTGCTTTTATTCCTCTTCCTTAGCATTAGCAGATCATTTTGGAAAGATACTTAATTCTGTGAGCTCTTTTCATGATACAAACTTGACTACACCACCCTTGTTGCAGCTTTCAAATAAAGAACACTCATTGCTGTCCTGCTTTTTAGAAATGAAGCTGGACTTGTGTTGCCAAATGCTTGGGAATTTGGGATGTCTCTAATGTTTTACTTTGATACTTGATGTTTGTGATCATTGTGATTCATTTTCCAGCAGGAGTCAGAGGTTCTGTCTGAAAATGAGGATGCCATAGTGTACTCTCAGTGACATCCAGACCCACTTCACAAAGATGCAGTCAAAATAGATCATATAGAGACAACAGGAGCATTAGTCAGAGCCTTGGGATGGGAGTGGAGCTGGGAGTACAGTCCATGTCTGGCACAGGGATGCTGTTGCTGAGCTGGGAAGTAAAATCACATTTCACAAAACTGTCCTTGTTGACATTCCAAGTATTATAGAAAAATATCAATGTAGTAAGTGTCAGTGCTGGCATCCCTTTATCCAGCACACAAATAATCTTGGCTGACCCCTAAAGAAAAGGCAGAAAAAGCAAGAGTCAAGTACCTTGTTTGCTTTTATCTCATAGTGGAAAAAAATTCTTCAGCATCTTTTGTCTGCACTATCTAGGACAAATAACACCTCCACAGCCAGCAAGTTTTCTGTTAATGTGTGAGAGTTATTTCAGGAGTATTATGTTATTTAAACAAAACCGAAATGTGCCTGCTTATTTTTATCTGAGCCCATTACTTCTATGCGCTGGTCTGCAGAGTAAATAACTATCTAAGAATTTAAATATTAGTTCTTTTTCAAGAGAGAGAATTTAGAAAACTTTCCTGGTCTTTTCATTCACTTTTTCATCTAACTCTTTTCCCACAAGTCTTTTCTTTATCTGCAGTAATTTTAGCTGTATCTAACATTCTGATGTAGTTTTATGGCATCCAGCTAACATTTGATCTCTGGTATGGCCATGACTATTTCTGCTTCACTTCTAGTTGAGTTAGGGAGGTCAAATCAGAAACAAATCCCAACCATAGCCACAAATTCTGAAGTAACTGCATTGACTCAGTTGGTTTGGGCCAGCTGCACATTGAGCTGAGCAGGTTCTGACTGGGAGTCTCTGGCTGCGGATGAATTTTTGTAATGGAGTTCCTGGAGAGTCCTCTGTAATGTCTGTGGCTCTGTTGGCAGAATTGCATGAAATGTATCTCGAGTGATTTTTTGTTTGGTTTTGGTTGGGTTTGGTTTTTAAATTTTTTTTTTCCCCCAAAGGACGTTTGTTTCTTGCAGCAGGGTTTGTGTAGAGCATGTTTTCCTATGCTTTAGTATGCTGGAAAGATAAAACAACCGGGGGCTGTGTTGCACATTCTTGGTTGCTTGGTGTATTGAGTGATATCGGACACGTACCAGCGGAGGCTGCTCTTAAAGATGTTCTGGCATTTGGATGACCCAGTGTGACAGCATGCAGGATGACAGTGGCAGAAGAAGTGAGTCAGCATCCTGGGAATGATGACCCAGACAGTGGTTTGGCATCATGGGAACAGCGCATTTTACAATGTCATCTGCAAAAGCACCTCTTTAAGTAGACCACCAGAGAATGGTGACAGCAGAGGCAATATTTTCAACTCCCTAGAGGAAACACAGCTCCTGTGGAAAATCTCCTAGCACTCGCTTATGGAAAAATACCTTCATCAAAATTTTGCTTTAGTACAGGTTTTCTGATCAGTTCTCTTGTCTTCCAAGCCTAAAATGCCCTCTTGATCTGGCATCCCAGTGACTCTGTGCCACTGGAATAAATGCCATCTAGGAAGATTGTGCTTCCTGCTCTGTATTTATGGCAGCACTGCTGTGAATGAGAATCACAAATCCAAGAGCAGCTGTTGCTCAATACTGCAGAACAAGACAAGGCTTTGGGTTTGGTCCAGGCCTGATGTAAGCAAGTCTTGCAGGGCTTGTGGTATTGTTGAATTTGGCGTATTCTTCTTATTCAGGAACAGATTGTGCTGCCTACTTGGCTGTCCCAGTCCTTCATCCTGAGCCAAAGGAGACTAAGACTATTTGTGGAATCTGAAAGTGAAATCCTGGCCCTTTTCGACTCAATGGGCATTTTGGTGTTGACTTCCACAGGGCGGGAATTTCACCCTGAGTATCCCAGATGTCAGGAATATTTTCTGTTTTTCTGATTCATTGTGGAAGATGTTAGATGCTGTTTTCCTTAGCTCTGCTTCTTTGCTTGGGCATAAGGGACCTGCCTGGATTATTTTAATTGGCAAATACATTTTTCCAGTATCTGTAGCAGAAATAGCTCTGTGCATTAAGTGCCAGGCTAAGTAGCTCCTGTTAAGTAGCCCCTCTGCAATCCTGCAGTTAACACAGTTGTTACTGCCAGACCCCTCTCCGTGGGTCGTGTAACATCCAAGTTTTTGGTGGCTTCTGCTGTTCTACTGTGTGTGGGTTTTTTGTTTGGGGTTTTTTGTTTGTTTTTGTTTTTGTTTTTAAATTCCTGGAGGTATAGCCTTTGTTTTGGCGGTAAAGCAGGAACAGTGAAATCCTGGCACGAGCACAGGTGAAGGGAAAGCTTCTGTGGGCTGAGGCAGGATAATAAGAATTTTATCTGAGAAGTCTGAAGGGAGCAAACAGACCATATTACAGTCCTGATGTCTGCTAACTTGATGTTGCCTGTGCTAGTGTTGAACCAGGAAGCATCAGGTCTGTGGGGGTTTCCAGCAGGGAGCCACAAAGAGCTCTGGAGCTTTGAAGTGTTTCCATGCTGAAGTCAGGGTAAGAAGGAGGATATAGTCTTCGGAGTAGGTAAACTGGTTTTAAGTATTATGCTGGGCTTTGGGAGAGCTGGATTCATTCCTGGTTCTCACCTGGACTCCTGGTATGACTTAGGGCAATCACTCCACACCAGAATTTTTGTAAAGCATATGTGACTCTGTGGACAGCTCAGAGGTGATTTAGAGTCCCAGCTCCCATGCAAATCTGAAGGATTTAGAAACCAAAACACTCCTGAAAACCCTTGAAGAAGTGTTATCTTGTTCTTACAGCATTTAAATATCTTTAGATGCTTAATATATCTACAGACCTGCCTTCTTATCCCTTCATTCCACACCTCTGAAGGGGAGGTAATCTTTTGCTTCTCTATCCCATGCTTGCCAGGTACATGCTGGAAAATATAATGGGCCAAGGACTCTGATCTGGTTCTGAAGTCAAGTGGTCCATCAACAGCTCGTGTCTGTGTACGTAACTCTCTTCCTTATCAAAAAGCCCAAACTGGCTCTGGTCCATAATGCTTATTGAAAGTGGTCAATGGCCCATGCTGTTGGTGTTGTCCAGAAGACTGCAAAGTGCCATGAGCCAGGGCCTACCCCCAGACAGACTAGCACGCACGTGTGTAAGCAGCCACCTGCAGTGCCAGGGCTTTTGACCGGCTTGGCTTCCTAGCAGTGGTGTAGTCTTTGTAAACTCTCTAGGGAAGGGCTGGCCATATGTGCAGAGGGGTGGGGAGAGCCACTGTCTCAATAGGGAAAAGGGCCATCAGCTTCCATTGTAGATTTTTATTGATATTCTTAACATAAGAGAATGCGGGTGGAATATGGAAATATTTGGAAGTGAGAGTTTCCCAGAATACTTCCGTTTTTTTCTGGAGCACAAGTCTTATTGTTCCTAAAATTTCCCAACATATATCTACTATAGGAAAAGCGATGGTAGGAATACAGGTTTTTTGATAGGTGTGGTTTAACTAAACCCCTTTTCCTGACCTGAATATGCAATCTGTTTATCGGCCTTTTGGTACTACAGGCTGGGCATAAGGGTGGCCTCTGAAAGAGTTTTAAGAGTCCCTGTGCTGCAGTTATTGCATCCTATTCTATAACTGTTCACCTGGAATCATAGAATTGTTATTATTTTAATTGTTTCGTCACAGTGCTCATTCCACAAGGTTTTGTGTGCCTAGTTTCCAGATGAATTAAAGGTTCCTTTTCTATTTGGTAATGTTTTGTAGCAATTAATCTTTTTTTTTCTAAACATCAGCACCTGTTCCATGACAGCTTCCTTGGTCCCTCCCCCATTTCTGACACAAGTAATTTATTTATTGAGATTTTATTGTATTTCATAGCTGAACTTACCTTTGAAAATTTGTTGGAGAGGATCTACATAAATCAATAGTTCACTCAGCAACACCATTAATGTGGTTAATAAAACAAATTTTATAAATTTGTCGCAGACCTTGAAAGTAGTGCCAAATCCTTTTAAATCCAAAGCACTACTTTTCTTCCACACACCCCTCCCGCCATGCTGGTCATGTTTTCTGTTTCTGCAGCAGGGTGGCTACAACGCCAAGGCAGATTTTAATTTTTCATAATATGGTAAATATACAAATCCCTAGGTCTGTTGCCCAGATGGCAATGTCCTGTAAAAATTGCCAAGTTCTCTTCTTTAAAACAATTTATAGTCTTTAACTGAAGGACTGAAATGAACTAAGTAATCATTAAAAAAAACCCCAAACCCAAAACACCCCCCCCCCAAAATATTTTCTTGCTTTTAACACAAAAGAAAGTAAAATTTTAGGTCTCATTCAGACACAAATATTGTATTCCTTTTATGCTACAGATAACAACAGACACCCTTCTTGGTCCAGGCTTAGTTATTCCATCTGAAAGTATTTTTGCAGAAATAGCTATTTCCTGTGAGGGAGGGGAGATCCCTTTGCCAGGAGAGTTGTGTCCGTGCTGCAGGCTATACTAGTATAGTGATGCTGATTGAAAATAAGAGGCCACAACCCTAAATAAGCCAGTTGTAGTGTTCTGGAAAGTGTATGTGCTGGAGGGCCCTTGTAGAAAAGAATTGATCAGGAAATACCCTTCAATCAAAATTAAGACTGAAAATCAGGGATGAGGTTTGGGCATGTTGACTTTTTTTTTTTACTTACTTGTAAGATGTGCATCATCTGTTTGTGCTAAGTTGTCTTAGCTCAAGAAGACTCTCTGTGGGATTAACACCAGTCTGTAGAAATGCATGTAAAGGCTGCTGGGGACTTCAGCTTGAATAGGAGGAGGTTTTCATGAGCAGTTCATATCTTCTGTACCCAACCCAAGCAACCTGGTTTACAGCAGAGCCCTAACTGGCAATTGAAGATCATGAAGATGATATTGTGTGTTTTGGGGCAATAATATAACCTCTGTGTGGCTGCTCTTCCTTGTCATGCTCAAGTGTTGTCCTTTGCCAGTCCAAACTCTCCCTGTGGCTTATTTTCAGCTTCTCTTCCAGTCAATGATCAAAGCTGTTCCGTAGCTGGCGGGTCCCTTTGCAAAGCTCCATGTGTGATGAGGAGGCTGAAGCTGTACATGCTCCTCCAGTCTTGGTGCCCATTATGGAAGTGCTTCCATGCATATCTTTGCAGAACTTTGTGTGCTGTTGCAGAGCACTTTAAAAGAAGTCTTTCCACCAGTTTTGATGGGAACTGTACTGCGTTCACAGATAGCAGAAGCAGGCCAATAAAGTCTATGGCAAAGTCTCAGGTGCAGAAAGTCAAAGCCATTAATAAGAGGCAACTTGAGCTGTAGCTATGGAGGGGACTGGGGCAGTCTGTAGAGCTCCTGTTAAGGCTGTTAGTATCTGAATGGCTCTAGTGTTATCTCTTTCCAGTGCTCCATGCCTGCTCCATTAAGACTTGTATGTCTTTCCACTGAACAGCCAGCTGATCATAACCAACAGGATTTTATTTTAATTTCCCAATAGGGTTTTTGTTTTTCTTGAAAAAAAAATGACCGAGACCTGAAGGATTTTCCAGCTGGAAAATAAGACCTGTCAGTTGGAAACTCTGACTAGATCTAAGTAGACACCTGTATAATACTTTGGATGTATTATGTGGCTGGAAAGGAGTGTGAGGGTACAAGGAAAATGGAGGGGGCAGGAGAATTTAAGGAACCTATTATGTTCATAACTCTTTTGCATTTTCCCCTTTCCTCCCAAAAGGTAAGTTTTACTTAGAAAAAAAAGGTCAAAGGTAAGTAACATTGGCCACAATAAACTGGAATGTTGAGTGACAATGGAATTTATGCTGGACCATAGTATGTGCCGACGCTGTGCCGAAACCAATGACATCCATGTGGTGTTGTCACTGTGGCTGAGGGAGATTTCAGGGTAAAGCCTCTGAGACTTGATTATTCCTTTAAGTCAGTGGACTTCCATGTCATAGGGCATTGCCATTAACTGTCAGCCTGCATCAGCTCAGCTATTTTGGCTAGTTGGGGAGTGGAAAAGTGTGTATGGAGGAAAGCTGTAGTTAATTTGCCTCTTCATCTACCTCCCATTTTCTCACTTTTCTCCAGTGGGTTGTGTTATCTCTCCTGGTTCGCAGTCACTGTATGTGGAGGCTGATGTTTTTATATAAGGAAAACACAGATATGAAAATTTGTGGGTTTTTTTCTCTATGATAACATTTTTTTGAATGCAGGTAGCCCATAGGTATGATAGACTTTCTTTTAGTTAACTGAGTATGAAATAAAACTGTATTTTAAAAGTCTGTTGGTGTCTCACTAAAAGTACTTCAGATCTAGTTGAGTTCTTCTCTTCAAGTTTGATGAAAAAATAACACAAGAATGTTGTAAAAATGATCATAGCAGAATCCAAGCTATGGAAACCCTGACCAAATACTCATGTTAGTCCTGAACATTAAACTGACCAAATGTGTTGCCTGCTTTGTTAAGATTTGCAGAGATATTTAGGTGAACCTGGGGCTTTCCTTTAGTGGTGGTGCAGGTAGATGATGCAAAATTCATCTTTGCTAATTTTACTTCTGTGTGCTTGAAAGGCTTTATTAGTTTCAGTATTTGTCTGAATCTGAAATGTGAAGAGAATTTGGGGATTCAAAAGCACTGTGGACTGAAACTGAAGGAAATATTCATACAGCCTGGTGTGACCTGAAATCCCTAAGCTTTGCACATCTGCAGAAAGAAATCCATTTTGGAGTCTATTATGTTCGGACATGAATATAAACCACAACCTCTCAAGTGCATGTCCCAGGAATAAAGAATTAGGCATTTAGGGAATGCGTTCCCAGCAGATGTTATTTATACCTTAGTTCATCAAGCAAGAGAAACTAAATTAGAAGTCTGGGCTGGGATTTTTTTTCAGTTTGTACTCAGGTAATAAGTTTGTGATGTTTTAGAAATGCAGCATGGAGGGCAGAAAGGCAATTTCCCCAAGTCCCTGCACCAGTGCCAGAGGAAGGGCTGTATCTTATCTTGTGCCTGGTACCCCGAGTCTCTGGTTGCAGATGGGGCCTCTCACTGAAAGCTGTCCTCATCCACACCCAGGACAAAGCTAAAAATAATTGCACCTGGATAATGGATTATGAAATAATTATAAAACATTTTGAATTATAGCAAAATCAGCATGGGTCTAGAGATTAGCTACAATGCCAAGACCTAAAACAACTGGAATAATCTAGTATGAAAACCCTACCTTAACTTGTTATTTCCATGGTTTAAAAATACACCTTCTCACTCTTGAGTCTTTGGTCTTGGTGGTCGCATTGCATCCTGTTGTTAGCACCTGGAGCCAAGCTGAGAAAATCCAGTTCTTGGCACGTAGAAGCTAACGCTTCGCATCGACATGTCATTGCCAAATTACATCGAAAGCGTTCTCTTGCCAGGTCACTAGAAATTAGATTAATTGTAACACAGAAGCCACAGGGAGGGAGAAAAAAACAGTGTTATGCCTCTGAATATCACTGTACACCTTGATTGTACAACAGGAAAGTTAGCCTGAAATAGAAACACCAGGCAGCATGCACAGAAGTAATTTCCACTGCGTTCCTGGCTCCTTGGTGGGGAGATTCAGTATGGAAGTGATGAACGTGCTGGTAGCAGTAACCACAGGGGCCATCCAGCAGGATGGTGAAAAGGGGTATGATTAACATTAAGTAGATATTAATTAAGTTTCCCACTATTAGTTTATTGTTCACTTACAACGTAGATTGCATCTGAGCTGTACTTGCTGGGACTAAACATGTGAAAATAAGCATTGCTCTGTCTGACAGTACCACTTTGAATTATGTTTTCTTTTTCTGAAACAGTTTTTGCTTATAGAGCACAGGCCACAAAAGCTCCAGCTACGGCCTCTTAGAGGACGTCAAAGTCGTAGCCAGGCCAAATTATTTGTGAAAGTACAGAGCTATGTTGTACCTAGCCCTTGTTTGGGGGCACAACTATGGAAATGTCCTCACACCTTCTGTTTTCCATGGTACCATGTTGCACAGCTCTGCAGGAGACTGACATCACTATCCAGCAGGTCTGATGTTCTCCGTGTGGCCTGTCTGAACACCCTGAGTCTCAGCTGCCCTACACAGGGTAGAGTCCAAGGGCTTTCAGCTTGGCTGCCTAAGCCAACATTCACCACTGAGGTACAGAAACCAGGATATAGAATAGTCATCTTTTTTTTTCCTCTCTGCTTTCATATGTGAAAAAGTAAAGTTTCCTTTTGGGCTATAGCCTCTAGGCAATTCTTACCAGAGGTAGTTAATGCAGTTGAACAGACAAACTTCGCTGTTGCAGAATATTTTCTCAAGTGGAGAAGCTACATGTGGATTTTTCACCAACATTGACCCTTTCTTATGTGTTAAGAGTGAGGGTTTTCAGGTATGTTCAGCTTCACTGCCCTGAGCTTTCCTATTGATTTTACCAGGAATAAGTTAGATTAAGTCTGAGTGTTGCCCTGTGGGCTCTTCACCAGGACAGGCTGGAGAGGTGACAGGCATATACCTCACCAAGTGTGCTGAGCTGGGAGGCAGGAGGCTGTTCTCCACCCTGTCATCACCTGCTTGAACACACAGGTGTCCTGGTTTTGGCTGGGATAGAGTTAATTGTTTTCCTAGCAGCTGGTACAGTGCTATGTTTGGGGTTCAGTATGAGAAGAATGTTGATAACACACTGATGTTTTCAGTTGTTGCCAAGTAATGTTTAGACTAAGTAAGTCAAGGATTTTTTCAGCTTCTCATGCCCAGCCAGCAAGAAGGCTGGAGGGGCACAAGAAGTTGGGAGGGGACACAGCCAGGGCAGCTGACCCACACTGGCCAAAGGGGTATTCCATACCATGTGACGTCATGTCTAGTATGTAAACTGGGAGGAGTGGGGCTGGGAGGGATCGCTGCTCAGGAACTAACTGGGCATCAGTCGACGGGTGGTGAGCAATTGCATTGTGCATCACTTGTATATTCCAATCCTATTACTATTATTTAATCATTGTTATTATTATCCTTATTAGTTTCTTCCTTTCTGTTCTATTAGACTGTTCTTATCTCAACCCACAAGTTTTACTTTTTTTTCTTCCTGATTCTCTCCCCTATCCCACTGAGCAGGGGGGAGTGAGTGAGCGGCTGCATGGTGCTTAGTTGCTGGCTGGGGTTAAACCACAACAACAGGCAAGTCTTGAAGACACAGGGCAGCTCCTGTGGCTTGGTTTGCTGACTTTGAAATGTTGCAAAGACTTACTTTACTGTTGGATAGTGTTTTGAGATAGAAAGTGTAATATGTAGCATGTGGCATACGTTCCAATTTTATAGCATGGCGGTATTTCCACCCATGCAACATCAAATTTAAGCATCTGACATAAAAGAAACAGTGAACAATAAATGTCAAACAACCAGTAATTGTTTTATATACACATACCTTAGCTGTAGTCACATATGGTGTGGAAACAGGTGTTTTGCATGTATTCCCACAAATAAAACATCCTAAGGAGTAATGCCAGCTCACAGCAAACAAAAAAAGGGTATTAAGACTATTGAACACAAATAAATATTCATAAATATTTACATCCCTTCTCTGTGATGTCTGGCCATATGTTGTCCTTCTCCCACATTGGGAAGGTAGCTTGAGTAAGAACTTGAACATTTAGCTTACACAAGTCTTACCTCAAAGAGTGAAATAAAACCTGTCTTTAGTCAAATTTAACAAAGAACAATTTTGGGGAATTCTTCATCCATTGTGGCAGAGCAGTGTAATTCTTCTGAGGGCACAAAGGTGCAAAGCTTTGGATGAAATCTCTGGTCCCAAGCCCACAAGAGCAAGCCAGTCACTACGTGTGATTTTTATGAGGAAGCTAATCAAACATAGTAGTTCAAATAGTAGTAATATATTTATTTGTTAGATGTGCTTACAGTGTGGACTGCTTGAGAACACAGGCTTCATTTTACCTATGTGTATCTTGAAAGAAATCAAACTACTTTCTGTTGACTTTGGCCACAAGCAGTATCTGTGGAGCAATCTCTAAGTCATTCCTCACACAGCTGTGGAAAATCCCTCAAGGTTAGCAACTTTCAGATGCAGTGTTACTTAAATGTTGTAGGATGCCTTTGCAAAAACAAATGGTTGCCCAAAAGCAACCAGCATATGGGTATAATATTAGAGCTGAGATGGGAAGAGAGGAGGATCCCTCAAAGAGGACCATTATATTTTTCCCTATTTTCTGCAGAAAATATTTCCTGTTCTATAAAAAGACAGAATGACTACTGTGTAACATAAACCTATAATAGACAAATACTTCAAAGATACCTTGGGCCTGCTACTAAATTCATGCTACCCCCTGTCCATGACAGCAGTTGAGAACATTGTTCAGCAGTTTGTATCAGCACATGCTTATCCTTTTTTGACATCAGTCCCTGGTTCAGGAAGCTATCGAAGCACTTGCCTGTTTTCCAGTACATGAAAAGTCCCATTGATTTCAGCCTGCAGTATAAAACTAGTAACTATCATAATTATTATGATGCATTCCTGAATCCTAGATGTTCAGTGATTGATCATCTAATGTGCCCAGCTGTATTTTATCACATAAGCAGCTTCCTTCTTGCAAAGAAGGCACAATAGCTGATTTGTTGCTTATAATTATAATTCTAGTTTGTTATTCAAAACTTTTCTTAGGTCTAGTTATTTAAAGGTCTAGCTGATCACCTCTCGCATCCTATTAAAAGCAGTCTACAAAATGCCAGCTGTGTGGATAAAATCACATGCCCATAGGTGCTGCTTCCCATAGGTTTCTTCTAAGTCTTCAATGTGAGTGAAGTATTAACACAGACTTAAATTTGGTCTTTTTTTTTTATGAGGATAGAAGCATTCTGATGCCTCCTGCATAACAGATGATGCTTCTGTGTTGTTGGAGGACATGAGTAATTAAAGCATGCATCATGTCTTAACTGTTGCAGTTTTAGGAAAGGGGTATATTTGTGGCTAAATACTTTTCTTAGCTGCAACACAGAAAATGCATGTGCCATAGACTTTGGCAAATAAGTTCAAAACTTCATAATTAACTGGCTGTCAAAAATTTGGAAGCAAAACACAGGAGGTGGTTAGGAAATCAAAGTATGATGTGTTTTTAATCACAAAACACAAGGAAATTTTAAAAATTTATGAGTAATAAATCTATATTGTTGGTACCAAATGGCTCCCTTTGCAGTCCTTTAATGTAACACCTGCACTTCCTCTCTGTGAGTAACGACCCATTTTTTGACTGCCTGAGGAGCAGTGCAAGAGTAGGTTTGCAGGCTCAGGAGAACAAAGCCAGGTTCCCAGACTGAGCTCTGACTGCACTTTAGGATTCCATTTACAGTCTGTTTGGTTTGTAATTCAAATCGCTCCAGACTAGAGTTAATGTTTAGACCACAGCCACCTGAAATTTGCTTCAGGGCTGAAGCCCAGCCAGATTGCAAATGGAGGAAACACTTGAGGTTTGCTAAATACAGTTAATAGGGGATTAGAGGCTGTGTTTTTTATGGCAGCACAGGGAGGTCTGTAATAGAAAAAAATATTAAAATGCAAATATACAACTTCAGCCATGCTGAGCAGGATGCAACTGATTGCGCTCTAGCCATCAAGTAGCTATACTTCCTTTTATTAAGCAAAAGGAAAATGAGAGGAAGAAGATAACAGGGCTCTGATACAGTTTTTGATGAGGGATGGTCTATTACAGCCAGCAGATGGGAAATGACCCAAAGGCTGGGTGACTGGACTGTGAGGTAAAAGATTCGAGAGGTGATACCTGGCTTTCTACTGCTAATTTGTTATATGCACAAAGACTTGAGCGAGTCTTCATTTCTGTTTTCCATTTGCTTTTTTAACAGCCATGTCCATTTAGCTCTTTGGGGCTCCTTCGCTCTGTGTGTGCAATGCCTCATGCAGTGAGGTGTGAGTGTACCCATCGTATGAATATTTACCGCTGCCCTATAAATCACAAAGTCACAGAAAAGGAGAGCTAGAAGGAGAACCTTGGAGGTCGTTGAGCTAGATGAAACAGGATCAAGTGCAGCTAAGCCATGCTTACCAGACGTTTGTCTTAACATTTTCTTTAAAACTCCGGCAAAGGAAATTCCACATTTCTGGGTTGCCTGTTCAAGTGGTATTTATCTAAACTTTGTCTGCATAATTTCGGTGAAGGAGATTCCACATGCCTAAGTTGCCTGTTCCAGTATTTCACTGCTGTAGCTGAAATGTTTTTCTAATATCTGACCTAAGTTGTCTTTGCTAGAGCTTATGCTTATTCCTCCTCTCTCCTCTCCTGCTGCCTATGAAGAACAATCAGTCATTCCTCTCTTCTTAAAAGTCCCTATGCATTGGAAGACTCTTTGTAACATTCATTCCTCAGTTTCCTCTCCTCCAGACTAAACAACACCCTAGTCTTTATCCTCCCCTCAAATGGCAGATTCAGAGCTGCAGCTGGCCATTAGAGTGATTTCTGTATTGCCAAAAATGTGTAGCCCTTAGTTGTTTCTCCAGAGCCAAAAGCATTTACTCTTCTGGAACTCTTTGCAAATTTAGTCCTGAGATTAAGAGGTTCAAAAGCTGTTGTGAATGTAGGAGAGACCTCACAGTTGATATGGTTAGAAAAGGAAAATGAGAGGACTCTGGGCAATCGCACTGGTCTTAAGGGTTGTACATGAGTGAGAAAGCATGTGTGTGTGCATGCAAGCAGTTTTTAATGTGACAAAACTAGATTTTAAAGGATTAGTTTCACTAAAAAAACCCCAAACAAACAACAAAAAAACCAAACCAAACCTGCTTTCCTGAAAGGAGAACCATGGACAGGGAAGAGGTGGCCACTTGGATTGGGGAGGGAAGCCAAGGGCTGGCAGGGGTCAGAGGGGACACAGGTGGGATGGAGCTGTGGGGACCACCTTGGAGATGTGCACTTGATCTCAAAAGCCCTTGTCTACCACAATTCCCAGCAAACAGAACTGAAGGAGTTTTAAAGCCTTCATTGGCTTTTTGTCTTCCTTCCTGTCTCCTCCTTGCCTTGCCACTCAATTTGTTATTTTCTGGTCCTGTGTGCAATTTTGAATAAACAGAAACTCTGAAAAGAACCAAAACTTCCAAAATTCCAAACTCCAAGGACATTTGTTTCCATATTTTTGCTCTTAGGGAAAAGAAGGACTATAAATCTCAGATATGATTCTCACAAGCCCAGTCTGACTTTTTGTTGTCCTCACTAGAAAAAAGACGACTTTTAATTGAAAAAAAAGCCTAAGAAAAACCCCTTAAATTTTAAATGATTCTCCTAAAATCTAGACCAGATTGCCAAAGATGAAGTGCTGGTTTTTCTCTGATGAAAGTTATGTTGCTGCAAAAGAGTTTGTCTTATCAGGAACCACGTTTTGCTTTAGGAGGGAGATTTGGTGAGAAAATTTTTATTCAGAAAAGACCACAGAGAGTTTCTGAGCCACTTTCTTCAGAGACTGCAGGCAGGTAGTGTGTAGCATTGGAGAAGACGTGGGGCAGGAGCCTGGCTCTGCAAGCCCATCCTGCAGCGACAGACTGTCATCATGATGTATCCCTATTTCTGCCATAAGCAGAAAGCAGAGGACACTTTTCTGCACCTGCAGCTGACTCGGCACATCTCCTGCTAAGTGCAGCAGGTCTTGTGGCCAACAAATTTTATGGGGCAATGGCTTGGCTAGGTTTTTATTCTTTCTTTAAATCCAGGACAGGAAATATGCAAAGCAAGACGCACACATGCATCTTTGATATCCATGGGGAACACACTTGCCTTCTGCCCGGTGCTAGGGATGTTGGCATGAGAGGATGATATTTCAAAGCCCTCAGCTGTCTCCTCAATCAGCTTTTGAAGAAATCTGGATGATAGGCATGATTTTGTATGCAGTTTTAGCATGATCCCCGTTATTCATACTGCCTTCTACAGCGGAGGTGGGCAATGTGCTAACTTATATGTTGCCAGGCTAAAACACTGGCTCTGCAGGATCTTGTGACTGACCCACTATGTCCATGAAACTGTGGGAAAAACAAAATCAATCTAAGGAAAAAGACAAGATTCAGCACCTTTCACCCCACTACTCTACTCACTATTTAAAAATCTTCGTTCTCTCTAGAGGAGGATAGCAATAAATCACAGCCAATGCCTTACTCATCCTAGTACTAAACAACAAGCTCCTTCAGTAAGTGATTAAAGCAAACCTGTAAGTGTAGCTATTCTCAATCTAATGTCAGCTGAGGTGATTCATCCACCTGGAACAGTGTTTTGAGCTGGTTTTGTGCAGCAGAAGTTCATAGCTCTGTCTTCCAGCAGGATTAACAAGTCAACTTGCAGGACTGCCCTGATAGAGTTGTATTATTTAAGTGTCAGAACTGATTACTGCTTGTACCCTGTATATTGGGGACCTCTGCCCTGTGCTTTAGTTCACAGTGGAGAACTGGCTGGAATTGTATGTTGCTAGAAACCTCCACCTATGGAAGCTTCATCTTTGTGCCTGTCTCTGATATCCCTACCCTTGTGACCTGTTAGATGGATGATCTTTGTTCTTCCAAAGACTTCTGAATATCTGAACCTAACCGGGCAAATGCAGCTGAAAAAAGATGTCTACCCTGCTGTGTGAAATATATGGTAGATCCCTGACATCTATTTAAAGATAAACTCTTGTCTACAGTACTGAGACTGAAGTTGATTGCTTTGCACCATGGTAAGTATCATAGCCAGGAGAATTCCTAAAATCTCACTTGTGAAGTGATTTAGGATTCAAACAGCTCATTGCTCTGATAACACTCCTGCCATCCCTCAGTGCTTGCAAACAGGATTTAAATCAAAGAATACAGGCACATGTTAATTATTACTGTTGTTGATGATGGCAGTGAATTTAAAATTCCTCAGGGACCAATGTGATTGTCCACTTTGACCTGTAGTATAAAACAAACCAAAGAATTTGACCTTGCTATTTTTATATTATTCCCTACCAAGTACATGAACTATCAAAGACATTAATCTGTGACTAAGCCATGAGTGCATCTTTTAGAAAGGCATCCAATCTTGATATCAGATTCCAGGCGATGATAGAATTACAACAGCCAGGAGAAGTTACTCTCATTTGTTTTTAAAAAAAAAAAAGTATTTCCTACTTGAACAAAATGAGCTTCAGCTTCCAGTCAGGAGTTCTGCACGTCCTGTCTGCTAGATTACACATCCCACTACCAGCACTTCTCTGCTTTAGATTTTATAGAATGTTGAAAGAAAATGATTGGCATTTTCCTTAGGAAAAAATCTTAATGAACTCTAAATGTTTCAGAAAAAATCCCTGTTGATACTGGATTTGAAAACAAAAAAGTCTCTCAAAATACTTTTTTTTTTTTTTAACTGAAAGTGATAAAAAATGCACGACATTTCAAAGAAAAGGTACATACCCTCAAATGTTTTCATGTGAGAAACCTGTACTGAGAAATTACAAGAGAGAAATTGTGTCTATTTTCAACATTCTGAAACAAAAAATATCTTCGATATCTTTTAGCTGTGCTGATATCCTTCCAATTTTAAGCACATTCAAACTGCCTGGTTATTTGTCGCAACTTTAGATTCTAAAGTCCTTGTACAAAAGGATTACCTTATTAAACCAATGCTTATATATGTATACTTTCCTCTATATAAAAAAGATAAGAGATAATTTCTTTGTGCAATATGAACACTGGTGATTTGCATGGGTTTAAATGATGTAGAAAAGCCTCAAAAATTTCAAAAGTGCTAGAACTAATGAACAAGTTGCCATTTCCCTCAATAGTGCTGATTTTATTTGGAGCTTCTCTACTAACTTAGAGCATCCTTGTCATACTTCTTTATCTGTAAACAACCTCCAGATTTTTATTCCTGAAAGCAGCCACTGAAACCCAAAAGTTTTAATCAGTGTGATGAAGTAAAGCCCAAAATTAATATGGTGAGAAAGGAGACAGTTGACTAGGTGTTTGTAAAATACAGATGCAAAACCCAGACATTTTCCTGTTCTGTTCTGCTGTTGGATTTTCAGAAACTACTTTTCTAGCCATTTCCTTGCCCATTATTCTTAATAAAGATTTTACTGGGTTATGGACTATTTTCTTTGGGCCAGGCAAAAGGTGCTAAGATGTTTCCTCTGGAATTTAAAGATTCTTTTTTTTGTAAGCATAGGTATGTTATTCTGCACTGAGTGGGAAGTCTGATGGGGAAAAGCTTACAAATAATTAATTCAAGGTAAAATATTGTTTACTCTTTGATTGACTCCTGGGAGAGGGGAGGCAAAAATAAATCAAAACATTCCACTCTGTGAGTTCCAACTTTTATGGATTTCCCATTGGTAATGTTTCACTTACTATGGTTAAGGACTGTGTGTAATGAAGTAGGTTAATATATATAGGAAAGCATTTAGGCCAACAAGGTTTGCTTGATCCTGGACCAGTAAACACAAGGTTTTCTGTTTAAGTCATCTGTGCCAGCCACCCCTTTTAGACTGTCTATTTCACTTCCACTGCAACAACCTTATTTAAGCTGTACCTGCCAACTTGCAACTAAAAAAAAGAGTACATTTTTAATTTGCCTGAGATCACACACTTTAGCATTAAACCACAAAAAGAGAAACTTAATGGCTGCTGCTGCTGCTCTTTACTTCTCCCACGTTACTGAAAAGGAGAAAATGCAAGGAGGATCAGGAAAGAACCCATGCAGGGTGTGCACGTGTGCGTGAGAGGGATGAGAGCATAGGGCAGGGCTGTCCTGCTTCCCAGAGCTGGGTCCAAGCCTCCTGTTAGATGTTTCTCTACTACCATCCACTATGCTGTTGGTGCACAGTACCTCTTACCTGACTTAAATATTCCTCTGCTCTGACCACCTTATCTGGTGGACTGCTGTTCAGTGGGGGAATGAAGGAAAAAAAACCCAAAACGCAGATATAGCCTTCTAAACTGCTGGTTCTTCCTGGCAGGTGTATAACTCACTATCCAGAATCCCTCTAGCATCACTGTCCGCTGAATTCCATGTGTTCATATTCCAGAGAAAACCATTGCAGTAGTCTTCAGCTGTTGCCTCTGTTGGAGGTCCTTGTAGAGAAGCCAAGGGCTGGGGTGAGTAAAGTCTTGTAGTTGAGAAATAGATTGGGATTTTTGGGCTCTTCTCCTGTCTGTGCCATTAAATCCCTACGTGCATTATAGTAATAAAATACGTATGAATAGAAATGTAAATACATTTGTGTAAATAAAAGCACATGTAAATAATACAGGTGTATTATAAAAAGAATAGAGTAGAAAGAGCTCAGGACATCTTCCTCCTGAGCTAATACTGAGGCATACACATTTCACTTGAGTTTCATCAGGGAAAACTGGAGGAAGGCACAAGTCAGTCAGTCCATGTTATGAAACCTCGAGGATGCCATAGCCACATTTTCTGAAGGGGAAAGGTGACTAATAACGCTGAGGATCCAAATCCAAACACTCTTTGTTGTTGAAGTTGCTAATGTCTTAGCCAGTTGCTAATGCTGATGTTGCCAGCGTCTTAACTCAGCACAACTGGTTATGGAAGGATCTCTTTCCCTGTCAGGTCAGGATTCCTTCGAGTCCTTCCACTTCCTTTTATCTCTCCCTCAACTGTAGTTGTGCGATGAAAGCATTTTTTCTGGGAATCACTAGCAGGCACACTTCCTTGTAATCTTTCAGGGCTTGCTCATCTGTATTATTTTGTAAGCATTATGCAAAGTTTCAAATATGTTGAGTTATCCCTATCGCAACCAAGAGGGAAGTGTTTTCCCTTCATTTCTTTCTGCTGGATGCCTCAATACAAAATTGCTTACCGGAAAGTATGCCTCAGTATTTCCTTCGAATTTAGTTAGTTTTGCCAATATGCTCATCCAGATTACTGGTATTTGAGGACTGATATATACAGTGTAGGTCCCTGACATTTCTTCTAGCATGATGAAATGTGGTGCATGTCAGCAGACAGACTACAGGACTGTAAGATCCCCAAGGTAGGCACTGCGATTTTGTTTTGTATTCATTTGGTGGCTAACACAATGGGCATCTGGTCTGTGAGAAGGGCTCCGAGGCATCACTTCGATATATATCATGCTTAAAATATAAGAACTTTTATTTAACCTGAAGCTGTTTAGAGGCAACACTTTCTTCAAAAAGAAAAATACAAATTTTCCCAGAAACCATGTACAGAAGTTTTTTCTTAAACAGCGCATGCTCCAGCATTAATTCTACACTGTGGTGCTGTCAGATCACTTCATATTTTTTCTAGGAGACTTTTAATCTTTTCCTAGTACTGAGAGCCATATAATATTATTTTACATGCTCTTCTTTGAACATACAGCACAGAAAATTAAAGTGTAAATATGCATGCGAGCCACCCAAAAGTCATAATAAGATTATATGAATGCCTGCAACCACACAGCAGGAACAATGGGGTTGCACAATTCCTCCACTGCAGTGCTGCTGAATTTTAATGAGAGATAGTTGGTACATGCTTATACTCCTATAGCTACCCTGGAGCCAGAACAGTGATTTAAGATGCCAGCGACAGTGTGTAGGTGAGTCTTAGCTGTAGCATGCCTTGGAGAGTAGAGCATGGTAGAGCATGATATAGCAGGCTGGAAAAATGGCAGGGAAATAAGCTCATTAAATTAGAGTGAGAAATGGGATTGGAAGGAGAAAGGATCACTTAAAATTGCTAATCACCTGTGCTGCTTCCATTGGCTTGAGCCCTTATTGGAGAAAATATGACACTGTACACTGATAGGAATAACCCAAATAATGAACATATGCTGCCATGAATCAAAAATCTCATGCTGCAGGGGTTAAAGCAATCTCTTAAATATCAGGTATTAAGAGGGGAATTTAGTGGTGTTGCGTCTCTCCCGTGCCAGAGTGTGTTTTCACCTTCTCTGTAATATCACGGCTAACCTAGGTACACCTGGGACCCACTTGGGAAAGTGTTCACAATAGGTGTACCTCTTAAAATATACACTTTTCAGATATGAAGATATCCCTTATTTGCAGCTGATCTAAGAATAAGCATTGCTTACAGCGAGTTTCTTTTCAAACAGGCTGGCTGTGTTCCTGTTGCACGCCATGGGGTCTGCATCTCCTCTGGGCCCCTGTAGGCTCTTACACATATTTGTAAGAATGTGCATGTGTTCCTCAGTGCAAAACATTTAAAATAATATGAAAGGTGTGTTGGGGCCTGTGAGGCTGTGTTTGTGTAGCACGATGCCAAGGAGAAGTACAATACAGCCTGGGATGTGGGAGGATGGTGTCCTGGGATATGGAGGACAGTGGGGGTCAGACCTGCCCCGCTCATGCCTTAGGGAGAGATCCTGAGCGTGAACTAGTGCCAGAACTGCAGGGGAGATTCATCTTCTGGGTAACCTGTTGATTCATTACAAATGAGGGTTTCGGCCATTGAGTAATACAGATAATTATGTGTTGTAATTTTGCTTATTATTGGAAACTGTCTTTACTGTGAGTTTGTGTTTGGACTTACGGTCTGTTCTGTAGTGCAGAAGAAGGAAATCTTTCCGTCTTCCATCTCACTAAGCTCCTCATGAGCAGACCCAAGACAGAGATGTGGCCACAGTACATGCTCCCGTAATTCTCTCAATTACAGGAAAGTTTCTCATAGAATTATCATTAGTATACAATATTTTGCTTGGAATAGTAGCTCAGTTTTACATGTGAATTTTATTTTGCTAATACCAGGTTATGACATCTCACTAAAGCTGTGTGTTCTTCCTTGGTTGCATCCTTTGTAGAAGACAAAAGCTTTAACTTTTTGAGGCAAGCTGGTTGGTTTTTTTAGTATCACATCCTGTGTACTGCAGCTCATCAGTTCTCATCACATTGTTCTCATAGTATCATGCCAGAATATGTGTAGCCGTACTTACCCATCCTTTCCCAATTGTTTTAACTGAAACAACAAAAGTATGTAGGAATCACCTTTGTCAGTTGTCCTAAGCTAAGTAAAGCACAGAAAATTGGAGTGCAAGCTCCTGCCATAAACCCCTACCCAGGAATTAGAGAAGATCATATATCCACAATCTGCTCTGCCTTGTACTCTAGTGTTTCATAGTCTTGACCAGGGATTGCTGTGTTCAGTTAACCAAAAACTGAGAAAAGGCATTTCTCATCCCAAAAGTGCTGCCCACTATAGGCTTTACAGAATGAGTCACTTTTTCATTATATGTTCTCTGTTGATAATGATACCAGCCCAATCTGTACCTTGTGTGAACATTTTTCAAAGATGAAGCAATTGAGTAAACATCACTTGGGTTTCTCACGAATTAGAACAGGACAAACAGTTCCGTAATTCATCTAGCCCAAGTTTGCCATTCCTTTTTTTTTTTTCCCACTAACTAAGAAGATGTCAGCCCTTGTCTAGATACCAAAGACAGATTAAATCTACAGCATGGTTGACTTAAAGTTTTAAAACTACTTGATCCTTTCTTAAAGACTATTAGGTTATTTTATGAGGTTGTGTGAAGGTGATTTCTTTTAATTGATCTTGAAAGGGAAAACATTTTTTTGACTTGGTATTTTGTGCATAGAAGCAACAAAACAAAACCTCCGCTAATCACAGTCAATATGTACATCTGGCTTTTCTTAGGGTTAGAAGCTAACTTTCTGAAACACATCTTACTATTGAGAAAGGAAGGAAAAATTCTGGTATAAGTACAGCCACAGCTCTAAATTGATTATTCCTGTAGGATTTTCTCATCCTATTTTGGCTGTTATAAAATGCAATGGGAGTAATTCCAGCCGAAGCACATCACTCCAGTGTCAAGCAGCCCATGATGTCACAAGGAATTCCTTGTCGTAAGGGACATCCCCCTGAGGAGAGTGTTTGCTCTGCTGGAAAACAGCCATCCACCCACACACTCCGTCTCCACCCAGCTACTCCATCCAAATAACCAAACCAAAGGGAGTGCTTTGACTAATCGAGTGAGTAGGAGTGATGCCATGGCAATACAATAGCGCGTCTGCTGTAGACTGTTCTTGATTTGCATTTGATTGTTTGCAGTCCTACCCATCTGTAGCCAAAGGCAAGAAGTGATAACCTGTCATGTTATATAAAAACATGTTTGGAAAAAAGTGGAGTAATGCAAGATAAATAACGTATGTGCTCTGGGTCTATTCTTCCCAAGCAGTCCCGAACTCATTCCACAAGTTGCTGGTTTCTCTTTTTACTGTAGGGTTTCTTCCCAGAGAGTTTCCATCTGGAAAAAAAAAAGGAAAAAAAAAGAAAAAAATGCAATTGGAGTGAATAAAAGCATAGCCTATTGCAATTTAAAAAGAGTTACTAAATAAGTGGAGTGTTAACACAGTGTCAGGCCCTTAACAAATGGGCAGGAAAGCAAAAAGGGTAAGTGGCATCAGTCACTCAGCAGTTGGACAGAAAAACTTCTGCTCAGTTGAGGCAGTAATGCTACCTTAGGTCATGTCACATGGACCATCTCTGTCTTGTCCTGTGTTCTGTCATGGTATGGCACTGAAAGTTTGAGCTGGAAACAGCAGAGAATTGTGTTATATGACTGGAAAAGTTCCCCTTTTGTTCAACACATCCTTTGTTCTCCTATAGCAGATTGTTAATCATTTAAGTTATGCAATATAATTAACCTACAGATAAAGCTTATAGTGAAATCTTGTTGGCTCTGTTTAAGCTTGTTTTGTTAGGACATTTTAGGAGGTTTTCCCATCATGTGTACAACATAGCCTCAGACAGAGAGGGCTTTCCATCCTGTAAATATGGAGATGCAAAAATACAGACTGGAGAAGCCTTTGACAAATGGGGGATGAAATACTCCCACACCTTAAAAATACCTCTAAAAGTCACGCTCTTTTAGGTGAAGTAAACAGTAAGAGGGTCAGTCAAAGTGGAAAGCATGGAAAGGCTTGAATTCAGTCAGGGGAATGGGAGCCAAGCCTCAATTAAAGGTAAACAGTTGTAGATCCAACTTACTACTGATCTGTGCCACTGTTTTAGACTGAACCCACTTTACCAACAAGCCTAAAAATGTGAATTCTTCTTTTCTCTGAGTAGAGAGCATGGTGTAGTGTGACAGCCTGAGGACCTCATTCTCCATGAGGAAACCCTGAGTGGGCCTTCTCACCTTTAGTCCTATTGGGTTGAGAGATTTTCTCTAGCGGATCTCTTGCAGTGTGGTTTCCTTTACTCATCCTTCCCACACTCCATGAGGAGCCTCATCACTGCTGTCCCAGTAGAGCAGTGATGACAGTGGAGACACACAAACCTGCACTGCTGGTGGTCCCATTTCTTCATATGTGCTTGTATCCTCCTCAGATTATTTCATGACGACTGGCTGTACCATAAAGCTGCCTGGTGAGCCTTCATCTCTTTAGTGTCAGACCTGTAAAATACTAATTAATTATGATAGGAAGGCATGGCTACATGAATTGATGCTGGCAGATGTGAATGAGCTCAACCCATCACTTGAACTTGTTCCAGTCTTATTTGTACATGGTATCACTGTGTTAATGCTGCCTGCAATCCAAGCAAATCCCCGCTGAGAGACAAGATATTTTAGTTTAAGCATAGCACTGCATGGACACGACTTGCCAGCTCCCAGATTAGACTGAGCTTGCATCTAGCCAATTTGGAGTGCAAAGCTGAAGAGCTGTAATTATAGACAAAATGGGGGTCTGCATGCTCATATGCACGTGCATGACATGTTAAGGTTTAGGATCCCCTGAACTGCAGCTCTGGTTCCAGTTCATGGAAGCCTGTGAGACATCAGCTCAGTTGTCTTTGTATTGAAGTATCAGGTTTCTAATCCTTAGGTCTGAGAAGAAGAGCATGAAAATGCAAGTTACTTTTATCTGCTATGGAAGTACACAGGCAATTCTCACCTGACTTGGTGAACTGTGCAGTCACAACACAACGGCGTAACAACCTGTGTGGCCATTCTGGCTCTAAATTTCACAAAGGGACTTTTGCTTTAGTTTAACATCCTCCAAACAGCCTGAGCTAAACCAAAACCCAATCTTTCTGATGCAGTAAGAATTTTATTAGATCTCCATCAAGATAGTTGTAGCAGTCTAAATTTACACCTCAAGTTGTTCTGATACAACTGAGTTCTGTAGATGCCTTGTATGTGTTTAGATAGTTTTAAAGCATAGCCATAGGTGTGGGATTGTCCTCTGCATGAGAAATGGGTGTTGGCTTCAAAATTCACTGTTCTTGGGGCTGTGCCAAGTCAATCCTAATGGAGTACCAGGTGCATGGGTGTGTGTGTAGGAGTAAATGTATGTGTGTGCGTGTGTAGATGCTTAAAGCTGAAAATAGGGATGGGCAAAGAATGCAAATAACCATTGAAAAAGAATTTTGCTTTTGCTTTGCTCAGAGCAAAACCTCACAAATTGGTTAATTTCCACCAAACAATTCTCTGAGAATAAAACCATGATCAATCAGGAGATATTTTGATTTTTCCTTTTGAAAATTGTGAGGTTTTTATACTATAACATGTAATGCAAAGCTATTTTCAAATACTTAGGTATCCCTGCCGTCCTTTCTTATACACCTCAATGAAATGTATGTGACATCAAAACTGTGTTTTCTGGGGGGCCTCCTCTTTGATTGCAACTGCTTTCTAGAGGGAGACAAGAGTCCCCTGACTCTTCTTCCCACTAGTGGAAAAGAAGAACAGGAGGCCAGCTTTGGTCCCAGGGAGGGCGAGGGGGCTGCACGTGTCCTGTCTGCACCAGGTAAGGCAGAGCAGTGAATAACCTGGCAGAGCAGTGGATAACCTACCAGAGCTGTCGGGGCCGGGGCACCGGTTGGCACTTTGCTATTCCTACCTGTGAAGGAGGCCTTCTCCCAATAGAGGGAGGCAAAAGATAGACAGTGGGAAGCTATTGCTTCAGTGGGAAAGAAGACGTGTGGGCGTGTATAATGCGGGGACTTCACAAATAATTCCTTGGTGATTGTTCATTTTAAAGGGACGTTCAGTTGCACGAGAGATATCCCATGGAGTACTTCATTTCTAGAGAAGTTTGGAGAATACAGGACTTTGCTTCCAGTGCTTTTCTGTTTCCTGCCCAATGGCAAAAATAATTTTCATAATCTGCCCTGGGGATTGCACTGTGTCTAATACACTGGTTGTGTGCACAGCCCATTTTGAAATACAGCTTTTTGTTTTGAAACTGAAATTGTTCCAAGTAATAATACCTTCCCTTCAGATTTTTGTTTTTCAGAAGTGACCCACCCACTATTGAATAATAAGGCTTGATAACCATAGTTTCTCAGATAACATGCAATAAGCTGCTAATATTGCTTTGGGACTAAATCAGGAAACCACTGGCTGGTGTTATGAAGGAGTCAGTTATCCAAATAGGATCATCTACCCTTCAAATCTTTTAAATAAGAACGTGTGTTAGAGATCACCTTTTTTGAAGATGTCCCGGATTAATAATGAAATGAGCATACAGATTTAAAGAACAGAACAAAACACATCTATTTCCAGGTCAAGAAAAACTGTGTTTCAGTCCAGAGTAAATTAAAATCACACACTTATGTGAAATCCGCAATAAAGAAAGTTTATAGTGGAAACATTGACTGACCTTTAACAATAGCAGCGAGGCCAGCTCTGCTGTAACAATTGGAAATAACAGGCAGTAGCATTACGAGGCTATATGGGCTAGGGCAAGGTCTTTTCCTTAATGTAGCCTGAACGTTCAAAGAGAACGTTAAGAATCCCAGAGCAGTTAACTCAATCTCATCTTTTTTCCATTAATTGGCCACAGCATAGTACCCTGAAGTTGACAGAAATAACTGCTGTGAAATTAGCCCAAGTCTAAGCATTGCCAAAAGACATTTTATTTCAAACCTCTCTGAATTACAGTATGATTTCCTATATTGCTTACCTAAGAGACCAGGAAGCTGGCCATCCATCTGCTTAGTGAAAGGCATAAAACTTACTTTCTCCTAGGGAAAATTTTCTCCTGAGAAAATTGACTCAGGGCACTTCCAACTAGGATAAGGATATGAGATGGTAGATTGAGCTTAGAAAGATTACAGTGATCCAGTTTTTAGATTCAGGTCCCTAGCTGCTACTCCAAGCTTGTCCTGGAGACTGAACTGCTGGAAACAAAAAGATCCAGCTCCTGGATCTTCTTGCTCTACACCACCTCTCCCCTTACAGGTAGGCTCTTCCTTTCCTTCCTCACCAACATGTGGATGATGTGAAGAGGCAGAGACAAGCTATGGGGAAAACAGTGTGAAGACACATAGGTCTCACAGGGTAGCATAATTGAACCTTGTATAGGAGCCCATAGTTCAGATCTTTGTTGTATTCCTGGCTCTGGAGTGTGTGATGCTGCAGGAGATACATCAACAGTCCCACTCCTGTACAAGCCCCAAGCTCTTGAAGATGAGGTTGTCTCCTGCTCGATGGCTGCTGCTCCCTAGCAAATAACACTGATGTTGCCTGATGAGGATGGAACTTCAGCTTTTCAGGATGGTCTGGATTAGTATTCCTTGTGACATTTTAAAGGCAATGCATATGTTTCCATAGCAGAGCTTGCTCATTTTCTGGGAATCTGCTAGGCTGTTCCATTCATCCAGATGTTTAATATTGTTAGTGACCTGCAGCTAAGCCTCTCTGACAATTCTAGTAGGAGTCGTTCATCTTGTTTCCCCAAGAATATAAAATGCTATGTAGTAAGCACCATTCCAAGGGCCAAACTCAGAGGTGAATATAAGTAAATTTAAGCAAGTTGAAATTCAGAGGCTGTCTAGATTAGTGGAACCTACTGCTTTACGTGAAGAACTTTCAATTATATATTCAATACATGTGTACTTCCTGAACTCCTAAACTTCTTGAGTTAGACTCTTTTGGATTCACTGGGCCAAATTAAACGATGTTGTATACTTTATATTAATCTGTTGCATTCATTTCCACTTCCCACAGCTATTTCTGTACCAAAAGCTTCAAAGATATGAGATGTAGTATCCTCTCCCTTAAAATAATTTATCCTTCTTTTTGGTTTTCTGCAACAATTTAAACTCCCTTAGATGTTGGTACAGTGCTTAGCTACAAAGGAGTTTAAGTTAAACATTGTCTGAAAGTGATAATGCTAGTACAATGTGAAGCTTACTATTGTATTGATGTAGTTGATTCATTATTACTTTAGCAAAGAATCCTTGATGTAAGAGGGATGGCTTGATCAAACAGATCAAATGCTACATCTCAGCCACTTGTCCTCCCACACTGTCTCTTTCCATCAAGAAAAAGTTAAGCCCCTGCAAGGAGTAAAATATTATGAGGGTTTTGTAAAAGGCAAAAATTAGAGAAGTCTGGACTGCTTGTATTGCAGAATACTTGAATGTTACATCAAATATTTGCATCTTAAGTGTTCTCTTGACGGAAAATGAATTGAGAATCTAATGGCATGAAATTTATGTTTAAAAAGAAAAACAGCTGCTTAAATTTTCAAACTTGCATCCTGATTTTGCACATCTTCATTGTTGCTTGGCCATTCTGATGGATGCTAACATGTGATGCTCAGTAGCAGCTGGTCCCTGCAATTCAGGACCTTTTAGTTTGGACACACAGGGCACCACAACAATTATGACTAGGAATGCTGTCTGTATTTTTAAGAAGTAGAACATAACATATGTTACTTTAAATATTTCTCTCTAAAGTGGATATTCTCCTGTTGTGGATAGAATTCTAGAAGCACATCGCAATTTATCTGAAAGTTAACCCTTGATAGAATGGTAATGTTTCTAATTTCATTTAATAATGTTAAATATCTAATTATTATTAAGATAGCTGCTTTTTTTCAGTGGGAGTATTCCTACTTATGCATGTTACATTTACTATATTTTATAAACCTAATTTTTTTTATCAAGAATGGCAACTCACCTTGAGAAAGAAATCAGGAACATCAATGGATAAATATAGTGTGATAGAGTATAATGCATGGGAGTTTATGTCAAGAAGATAATTCTTGCAGGAAGCTGGATTACATTCTCAATACAATTTTAGAAATTACTACTCAATCACTGTAACTATTAGTAACACTGAACACTGGTAATGAAATTCTAGGTTTTTGAAAAAACCTGTGCATGTACTTTTTCAGCTGTAGATACTATTTTTAAATCAAATCAGAATAAAATAAACTGAGAATTGAATATTAAACTTCATAACACTGATATTCTATCTTCAGTATTTTTTGCAATATTTTCCAGGTCTTTTCTCTAACAATCTAGATGTGGTATCAACTTTTTTTCTTTTTTTTTTCTTGTGGATGCTTGAGTATCGTTAAGATAAGACACCATTTCCAAAGGACCAATGAATTATATAAATTTAATATATTACCATAGAACACATGGTAGGTAGCGGTAGGTGTATGGTAGAGAAAAACTGTTGGTTGCATACTGGGATTATATATATATATGTACACACACACACATATATACAAACATATACAGAGAAAAGAATATTCTCTGATTAAAGTCTTCCGAAGTCACAAAATAAATGCCATGTTTTTCAGATCAACACTTGTTGCACAAGCATCAACAATTTATGTAACTCCCATAAGATTTTACTAGTAAGATATAAAAGTAGATGAAAATGATTTGTCTGATTCCAGTCTTTCCAGCTACCTTGCTTGAAGGCTAGCCAGAAATACTGAGAAAATAGAATTATTCTGGGCATTTCAACTTGTTGCCAGAATCAAGAATGTGGATGGATATAGGAATTTGAAATAAAAGCAAGACAAATTTAATTCTTCTGACCATGCAGTTCTGTTCCAAGTTTAGGATTTAAAAGATTCTATTGCCTGAACTTCTATGCCCTGGTCCCTGGAAGGCAGCTGTTCTCTGCATTGCAGTTTTAAAAAAATAAAATTAAATTAAAAAGAATTGAGCTGGCAGTAGTTTACTCACTCAGATTCTTTGCTATCCTAGTCACTTTGGTAGCAGGATTGTCATTCAGGTGCTATATGAGTGCTGAGTCTTTTTACATACAAGAAAAGTAATAGCTGGAAGGTATTCACACAGCTCTAAACATATTTGATGTTGAAATCTCTCAGCTCTGTCCAACTGGGCTAAATGCAAAAGAGAAATCTGAAATGGGATCCAGCGTTCACCCTTAAAAGGTGCAAAATAAAACTCCCGGTCCAAGAAAACATATACAAAGGTACTAATCGTATTTCTGTGCTTTCCTACACTTCTAGTCCTGGATCGTGCATAAAAGTCATCAGTGGCCCAGATCTCTGTATCTACCTATGTAGCTGGAAAAGAAGATGAATTAGCTTGAGTAAAATCAGGGATAATCCAAACTGAGATCAAAACTGATTTGAGATTAAAGGAGAGTGGGCAATTCATTGTTAGTGTTTTTGAGCACCTCTTAACTTTTTGACCTGGACACGATTGCGCTATTTCTTCAAAAAGCAGGAAGTAAAAGATAAACCTCACAAGGAAACTTCTTCCTCTGCAATTTCTAACCTAATTTTGTTGACAAACCACATGTATACATTCTGACTTGGAAATGTCAAAATGTTTATTTTCAGTCAAAATGTTTCAACATTTTAAACAAAAAAAAAATGTTCTGAACTTTTGATTCTGTGGGGGAAAGCTCGGGACGTTTAATCTCTATTTGAAATGAAAATCGTAATTTTCTGAGGTGGACATCTGATTTTTTTTTTTTTTTAATCAGCTCTATTTGATGCTTTATTGCAGTACTGTCCCTCAGATGTGCACTCTTAAATTTCTGCCAGCCTTTCAGTTTACACATCTGCTAAGTGTTGTGCAAATGCAGGTTAGACATGTCCTGTTGGGTGACTACTCAGTTTTGTGAATAGTCACATAAATAATAGGCAGCTGAAAGGCTGGATTCAGGCTGAATGAGCATCTAACTAGTAACTGAAGTTTAAAAGATGCCAATGAGTCTTAAAAACTTGCATGTGTTTAAGCTGATTCTGATCTAATTTATACCTGTTTATAAAAGCTTTAACTCTGGTTATATTTATTCAGTTATTCTAGATTCACATTACCATAAATAAGACAAGGATTTGGTCTATATATTTTTTTCCCTTGTTTAAACAGAAACTATTCTCTCTTCCTTCTGGATGGGACAGGTCACATTCTGACTTGATTAAACTGGTTGTGTTTGGATTCAGGGGAAGTCTACATTTCCATGACTGGGTACATGGGGTATTTTTAGCAGTCTACCCACAGAAGAAACCCTCTTGAGCAATAGGCTGAAGTCTGGGATAATTAGACAGTGCTGAGGATCCTTCCTTCCGGATTGCTCTAGCTAGCTGAACGTTAGCGTGGGCGATCAGTGCTATGCTGTCCTAACAGCAGCAGAGACGTGTTAATTATGGCCTTCAGGTCTAGTCTTTCTGGAGGGACATCCTTTTCTTTGTAAAAACCCTTTCTGTAAATGACCTGGGTTTTGCATCTTGAACTCATCATTTGTGGCTGACTTCACAGTGGAGGAGGCGGCACTGTGCATTTAGTACTTCAATCTACAGAGCACAGGCTGGACGGGGAATGCTGAGATGGCAGGAGAGGAAAGGCCTTTGCTACAGTGCGCTCCCAAAAGGGACAATCTTCAGCAAGCAAATGCTGCTGTAAACATTTAGGAAGGAATAGGCAGCGTGCCAGCAGGGTTTGTGAGTGATATACAAGGTGCACACTCAGCTTTTGGCTTTGATTAATATGTGCAAGAGATATAGGCAATCGATTGCTGTCATGTTAATATTAATTAATGAGCAGCAATGCCTAGCTCACAGTGTCTGATAGTGGAGACCTGTTAATTCACTTACTCCCAAGGTTTGCCTTAGCAGATGGAAAAGGATTATTTTACCATATTTTCAATGGCAATTCAAGTCTATTTTTATCTCTCTTTTGGCTTGCATGAAAGGAGACTGCCACCTGTTTTTTGCAGGTTGTTTTCGGCACTGCAAGCCAGATTAAAAACTGGCCTAGTTAGTGCTTTATGGAAAATGAATTTGTTGCTCTAGCACAGAATAATGAAAGTATCCAGGGCCAGTGCTGGCGTCCAGCCCTCTGTCATTGTGTGAACTCTGGCTCCAGCAAGCTCTTCTGGGTCATCAGGATCCCCACTGTTGGTAGCACTGTCTGCTCCGTAGGCTGCTTGTGCCTCCTGGTTTTGACATGAAGTGCGAGAGAGTGGGCGCGTTGGGTTACTTTTTGCACGGCTCCATTCAGTACTGACTTAAACGTCTGGAAGAGTAAGGGTGATTTAGCAGAAGATCTAGAGAGTTGTAATGGCTTTTGGGAACATTAAACTTTTTACAAGGACAGCCTTTAACAGGGAGTTACCTTCGATCTCACTGGGGTTTAGCAGTGTCGTCTGGTTTTAGAGTCTACCGTTCTCCACTGTTTAGGTTAGTGTGGACTGTATCTTTCTGATATGAATAGCATTTAGTTTTCCTTGCCCGCCGCAGCCCTGACCTGGACATCTCTGGAACATCGTTACTAAGGCAGCCTAGTGGAAGGCTGTGTTTTGCCTCAGTTTGTGTAAGTCAGAGAGGCCCAAGTTTGTATTGCCTCCCACAGCCTCAGGTAGGTGGCCATCTTCTCCAGCTGCTCCTAGAGCTCCTCAATATGCCACTTGAGAAATTTAAGAGCGAATAACCTTCAAAGAGACTTGTGATGTTCTTGCCTGAATCAGGAGCTCTCACAGCCAGTTGAGAGGTACTCAGACTCTCTAAGATGTATTTAGATCCTTTCCCTTCTCTCAACTTTCTTTCTCATCAATTTGCTAGGTGTTACATATGACTGTATTTACAAGCACCTGACTCAGAGCTGCTTTTATTCATCACCAGGAACTCCACCAGAAGAGCTACATCAGAGCTCGGCAGTGGTGTTATTTATTCTGGCTTCTCTCAGGGTGACTTTCTGGGTGTTTTTTTTGTTTTGTTTTGATTTTTTTACTATTCAGTTGTTAGTCTCTGTTCTCAATTTGTACTTCTGGATCTACTGAAGAAGTATAAGCTCCTGTATATCATGTTTTTTAGGCCCCATTGCACTAATTAACTTGTAACTTCATTTTCATTAAATTTGGTACTTATTTTACTGTAAACACCCATTTGTTCCACTGGGTAGCACAGCTCTCTGAACATCTGGGAGTCATCATGTGTCATGAATGACATGATGTATCCCTCACTGTTAGACTAGCACAATGCTAGATCTGATGGATGGAAGAAATGTGTCAGGGCAAAGATTAATATACACTTTGGTTTGTGACTTGTGACTCACAGGGTAAACTTCATTCTCTCTTTGATGGTACGGATCCAACATCTGCATTTTTCCTCTCCCATTTTGGTCCTGGTTTATAACATAGAGGCTTGCACTGATGAGACTAGAGCTTTTGCTAGCTGGATCAGAACCCTTCGTTTCTGTCTGGACCAACATGTCTAAATAAATCCTCTACTTGTATGGCACAGCTGTGCACAAGGCTCTCTTCTGGAGATGGTTTGCTACCCTTAGGCTAGGTGAGAATTTGGTAATACTTGCTCCTTGCTGTGCCTTTGGAAGTGCATATGGTACAATATCCTCTTTCAGTGCCCTTTGGCTGGAGGATTAAAGAACAACCGGTTCTAACAAAATGGGACAAAACAAAAGCATCAATATTTGATTTCCCCATTAAAGTTTCATACTGATATATCTTTAAAATACCTGTTTATTCATCATCCCTGCACACCCATGCTGCAGCAACATTGTGAAAAGGCCCCTTGGGAAGCAGCAGGATGGTATCTTAAAGGAAGGGTTGTAACTTGGCTTCCTAACACATGTATAGATACAGGTGATATTGTAAGAAGTGTATTTTTTACAAGCATACTGATACTGTAGGAAACAAAATATACAATTTCTTCGTGAAGAAGCACTTCTTCAGGCACACTAGATCTAGGTAGGGTTTTTTTGCTGTGATCACTGGTTGCTTGTCAATTGTGCCATTAAGCAGATTCATGGCACCTCCTTCAAGAGCTATTCATATGTATTGGGAAAAGACCAATCTGGAATAGCAATCAAAGCCACACATGAGAGCAGTGGCCACTTGTGCGTGTACATATGGGCTGTCCTCTACGCAGGACACCATGGGTCCAAGTAGAAAAGGGAATTAATTTTTTTTTCTGGTTAGCGAAAAGACACTAAGCTCCAAGTACATCTTGTGGGGAAATAGAGAAGGCAGCCAGGGAGAGCCCACAGGTAGGGCTAGAGTTCAAAGAATGCCTGGAGTTTCAGCAGTTTGTCCCCAGACTGGCTTGAGCAAGGACTCCAGTCTGGCCAGTGGCAGCACCAACAGCAATGAGGAAAAGTCAATGCTGGGTCCTCTTTATACTTCACACAGAACAGAAATTAGGGACTGAGACACAATATAAGGGCTGAAAAAAAGCTGAAAGCTGCAAAGGAGGCCTCTCCAGGTGCAGAAACAATCATAAATTTCTACATAGAAGCTCTGGGAATGTGAAAAGGTCACTGTCTTGAGTTATACTCTTGTTGGCATTTTTTTCCTTTTTTCTTTTTCTTTTTTTTGCCTTCTTTTATATCTTTTACCTGGAGTCCTGGATTTTCCTGATTTGATTTAATTTTTTAAAACAGATTTTCCTTTCTAGGAATTGCATTAACTCTATTTTCAGCCTGCTGTATCACTATTCATTATTACATATTTGGTGAGCAGTGAGCAGGAAAAAAATTTGAGAAATTATTAGAGGCTGTTCAGAGTTGGAACTGTCGTGATGGTCATTAGAAGGTAAATGTGGCATTTTGTCTGTGAATTTTGTCAGAATGAGGCCAGAAACAAGTGAGCAATAATGAGGCTCTTGAAACCAGTCTGGAGGTGCGTAGTGGTAAAATAATAGGCAGGTGCAGAAAGCGAGTCTTGAATCAGAGTCTTGGCAGGGATCTTGTTCAGGGTCCGCTCTGTTTGGCTTCTGTGCAAAGGAGAAAATTCAGTGGCAAAGGACTCAAATGCAAACTGCAACTTATGCTTGTGCACCACAGAAGATTTAGGGTTTTTTTTTCTCTTTTCTTTTCAATGTACTACTGTCTTAGAAAGCTGAAGGCTTGTTCCTTGTAGCAGGAATAAATGAGTATGACCCCTTGTCCTTCTGAGGATAGCTGGCTCTAATCTAGAGATGAATTCATATGTCAACATTTTCCATAAATACTGTGACTTAAAAAAAAACATTTTCAGAGAAATTTGCTTTAGCAATAGTTGTGATTTGTTTTGGGTTCCTTACCCATAAGTGTTTGAGCAGGTGAAGTAACCTTTGTGTCTCATTGAAGGACTCTGCAAGGTCCTAGACAGCCTTGGAAATTATTAGAAAAAAGGTGATTCTAACATCACAAAATTTCAGTGTTCTAACAAGTGTATACCAAATTAGGACAAAGAGTAAAAATATTGATATCTTCTGTGCTCTGGGAAAGGTGAAGGGGAAATAAGTATGAGGCAAGAAAAGATTGTGTCATATCATGGGAGATACAGGAAAAGAAAGCATAAAACTGATCCAGAACTGCATTTCCTACAAAGCATCTTTGTGTCTGAGGATGCACCTCTGATTCCTGAGCCGAAGCAAGCAGCAGTTCTTCCTGACCTCCTCAGCAGAGCTGTCCCACCACTTCCAGTCTTTCCTCTGAAAAATGTTAACCCTCTCTCTTTCCCTTCTCAACTGCCTCCTTTCACCCTGGGTAGAATTCCAGTTTCAAACAAGGAAAAGTTTTGTTTGAAACCAGAGCAGTGAGGAAATGAAGATTAGCTCAAACTATAAGCTCCTGTGCCAAAAATTCAGAATGTACTGAAAAAAACTGTAGCTATAGCTTGTGTGTCCAGCCAAAACTAACCATCCCAGCTCTATGGCTGAATTTCAGTGGCCACAGTCCAGACATAGTGGCTGTGGTGAACTTTCAGACAATAACTACTTTTAGCTATCACCAATTGCAAAAATGTAATTAGTGATTACTCATTTTAAGACAACTGCAAGTCACCTGTAGACAATTGGTAAAGACAAGAATGATGAATTGCTCTATTCATTTATTCAGCCGAATCTCCATAGCACCTCACAGTCTGCTGCCTTCAAGCACCAAACCTGGAGCTTCTGCTGCAGCAGCAAGTTGTATTTGTTGACCTGAAGGTCCAGAGGCAGGACCTACGAAGATGATGTGCAAAATTTGTCATGTATATACCACTGTCACAAAGCCCCTCTTTTGATGCTCTCAATTTCCATCAGTTTTTTCCATGAGTCCACAAGATTTTATTAGTGAAGCTCTGTAGTTCAACTGTTCACAAGTCCCTAGATCTTGACTCCACTACACTACTTGGTGACCTGACTACACTAGGGCTTTTAAACCAGATGTTTTCCCTCCCTCCCTCACTTGTGGGCATCTTCAGAGTCTTCTAAAGATGGATGCCATGATGTGTGTCCTATTATGTTCAGTCATCCAAGGAGTGTTGCAGTTTCTTGCCATGGGGAATGACTAGGGTTGGACGCTCCCAGCTTGCTGTGAAGCAGCACCCAGGACCCAAGACTTTCACAGTGGCTAAAAGACTGCCTTAACTGGCAACCTGTCAGGTACTCGGGTGTGAACTTTCTCTCTGCTACGTTTAGCTTTGAGGAGGGCATGCTGCAAGCTGGGGCAAAACTAATGTGGCTATCTGATCGACAGAGATCTACAGCTCTACACCCATCCATATGGGCACGGAACTCACCGCATGCCTTGCATGGGGGATTCTTGGAGCTGCTGTGAATCGGTCTAAGAGGCAGGTAGTTCAGACCCCCTACATCTTTAAGCCCAAAGGGCACTGCAGGAATCTTCTGTGTGGTCTAGCCTCTACGACATTATTGGTAGGGGTTATACTTGTCCTGCTGGCTTGTTTACAGTGAGAGCTGTGTGGTCTTCGAAGTGCTCTTTGAAGTTAACACAGAGTCACGAGGACACAATTAAGATGAGCTCAGAAAGGCTGATTTCAGGTGAAACTAGAACATTTGGGAGTATAACTGGTCTTGGTGCTTGCTGCACATAACATGCACGAAAGACAGAAAACACATGATAAATTACAGCCATGCCTGAAAAGTAGTGTCTAAAATATTTTAGTTGAGATTAAATTTCTGTTAGCAAGCACCTCTCAGAGGCAGAGAAGTAAAAGCTTGGAGCACCTACACCTGAACTATACCAGGCTAGTGTATGCTTGCTATGCTTTTGGGGTAAGCAAAGGAGTGTGAATATCCAGCAAAGCTGGAATCTACAATCTTTGACTAGTTTTCATTTCTCCACATTCAGCTGATTAGGCTGTAATACATGTTTTGAGATCCCTACTCTGCTCCAGAATTTCTGGTACCTCCTGGGAAAGTCATTCATCTTCTCCACATCTCAGTGTTTCATATTAGATGAGGACTTCAGCACCACAGTGGGCCAAAAATTCTGAGGTGCTCACACTAAGGTTATGGGAGCTACAGAAGCGTTACATACTTTGGTTTGTATTATTTTTCTGTTGCTAAGGTGAATGTAATCATCAGGCATATCAGTACCCAATTTAAGTATATATTAAATGATAACCACTCTTCAAAAGAAAATTTCCAGTAGGGGCAGCTTGTGATGGGCTCTCAATTATCTCTACTGCTCTATCCTGGTATTATATCATGCCTCCTGGACCCCATTGGATCAAAGTAGTTCTTTGGCAAACTTAGGGGAAGGGGAATTGGGATGTCTGAAGCAAGGCAAAAGGTGTGTGCGTGGCAGGGGGAGAAGCAGAAGCTGTTTGATAGCAGGGTTTGATTATAGCAGTAGGAAGGAAGGCACTTTATTCCAAGAATAGTCTTGTAAGGGTGCTGGTCCTGCAGTTTCGGGAAAAGAAACACTTGAAGGGATGAAGATAAAATGAGATTGTTTGGCACAGTTTCTGCAGACAAGCAAAAGGAAAAAGTTAGCAGCGGCTCTTGAACTTTGCCAGCGTGCAACTTAGTTACAAACAAGGGGACAAACACTTTTGTAGCTACCCCATGCGGATTTAGGAGCGCTGGTCACTGGTCAAAAACATACAACTTCGACTCCGTGACCTTTCTGCTCAATGTTTTTGTGGATAACTTAAAGACTTTACAGAAGATGGCCTTTCCTATGAAAGTGAACATACAACATTCTCCTCCATTGCTACTCTTCTCTAATTTGTCTGATAACCCTCTCTCTAAAGGCTGCCTCTCCCACCATGCTGTACAGAGCATATGAGTGTGGAAAGTCTTTTTTTGTCTTCATAAGTGCAAAGTGAAAGCTTCTGTTATAGATTGCTTTATAAGGCAACTCCAAGAAATGACAGCAAGTAGTAATAAAACCTGCTTAATTGATATTAGCATAAATGTAAAGCCAAGTAATATTATCAGTATCAATGCTGGAACAGTTCCATCACATGCTCTTCACATCTCTGATTATCTCTTTCAGGTGATCTCAAATGAGAATGCTCAGGGGGAATTCAGGGACCAGAGATTTAATGGTTGCAGTTTTATAGTCTTTATCAGACCATCAAGGCTGTAATCAAAAGATAGGAGTTATCATCTCCAAGAGTTCTGTCATCTCAATCAACCTTCAAGGGAAAATCATTGCAAGAGCCTCTGGTAAGTCTATGAATTAATCCAGATTTGGATAATGTTATATAATTTGTGTTATGTTAACACCTGCAAGCTCTAGTCATGGATCAGGAATTTTCTGTGATAAATACTCTAAGAAAGCAAAATGAAAATAAAGTCCTTTTTCCAAAAACCAACAAACCAACCCAAAAGAATGGTGTGTTATCTAGGCCATTTCTCATATGTGTTTGTTGCATAGCATGATTATGGCAAGCTCATATGATGTGTAGAGTCAACCTCATCTTTGCAGAGAGCTAGAAACTCTGGAAATTGGGATAATCCCAGGCTTTTCTTGTGGAACAGAAGACTTGGAGAATGTACATGTCAGCATGTATCTAGGTGGTTTGCTTAAGAGGGAACCAGTCATTGGGACTAGAGATGATTGGTCATTAGGAATGCGTATTTAACCTCCTTTCCTGACAACATGTACTAAGCGCTGTTACATGATAAATATTCATTGTGGTCCCTAGTACGATAACCATTAATCTATAAATTTAATTCATTTCCATCTGTTTATCTAATTTAGTGGGAAGAGGTTGGAAAGATATTAGAAAGAGGAGTACGGCTGGGTTTCCATGGACTTCGCAGCCCTGGCCATTAATGTTATACTGGAGCACTTCTGGAAATCCAGTCCTTCCTCAGCTGCAGAGTTCAGAGTTGAGTTGCTGCGACTCTACCCCTGGTTGTCTAAAATAGAATATGAACTAATTCAAGTTGTGGCCAGCAGCGGCAGGGGGGGAAAAGGCAGTTCAAAGGATCAGTCCTGCTCAAGCATTATCTGTGATTATGTACTACACCCCCTGTATTAGCCATCCAAAACAGATGTCTGCTCCTATCAGAACTGTCCACGTTGATAGTAAGGTTGCTGTGGGACCATGCTTACTATGCGCTCAGCTGGGTATTGCACATCTGGTCAAGGTCTTGAGCTTTATTTCACTTTTGCCTGATTTGGGACTTCAGAAGCATATACTCAGTATTAAGCCAAGGGCTGTCTTTGTTCCATGAGGCTGCCCCAGCTGGAACTTGTTGCTGGTTGACACAGTCAGATCTTATATTGAGACTACTATATTCTTTGGCATATTACACTGCATTTACATCTTTTAATTCACCCCAGTAGACAGATGGGTTGTTTTAAGAACCATGTGTAAGAGCTTTCATTAAAACCATTACAGGACACCAGATGGGGATGCAGAATAGACAGCAACAGGGCTGCTTGCTACCATGTTGGGCTTCTTGCAAAATATTCAAAAGTATGTAGCTCTTCTTGCCACTCAACTTGTCTGCTTTCCTGCATTGTGGTGACCCAAACACTTCTGGGTTTGAGTCATATTGCTATGAACCAGTTGCCGCTTTTTGCCAAGTAGGGTGAAATGTGTCCAGATTTCCTTATCTGAGTTTTCTGGATCATATCATTTCTGACTTACACTTGCTATGGCAAATATGATTTTGGTGGGAGTGTTTTATGACAAAGAAATGTCAAATGAAATGGAAACGAAAGGTTAACTCTTAAGTTTTGCCTTTAAGTAAACAAACGTGAAAGGAATTGACTGAAAATTTTCAGTGCTGAAGTAATTTAAGAGACAAGACTCATGAAAGAAACAGTATCGCTGAGGTCTTCTCAAGTATACTAGCATCTTAAGTACACTAGAGTCTAGAGAGAGTGCCAATGGTCTTAAAAAGATAAGTAACAGAGAGAAATGTTTCAAAGAGGAAGTAGATTAGTAGATCTAGGAAATCTTGATGTATTTGATTTAGATGTTTAACTGAAATGGGTTTAAAAATCTCTGATCTGTAGAGTTTGGGATGGAAGTCTTGTGAACTAGATTCTCCTGTTAGGTGTTCCTCCTGCCACAACAGTTACTGAAAGAGTGCCAAAATCATTGTGACAGTAGTTGTGGGTTGGTTTTTTTTAAATTTATGAGTCTAACATCTGCCAGAGTGAATGCAATAATTAAGAAAAATGTAATAGTATTTGTTATAATACTGGTGCTGAATAACAGAATTCCTAAAAAAAAGGAGGTTCAGGGCCACAGAAGCTATATCTGAATTCAGGTCAGTTTTCACAAATAGTTTTAGGACATATTTAGAAATATCAGAACAGTTAATTTCTGTCAGATGTCAGTCTTTCCTGCAGATAAAACCACAATACTTTGCTTCAATATTATCAAAAGATCATACATAATGTTTCATTTTGAAATTTTTATCTGAAAAGTGACCTAAACATTTTCAGAAGTGTTAAGTCACCTGAAAGGAAACTAAATAAAAGAGTCGAGGCTATGAACATGAATTTATTTTAACATTTTTTTTGAGTGGAAAAACACTGTGGTTTGGTTCAACAACTGAACCTCCAAAATCTGTTCTAGCCCAGGGATAGCATAGCTATAGTTTCCTATATCTACAAATATTTGTTTCAGTATTTTTATAACTTCATAATAAAATGCTTCATTGCATCTTATTTTAATTTATCCATCTAAGTGATGGATAATACAACCACTTCTTTATGTTGAATTTTGCAAGTTCTATCTGAGAAGAGAAAAATTAAGAATTTCTATTTAATATCCCTGTCACAAACAAAATTTGAATAGTTCAGCATTCAGTGGAACTGGAATTCTGTAGCAGTTTTTTAGCTGAAATTCTGCTCTTGGAATGGGGATGAAATATTGACATTCCTAAAATCAAAATATCCCAGGGTGGGTTTTTTTTGGTATGACTGAAAAGTAATTCATTTTCAATCCTGTGAACATTAAACTGTATTTAGCCGTATCTCTTCAGGGGCACGCAATGTCTTAAGGAAGGTTGAGAGTCTGATCAACTCATTCTTTCCTATAAGTGTGGTTCACTGGCTGGTCTGTTCCCTATGTACCTGCACCCAACTGATTCATGTGACACCGAACATCAGAGTTCACCATCCCCATGTAGCCTCATGGGATGCAAAGTGCTCTGTGGACTCCAATGTGGTAGGGAGAGAAATATTTAAATACCTGTTCGTCATAGCTCTGCAATTTAATAAATCAATGGACTTTTAGGTTTTAGCTTTAAATGAAAATCTGTAGCACATTTCAGAAGCTTATAATACTAAACTACGCGACTTTTTCTGAAGACAAAACATCAGCTCTAGCAGTCACCTATTTTGCCCATCAGACTGTTTTGACTGTTTTTATAACTCCCGATGCTTTCTCCTTGCTACATTATCTGAAATTCCTGTCTTCAAACTAGTCTTGGCAGTGTGAACTGAGAGAGTCCCAGCTGCACTCTCCCCAGGAGAACATCAGTGGAGATCTGCATCCACAGGAGCGAGCATGTAAACACAAAGGCTAGCACACAAACCTTACCTCCCAGTGAACTTTGCCATTTGCTAATTTATCCCTGTTCTAAGTTTTCTCTTGTGTTTGCCTTTTTCTATGATTTCTTCCTGTAAAGCCTGTGTGGGCTGGCTTCTAGTTCCCATCCAGTGCAATCCTCTAATACAGCAGTTTCACCTCCAGCTTTGAACATAAATCAGCAAAACCCCACAGGTTCCTTGCATTCTGTTAGGGGAAGGAAGGAGGAATAGTGCAGATATTGAGCTAATGCTATCAAGCTGCCTAAAGCAAGAGAAGAGATTGATAAGAGAAAACATTGTATTTATAGTTTCTGGCATATAGCACAAGTCCTATTTGAATTCTTCAGAAATTAGTATCAGATGACTTAGGAACTTCTGGCGTATTTGAATCTTAAGTGGTTACAGATAGTTTTGCTCAGACTTTCCTTAAGTTGTTATATGTGCTACTTCTTTCTATTCGTTTGAAGACAGGTTGTGAGAGTCTACAAGTTCTCGGGAGCATGGAGAAAAATCCTGCTTTCACTAAGGCTGAATGGCAACAGGGACACAGATCCTACCTGATATCAGTGGTAGCCTTTCTTCTATGCATGTGTGCACATCTGTGTGTGTATGGAGAGATTTAATTTGCCTATGTGACCATTCAGTCTGACGTTGCCTTTACTTTCCAAATATGCAAGCCTGACCTTGCTACCGCCATGTATGATGTATGCCTTGTAGACACCTGGTCAGGTAAAGAGTCAACTTCAAACTAACATAGTTTTTGTCTTCAGACTAGGGCTATTGTATGATGCACCTGAATGAATACTTTACAAAGAGTAGAGAAAATGAAAAATGTAAAATAAAAATTACTTTTAGAAAATTTAAGGCATTGTTGTTATCAATAAAAAGCACTGTGCAAAGGTGCTCCAAGAAGACTGTCAATGGATAAATCAGTGCCTAGGCACAGAGGACAGCAGGTGCCAGCACATTTCCCATGAGGATGGGAAAGGTGGTTTTCCTCTTAGACTCAACTATGTACTGCCATGAACGTGACTCAGTGGTTGGACCCACTCACTCCACCATGATGAGAAGAGCTCAGCAGTGTTTCCTTCCTTCTTTTTTTTTGTTTGAATTGCCTGCATTTGGGCTGGGAGCTGAGCCTGTGCCCTGATGTGCAGATGCCCGCTCAGCCAGGTGTTTTGGACATGAAACCTCTTCCCCTTCTGCTCAGCTCCCACCCAGCAGCAGTTGAGGCCCGCCGTGGCAGAGGTCTGCCCATCCTGCCTTCCCAGGGGTTTGCAGAAGAGTTCAATGCACTCTGCCTCCCCCCTGCCCTACCAAAGCAGCTCTTGGGAAACATGAGGATGCATAGCAGCCCTGGTCAGCCAGACCTGCTGTGGGTCAGCATGCTAACACAGCTGTCTGCTGGGAGTCCAGCCCTTGCCACTGCCCTGCCTGTGGTACAGGATTGCATGAGTTTTTCTTCTCCAAGCACCTACATGTGTGTGCAGGAGAAACCTGGCTCAGACCAACATTTCATTGGGCTTCCTGGCAAACCTCCACCATGCTCCAGCATGGTGCAGCAGCTTGTCCTGCAGCCTGCCAGCAAGCAGGCAGTCCAAATGGCTGGGAGCACTCTGGGAGCCTCAGCAGCCGGTAAGAAAGCTGGTTGTGATCACGCATGGCTGTGCAAGTGCCGCAGCAGGGACCACCTGTCTCCGGACAGGGCAGGGAAGCCTTCCCAGCCACTCACTCCATGGCCTCACCAGGGTCCCACAGTTTCCAACCCCGGCTTTGGCAAAGGATGCTCCTCTGCCTGTTCGTTGTGGTTATGGGTTGGGTCATCTGTAGAAGGAGCAGCACTTTTCAATCTCCCTGAGGTCTCTTGAGTCCTAAGGGAGCAATAACTCACTGGGATGGTTGGAGCTTGACAGAAACGTGGAGGTTTATTGCTGTAATTCCCTGGCAGTATCTTTCACCCTTGGGGCAGGACAAGTAGGAGTTTCTCCTACAACAGGAGTCAGAAATCTTCTCCTACAGGAAACACCCAGGCCAAGAGGCCTCTATCCAAGCTAGGTCTTTTGGAGCAACACACTTCTCTTTTTTTTTTTTTAAGGGAATCTTTAAGCTAAGTAAGAAAGAGATGTGGTAAATGGATTTCTCACTTGCAGGCTCTCATAGCTGTATCATTAGCATTGCTACTGATCAAAAGATCAGATGCAAATGCAAATAAAAGTAGACAAAGGAATAGATCTTTCTGTTTAGAAATAAGGATGGTTGGGGAAATCCCCATCTATTCTTAATTATTAACCCTAAAAGATTTTGAGGCTGATTCTCCTTGACATTGAGTCAGTGTCATCCTGACACAAAGGCAGAGAGAATAAAAGGTTGCTTTGTGAGAGTATTTTATATCCATTTTGGGCTGTTATGACTGATGATGAGTAACTACAGAATCAGGGTGTCTTACTCTATTTTATGGAAATACTGGTCTCGTTCTCTTAGAAGTTAATTATTAACATACATAACTTTACTATATTGCTCAACCCCTTTTACTATAAGTGCAGCTTTTCTGTTATGGTGAAATTAGCTATAAATATATTGCATTATTTCTAAATATTGCATCTTACATGGTTTCAAAGAAAGCTCTAATGTCCTGATGGAAACTAACTCTGTCTTCAGCAAGGCTTCTGTTAGATGCACAGTATCTTTTTCATGGTTATCTCACTCAAAGGTGTTTTCTCATGCACCTAAGAAAATGTTCTGTATGAAATAGTCTGTAGGGAAAGAGGAAGCCTTTTCTCAGGCACTAAAGTGCAGGCTTTACACAGGTGCAGGCGAGTACATAGTGTACTGAAGATTGTCGGAACAGTAGGATGAAGTTCTGTGTATCGTAATAAATACTATTGTTCAGATTACCAGTTCAGACTTAATTTTGGAATATTCTGATTTCTGGTTACTTACTTTTGTGCATTCAGGTATTCTTTTAAAGTTGTCAGTTGATTCAATACATGCTACAGATAACACTATGAAGAGATGCAAGTCATGTTGGGACCTAAGTCATGTTGGGACCTGCAGACCATAAGTCGTGTTGGGACCTGCAGACCATAAGCTGCCTTAGGGCTAGAACCTGTTATTGTTCCTGGTGACTTAAACTGCGACAGCCCATATCCTTAATGCTTTGGTGCATAATCCCTGTTGGAAGTTGTGGGGCACAGTGCTCAAATCATAATCAGGTAATATCTTAAAAAGTTCCTAAATACCATATAGACATCTGAAGAAATCATCTGTGTTCCAAGCATTTCTTCAGTTTCTCTTAACAAGAATATTCATATAATCCATTTTTAGAGTACAATGAAAGTTATTTGGCTTTCTCATTAGCATGTGTGCATAAATGTGGATATAATTTACAGCAGAAATATAGATTGTTTACATTATACATTAAAATACATGTAACTAGTAACTTTTTTGCATTTTCGAACTGTCATGCAAAAAAATATATATTTTATGTGTATGTGTGTGTGTATATATATATATATAGTGTGTGTTTGAGTGCATATGTGCATTTTTACTAGGAAGTTATCCTTCAATGTTTATGTGCGTTCAACGGATTGAATGAAACACCCATGGAAGTTTGCCAGCTATGCTGACGCAAGCTCCAGGCTCATCCTATAAACATTTACGCTTCTGAGTAACTTCAGTCACGTACAAACACTGGGACGAAAGACACCTCGTGGGTCACTGATTCCAGTCCTGTGGTATGACAGGCAAGGCTCATAACTCTTCTTATAAAATGGACAAGCTTTATTGTAAAGCTGTCTGAGTTTTCACCTGCCATCCCTCTTGCTGGAAAGCTATTCCATTACCTTGATCAGTTGATGGTTAAAAAGTCTTCCCTCATTTTCAGCCTCAGGTTAGTCATGGACATTTTCTACCAATTTGTTTGTATGTCAATATTGTAAGTACCTCTTCTTCCTCCCTGATGTTTACCCAATGAGGCTAGTCATGCAGCTGAAGTTATTTATGTGCATGTGCAGCTTTGGGTCCTTGGGGGTGGATGTCCACATGTATTTTACTTACATACAGATAAACAAGCAGAATGACTTTACAAGCCAAACCTGTCAGAGTGATTAAAACAAAGCAGGATCCTGAAGTAAATGACTCTCAGGTTGATAAGGACTGTCTTTGAAACAATTGTCCTTCAGCGTGCAGCTATTTCTGGACAATTGCAGCTGGCTAGCTTTGGTGGTCTGTGATTTATATCAGGACAAGTCTCTTGCTCACATAAAACATAGGATGCCACAGCCCAGTATAGATCTGGTCATTGTGAAAGAGGATATCTGTGTCTAATGCCTTATTTTCCTAGCAATAAATTACATGTGAGTTGGCAGAGGCTTTCATTTCCCCTTTGGGTCTGAACTGAAGGGATGGTTTGCACTTTGGTGTTCTCCACTCCAGTCTGCACCAAACATGCCACATTGGTATTCATCCTCGGTTAATTAACTTTGCAAAGATGATTTTTCCTTTCTTTATGACGCTGCAATTTCTGTATCTTCCAGAACTGAGACAGGTAGGATTTGGAAAGTTAATTTAAGGTCAAACATATTTACTGGGAGCAAGGTAGAACGGGCTACAGAAGAGCTGGACCCCCCCTTTCCCCTTCTTCCCTTGTCCGGTCATTCACAGGCAGCCCCCTGCACAGGCAGACTCCTGTGTCTTGTGGCACTCTCTGAACAAGGAGGGGAGGAAGGCAGACGCTGTATTTCAGATGAATTGGCTACCTGACTTCTCTATCCTTTCTCTGAGGGTTACAGTGATGTGAGAACATGTGGGACAAGAGCTGATAAAGCAAGGAGTGACATGGGAGGGAGAAAATGTTCTGAAGTGTTCCAAGCAGTGGAGTAAACGTTGCCATGGGAGATCATATATACATTGAAATCACATCAGCTAACAGACTTAGCAAGGAAACCAACAACTGAATGGGACACATCTTTTTGAGGATGTTCTTCATAGAGCAGGCTTGATTTGCCATCTTCTAGCTTGTGTCTAATACCTGGATAGACTAGGTCTTATTCTAAAAGTCTGCTGCACTAGCATATTTAGTTGGCTTTAAATAACTCAGTATTAAAAAAGAAGAAATTCCTAATAAAACAAATAATTTTAAATGACTGGAAACTGAGCTGAAAAATAACATGGAGAGAAAGCTGTTCTGCTGTGAGAGGATTGAGGAAAGAAAATTCCTAATAGCTAGCTGTACTTTCTGCTGGTTGCCCAGATTAAATCATAAGAAGAACTCAGAAGCAGAAAGTTGTTGGTGGTACAGCAGTACTGAAGGTGGCATTTTGGACAGCACTGCAATACACTTGAAATAACCCCATAATAAATGAAATAAGAATTTCATAAGAATACTGGCATTGCAGAGCTGCTCTCTGTAGCTCTAGTAGAAAGTTGTTGGCAGCCTTATCCTGCAATGCCAGGTGATTTGTGCAGCAACTTGTAACAGCAGTTAAGCAATGAAATCAGGTGCCCTTCCCTGAGGCTACAGATGAATCACTGAATTACAGGGAGAGAAATGAGATTGGGAGTAGAGTGGATGCACACTAGTGAAGAAAGGAGAGGGGAGAAGCTGGGGTGGACAGTCATCATTGAGCCCAGAGAATGCGTCTCGAAGTTTGTGTTTAAGCAAAACATAACTAGTGGCAACTGGAGGATAAAGATGAGGATCCCATGTCAGAAATTGTTTGGGCAGGTGTCAGCTGAGAGTAGCTTAGTGGATGGATATCAGTGGAGTTGCAGTGACATAACATTTTGTGTGGTCAGAAAGAAGTCCCAGATCTGTTCCCTTCCTGGTTACCTGGACTTTAAATAGAGCTTCCTTTGTCAGTCACCCATAGCTTCCTGATATTCATAGTTTAAGTCACCTGAATAAAATTCAATTATGTCACCATAAGTGTTGGTAGTATTCACAAGTGTTTACCATAACCTATTCTTACACAAAACCAAGATAACATAGGAAACATCTACTATATTTTTCCTCCGTATGTTTACATAGTCTGGGTTTTCCTGGCAGATCATGCGGAGTTTTTCAAGTGGAATGTGACCTGTTTTGTAGCTTCACAGCATAAGATTCACAGGATGGGATATTTTAAACCTATTTTGTAGTTGTACTGCATTGTCAAATGACTGGTTGTGTCATACTTCATAAATCCAGTCCCTCTGACACTCTGACAATGATCCTTGATGTGATAAAATGACCAATACAGCCTCAGGCGATGAAGTAGGAGGACAGAGGCTGGAGCTGAACATGGGCATGAATTTTCTAATTGGATGACTAAAGTTACACCTCCAAGCACATCTTTGCACACCTTCATTCAGTTAAGGCTTCAGAGTGTGAAGTGTCTGTATTCCCAATTTGGGGAAAGTGTGTGAGAATTGTTTCACTTTCAATTAAAATGCAGCCACTGATGGTGACAGAAGCACTGAACAAAAGAATAAAATATGGAGTGATTGCCTAGACTGAAATTTTCTCAGAAGAATAGCCAACAACTTTATTTTGTCCAAACCTTCACTGATGTGCCTTCCCACCATGAGCAGGAAATTTGTTATATGTTTGTACTAATAGAGTACAAATCCAGAGCCTGGTGCTGTAAATGTTTTACCCAGGTATTCGTTCAGGTTTGATATACCCAGGAAGGACAGCATCTGCTGGACTGTCTTCTTCCTCCCTACAATCTGCCAGGCATTTATATGGGCATTTCTCTAACCCCCCTGTCCTTGCTTGGTTGGTAGGATCTGGTTACACCGAACCTGCAGATATTCTGGCTCATCAGTATTTGTAATGAATAGATGTACAATATTTGAAATGTAAATCATTGTAGAAACATACTGATGTGCTTTTTTATGTCTACTGCATTTCTTATCTAGGTGAACTACATTCTTAATTCCTACTAGTTTCTGGTGGAAAAAAAGCTGTGATTGCTTCTTGCTTTTCATAGCACTTGCACATTTGTCCATCATATCTGATACAATTTCTTAGACTAGTTTCAATTCCTACATACTGAAATGAGAAATCCATATAAGGCAAGAATAATGAACATTTTTAGTAATTAAATGGCTAACATTTATGCTCTTGAGTCCATGTTCAGCACGGCATTTAGGCTCAAATTCTGAATCAGCTTCCCATTGATTTGAATGTTGAATTGGATACCAAAATATGCAGCAAAAACCTTAACATTAAGCCCTCAACACTTCTTGAAAGCTCAATAAAAATCACAGGCTTTCTATAAAAATAAATTCCAGTATCAGTTAGGAAAAAAGGTATTTGAGAGAAAATTATGAAAGTAATCTTAATACCCTTACTCTAAGCCTGTAAAGTAGCATGCCTTTTAGCTAAAATATTGTCAAACAGATCTTCATTACCAAGGTTTTGCTCTTTGAAATGAGTTTAAAATTTGTCAGTGGTTTCAAAGGTGACTGTCTTCATCTCTGTGTTCTTTGTACCAGTTTCACATCCCAGCCCTATGTTCTTCCTTAAACATCATCAGACATTAGGCCCCAATTCAGCAGACACTCACTGAAGCTAAGCACGAAGAGGCAAGGACTAGAATCCAAACTGCTGATCTGATGGGTAGATGTATGCAAAACTATTAACGGGGTGGGGGGTAGTATCTTTAAAAATAATGGGAACAATATTCTTTTAAATCAAAATTTACAGAATAGGTCTTTAGGTTAAAAGAAAAAATACTGTAGCCTGCAGGTTACTGCCAGTATATCTCTGCAAAGGATATTTTTATTATACATAATTAACCTGCTTTGCAATACTGTGACTTCGTTCAGATCTTATTTGATTTTCAGTTATGATAAAGAATACCTTATACAGCAGTTGCACAGTTGCTTTTTTTTTTTTTTATTTAACTGTAGTTTGCTCTGTAAGTGTTACATAGGTATATTATATATATGAGCTGAAATGTTCGTAAGAGCCTACAGGCTCTCACTCAAACCAGCTAACACCAGTTCAGTACTCTCCTCAGAGCAGAAAAGCTTTTGCAGCTATTGTAACAGCCCTCTCTCTACAGATTTCCTATCCACAATGAGATACTATACTTTCTTTTTTCATTGATAATATATTTTTGAGAAAGGTTTCATATCCAAAGTGTCTTTGCAAACCATTCTTGGAAGTTCTAAAATAAATACATTTCTTTATACCTGTAGCTCTAAATTAATCCACATTTGTATATTTTCTAAATACTTACAATGATCTAATACTGAAACAACTGAGCCATTGGTGAGTGATCCAAATTTGGACATCAGTGGCAATTCTGCATAGGGTCTGCGTTATTCATGCTGTAATTAAAGGAATAAGAAAGACCTCTGCTGATGAGTGTCCCTCACTGAGAACAGGGATTTCATAACTGGCCACTCTGTGGGTTTCAGGTAGGTCAGAGTAACTTCATGGTGGACAGAACTACAAGTCATCATAAGAAATGTTATTAGTGGCAAGGCTAGTTCATTTATCAACTCCAATTTACCAAGCCCCATCATAAGAAAATCTAGATCTAGTTTCCTTTGGTAAAATACAGCAGGAAGTAATTTTTGAATATTTTCTAAAATATGTCTAAGAGTTAGGGTATGATGCTATGTGGCTAAAGCTAAGCAAAAGGGATACAGCTGGCTCTCTGTACCTTGCAGTGGAATAAAAATTGAGTCACTACCATGGAGAGGTCACTCTGTTGCTCTGAAAGCAGGTTGGGATTTAACATCAGTTATCCAGATGTATCTGTAATAGTCATAGAATCCTAGAATGGTTTGGCTTGGAAGCGACCTTAAAGGCCATCTAGTTCCAACTCCCCTGCCATGGGCAGGGACACCTTCCACTAGACCAAGTTGCTCAAAGCCCCATCCAACCTGGCCTTAAACACTTGCAGGGATGGGGCATCCACAACCTCTCTGGGCAACCTGTGTCAGTGCCTTACTACCCTCACAGTGAAGAACTGCTTCCTCACATTTAATCTAAATCTACCCTCTTTTGGTTTAAAGCCATTACCCTTGTCCTAGCACTACACGACCTTGTAAAAAATCCTTCTTTGGCTTTCCCGTAGGCCCCCTTTAGGCACTGAAAGTCTGCTGTAAGTTCTCTGTGGAGCCTTCTCTTCTCCAGGCTGAACAACCCCTACTCTCTGAGCTTGTCTTCATAGGAGAGGTGCTCCAGCCCTCTGATCATCTTTGTAGCCCTATATATATATATATATTCAATATGTCATTCATAATTTTATGCAACAAAATTAGCATACTGAAGTAGACATGATGTGAAATTAGAGCTATTGGGAGACTTTTCCAAAGAACAATAGGAGTTTTGCTTTTATATCAACAGGACTGAAATATATCCCATTTCTTATAAGAAAGAGCAGCAAATAATATTTATTATCCTTTTGATATGGAGCCATTACTGGAAGCCATTATCATCACATTTCAGGTTACTTAATCAGCTCTGTGAACTGATAACCCATAGAAATAATTGCCTCACTGCTCCCAATAGTGCTCTTGGCACACTATGAAAATAACATTATTCCTTACGAATTAAACCACAATAAGATTTTTAAATGACAGATTAAAGGCTTTCTTTAGGTACCTTGAATACTTCCAAACTGAGGAAATGAGAAGACACCTACCATTTTGCAGTTATGTGATATAGGTGAACTACAGTTGAGCTCCCTGATGGCACAGAAATGAGATGCATGTGTCCAAACATGCCAAGCAAATGCAGATGATGAAAAAGAAAGATTAACTGCTGAAGAGCTACCTGCTCTTCAGAGCATTCCAGCTATCAGGCACACCCCAGCTGATACTGTAATGCTTGGCAGCATATCCGCAGGACTTCAGGCAGGGACTCCATTATCTGTTTGGCTCTTTTCCGTTCCTGCACGGAGCAGCTTACATCTACAGCGTTGTGCAAGATGTTCACGTTTCATTAATATCCCTCGCTTTTGTAGTTGTTTCTTTCAGTTTGAGCCTTTTCCCCTCTTCTCCTTGTTGTTAGAAATGTCCAAAACAGCCATAGCTAAGGCAAAATGATTGGTCCCATTGTTTTTTGATAATGCATTATCTAGTTATCCTTGGCTGGATGTGTGCTCATAGCCTGCCTTTCACTGCTAGAGGTGAGAGAAAACTCCTGTCCTGAAAGAAGTTCTGATACATCAATATTTCTTCTCATCCTAAATTATGACAAGAAATCAGGAGACACCAGCCTTCCTGGTACTACCAAAACCTGCACATGGACAGGAGCTGTAAGACACTCAACATTATATATACATAAGGCAGCCAAGGGAAGGGATCTCCAGACAGGTGGGGACAAGGTCTTGCCAGGAGAGGCAGCTGCTCTGTTTCTGAACAGCCCGTTCTGAGTGTCACTGAGGGGTGGCCCAGCAATGTCACCTGGAGGAGCTCAGCTTCACACATTTGCTCTCGTAGTAGAAGGTCAGGTTCCTCATGGGCAGGCAGCACGGGCAGGGAAGCTGCCTTGAAACCCTGCCTGCCCCAGTCGGGTCCCAAAAGCCACAAGGGTGAGAAGTTCCTGGAACTTTCAAATTGGAGGTGGCATAGTATTTTTGGCCATGTTCTTCACTAAAACAAAACCAAAAGATGGAATTTGTGACCAGCTTTAAGTCCTTTTTATACTATAGCATACTCTTGTATGAGATCGCACCATCTTTTCTGAGTTGTAGGCCAGGTGTTTCAAGCTTCCTTCCTACCCTGTATTTATGTGGCTTTTCTGATATATTGTGTGGGAAAGAGAAGAGACACTTGATAGTTTGGGAGATAAGATCTGGCCAGGGATATCAGACCCACAGAAGGGAATGAGAAAAGAGACACCTGAACTTAAGTGCTCTACAGAGAAAAGTGATTTCATAGTTGACTCAAATGGAAAGATTTTATTTAAGCTTTTTCGCTTTTCTTTTGCAACTCTGGGTGGGAGGTTTTACAGAAAATAATTTCTCTCTGAAAAATTTTTGGCCCGACCTACTTGTTAAAATCTGTGTTGCTGCATTCAGCTAAACTCTCTCAATGTGTACAAGCACTACATATGCTGGCAAGTGAGTCATCAGGTCTCAGGGCAGGTACCTGAGTCTCAGTAGGCAGTTGCCCCAGTCATCTTAAGGATTTACCTCTAGATGTCACTCACGAACCCTTCTCTTATTTGAAGGACTTAAAATAGGTAGTAGGATACCTCTGACAAAGAAACCCTTCAATCAGTCTGCTTGGTTACCGAAATGTTTGTATTCTGCGCTCCTTTTCTGTGCTGCTAGAGTCGGATAAAGGCTGAAGGCAGAGAAGGCACTTCTTCACTGGTGCAGAGATGCCTTAGCTCACACAGAAAATGAATTTAAAGTATTGATTAAAATAGAGAAATACTTAACCTTAGTCAAAATAAATAAAGACCTCTGTAGTCTTTGATGCTGATTGAACATGTTGGGAGAGCTCAGTATGAAGTTGATAGTCTGTTGATTTATTTAGATAACTATGTCTTGTTAGTACTTACTTAGCAATGGGTAGAGATGCTTGGTATAACATTTTCTAGCACACTATTAAAATTACTTAAGTGGCTATTTCCACACTTGGTAAGGCTGAATAGAGCGGATCCCCTCCAAAAAGTAAATAATTTCTGTTAGATGTTTTCAATGGATTTTTGGTTTTTTCTTAAATCCTGAAAATTCTTTGCTTGCTTTTTTTAGTAATTGAAATATCCATTCAAACAGATCTATGCCATACCTTCAATGGGGGGAAAGTGCTCATATGGAAAAGCCATTTCTATACAAAAGAAAGAAAAGTTTCAATGAGAAAATTTGGGGCATCTCTAGCAGTAAGTATGGTTTCTGAGGTTTTGACAACCTTACCCATAGTAAGTAAAATTTTATTATGCAAATAGTTGAGTTGAAGCCAGAGAGTCTCCTAATGGAGTAAAACACCTATAGTGTGTATAAGAGATATGAATTCTCGTATGAGCCATGTCTGATAACTGTTCCAATTTATCTCATGTTTGGAAAAAGTTTGGCCTTGTGTTATTCCACTTCAAATGTTGAGTCACGTGGTTTCCCACAAAACTTGCATTAAAGCTTTTGGGGCTTCACTTAGTCCTGAACTGCTTAAAGGACTTTTTCTTCAATGTTATCATATTGCTAATATTCACCTTCAATTGAAATAAAAATTAATATGCCTGATGTCTGCATTGCAGCCAGGACTTCCAGAGGCCTGGCAGTCAGAATGGACAAGATACTGAAAAGATTCCTATTGCATAGTAAACAAAGCTTTTAAAAACAAATAGAGGGTAATGAATGTCTTGCAGCATAAAACAACCACATTTACAGATCATATAACAATAAAGACAATTACAGTTTATCACATAATTAACCTCTTCATGTGTGTAAGTGGGTATGTATACATTTTTATATATACATATATATATAAAGAAATGTGTTGATTGTTGCCCCTTTTATTTCCATTTTGCTTTGAAAGACACGATCCTATATGAAGACTTCAACAGCATAATACTTTGGTTAAAATGTACTTCTATTACTAGAAATGAGAGGGACAGTTAAACACTTGCAACCATACTGTACTAGAGTTGCTTATGGCCAACAGGTTTTACAAGTGCAATTTGCAAGTAATGGAAGCTGCACTTTGATGTCATCGAAATGTCAAAGTTATTTAGGTTTTATCTGTAAGGCAGGAAAAAATATTATATTGGGTTGAGAGCATCTATAAAAAATCTTCAAAATGTTTATAAAGATTTAATCTTACAATGCTTATATGTACATATAAATACAACCAGACTTTTCTAACAATACTTGTGGAGAAGAACAGCAGCATCTCTCAAGTGTTAAGAAGTGGTAAACATGTGTCTGTGCCATAGGAAAAAATTGAGACCTGTTGACAGATTAAGCCAAGCCTCTTCTCTACCTGTGTTGACACCCCCTGACTGGTTTGTTGTTGTGCTGATCTGTTAACTATGAGGTTATCCATAATGATTTTAAGATACAAAGTTCAGTTTGATCTTTGTTTCTGGTTTGATTATTAAACACACAAATTGGCGTTTGCTGTTATGTTTATATTCCTAAATGTGTTTGTAGGAACCTCTGTGGCAATGGCAGGATGTTGCTTATGGCTGAACAATGATTTTTGGAGATATAACGGTTTGGCAGAAGGCTTCTTTGGGGCTTGAAGACACTCACTGGTAAAAGCCCAACAGCAGCTATCTGCTTTGCTAGGGTCCACAGGCAGATGACAAGAGGTTTTTTTGCTTCTGGGGAGAAGGATAGAGTGATACGAGCTTCCTACAGCTGCACCTGCAAATGAAGAAGCTCTCATGGCTGTTTTCTCAAACACAGAGACAGAGGAAGAAATATCACTTACAGTAGGCGGATCCATAGAGGTTTTTTGCTGCAACTTCACTTCTTCCATATCTGATTTTTTGCTGCTGTTGTATTGCAAACACTGGCTGTGGTCCTCAAAGATGCTTGGCTGCTTTGCTCCCGATGCTCTGAGTTAGGCACCCAAAACTCCTCTGGGTCTTAGTCATTAAGTGATCACAAATCAGCTATGGCAGCATAAAAAACAGGGAAGTCCTTCACCTATATCCCTGAAGACAGGCAATTGTTAGAGAGACATTAAGCATATGATACTGATATCTCTCTACTTCAAGAAAACAAAGGCGCAAAGAGAAATTAGGCAGAGTTTAAAATCAGATTGTTAAAATATCATACACTAGTGAAAATAACAAGAAAGCAGGGTAAGTGGAAGATCTTAGAGGTACAGACCCAGTCTGAAACTCAAAAAAAAAGCCCAGTTCATATCTACCCTGCAGAATGCCAGGGTGATGTGAGAGAATTCATCTTCTCTATATGGGGAGCTGCCTCCACTGCTGAAACAGTTCCTTCTTCCTGCTTCTAGAAATGGGTTGTTCTGTCTGGGCTTGACACAGGGCAGTGGAGGCTTGAACATTCACAGGGCAATTGTAAGGTCTTGGGGCTGTGGCAAGGAAAGTTAGTTCATTTTACCTTTAAAAACCTGAAAGTTTAAGTATACAAACAAACCCCTGCTGGAAAAACATTTCATTTGCGAAGTTAAGTGCTGCAGACTTGGGACGTTTCTGAACTCCACAAGATTCATCCTTCTCTGCTATGACTGATAAATGGCCAAAGGGTGTGTGAAGAATGTGCTAAGAAGGATGAAACTTACCAAATTAAAAAATAAAACCCCTGACAATAAAACTATCTGCTCATTTCTATACCACAGAAATTATTAGAAACTATTTCCAGGCTCCTGGCATGATTTCTTTTTGCAAGAAAAAGCTAGAAATAGTAAAAATCTGGTTCATTATCTTATCATAATTATGCAGTTACTCAAATGATGAAAACCATTTCCAAAATGATTTGTTGATGCAGCAATCTTTGAGGCTTTTGCTGCTGTGAGGGGATGCTGGGCTGTTTTTAGCACAGCAGGCTGAAGATGGCAATCAGACACCCCAGGAAAAGCCCACTTAAAGAGAAAAGGATCTAACAATACTTGTGGAGAAGAACAGCAGCATCTCTCAAGTGTTAAGAAGTGGTAAACATGTGTCTGTGCCATAGGAAAAAATTGAGACCTGTTGACAGATTAAGCCAAGCCTCTTCTCTACCTGTGTAACTGGAGATTATATCATAATGAATGTGCACAGAGGAGACAAAATTAACCTTTGTGCCATCACATGGACTTGAGCCACTTGACTGCCCGAAGTGTAGTGGCAGTAGGTCACTGGGGAGATAAGCAGTAGTGAGCAGCAAGGCGCTTGGCAAAGAAGGGGATCCGCGGGTCTCTGCTGAGCCAAGAACAGTGGGATGCAAGGTCTCAAGCCACTGGGAACATGCAGGAGGGGATGCTTTTGCTTATTCTTTTATGGTCGACACTTCTGTGCTCCTCCCTCCTTTTTAGCCTGTTTCACCCTTGCCTGTCCCACCACTGATGCTCCCTCCCGGTCTCCTCCGTTCCCAGCCTTCCCTTATTACTCTGACATTTAGCAGCGCTTGGCTGTTGTCACTAATGCGATGGAGAAATGCTTTGGTGGTATATAGCCAGGTCATACAGGGGTGGAAAGGGGGAAGGAATGTGAATTTTGTACTCCTGTGCGACGAAGGACTGTAGTTACTTGTATGCAGGCTCTCAGCAGGGACATGGAGGTCCCAGCAGTGGAGGAGATGCTGGACATGCTCTTGCTGGGGTGCTGGCAGTGGTGGCATGATGAACCCAATTGGGTTGTGCTCCTGTAGAAAGCGTTGACGATAAAGCAGGAAGTGCCTGGCTGCACAGCCCAGGCGTGTGCTGGGGATGGCACTTTAACCCATGTTTCTCCAGCCCTTCCCGCCTGCCAGCCGCACCACATCCCCTCTCCACGCTGTGATCTTGCAAATGAGAGGGTGGGTGTGTGAGATGGAGGGCGCAGGCCTTCTGCTTGGCATGTGGGGCTACACCCAGTGCTCCAGCTTTAGGGAATACACACTAGCAGCATGCGCTGTGCAATGCCACTTCAAAGCAGGCTCTGGCAGCGAGGCAAGGAATTGTCTGGTGGGATTAAACCACATTGGAACCATTTTGGAAAGGGCTTGAGTCTTTGATTCTTTCGTATACAAGTCTGACATCAAAGCAAAGTCCTGGTGTCTGTCAGATATGTCCTTCATCTCTAGATAGAGATAAAACAGCCTCCTGTCAGTCAGATAACACGATAATTAGACAGTGTGATAATGCGTTTATCCTGGTGCTTACAATCCTTGATCATATATTGCAATTATGTATACAGGCCACAGCAGCCAGTGTCCTTAATTATAACCTTGATGGCAAAATGATAGGAAGAAGGAATCTTCCTAAGGGTAGAAAAATTAGTCTTTTAATTCATTTTTATAGATACTTGCTGAATATAATAGAAGGGATTAATATGAAAGTCTTCGCTGGAGCGTTTGTGTGAACTGACAAATGTGTGTTTATAAAGAAGCAGCGGTGTGTGGATATTACATTAATATAGGCCAGATATTAGAGCAATATGAGATAGGTACCAACCTAGATAGTAACTGCAGATAGCACAGCATTTAATTTTTATGTTAATCTGCTGCCCAGAAAATTCATTTGCAAGTGCATATAATAATATTATTATTGAGATTTATTAAGGGTAGGTTTTCAAAGATAAATAGAGGACTTAAATGAAGATTTCTCATTCATTTAATCAGTAACTTCTAGGTTGCTTTGCAAATCTCAGCTAGAGAAAAACAAATAGGTGATATTATCCCTGCTGCAATAAACTTCCTCTGTACCTGAGTGGAGAAGGTTCCTGGATCAGGAACGTGATGTCTTACACCTAGTCTAAGAGTATGGTTTTTCTTGCATATCATTTAACTGCAATTGCATTTTTTTGTGTTATTCATGCATTATGAAGCTCTTGATTGAAATAAATGAAGCAAGGGAAGGCAGTGGATGTTGGGAAGCAGGAATTGGTTGTAAAAGGTGTCAGTCTTAGAGTTCATAATTCTGGTGCTTGAGTTTTATCAAATATCCACTGCTCAGTGTTTGGAGTCACGAAAAACCCACAGAGTGGTGTATGTCTGGCTGTTGATCCAGCCCAGATTCTCCTCAAAGTCCATTTCTGCTCTCATACAGAAAAATGACCATGTAATCACATCCCTTGCATCCTGGTGACCATGCCTGTGAGAGCGCCAGGACTGGAGGTGGCACAGCCTGGGCATCTGCTTTGCTCTCAGGAATGAAGGACAGAAACATAAAGGAAAGGGAGAAATATAAAGTGGGGGTTTTCCCAAGGGACCAGTGGAAAAGACATTCCTGGTTCTTTTGGATACTGAGAAGCTGAGAAGTCTTAGCTGTTAGGAAGTGCTGAAAGATTACGCAGTGAAAATCAGGCCCCTTAAGATACTCCAGAACTGAAACACCTTGGAAAAATGGTTGCTTTGGGAAAACTTAAGTATAGGTATAATCAGTTGGTTACAGAAGGCATCTAGATGTGTTAGAACATGGACTTACCTATGTCAGGACAGGAACTGCATCTGAAGTTACAGGCCCCCATTAGCATCTTCACTCTTGTAACTCTCCCACGGCAATTAGTGTGTTCAGCCACAGATAAATGCAGTACGAGGACAACGTTAAGTAAGCATGTAAGCATGACAAGAATAAACATTCTTGGCTGTGACTGTGCATTTGCTTAGTAATGATCAGCACTGTGACTTCTATTGGTGACTGTTTCTTGTTCTTCAGTACAGAACTATGTGTTTATCAGACTAAAATTGCCCCTCACCACCACCGCCACCAACACCATCGGGGGCTGGGGATTCTTCTCTGCATCTCTTATTCTTGTAGGGCCTCTCCTTATGCCACTGCAGAGCTTTCCTCTGTAGCTTCCCCTTAGGCCCTTCCCAGCAATAGTGTCCTCCAGCTTATCCTCTGTGTCTGCTTAGTGTCTGAATAATGTAATTCCTCATTGTCAACAAACCAAGATGCATGGTATATTTGGGAAATTGGGCTTGCTAGGGAGCTGAGCGTCTACTGCCCATGTCCCACATCCAGACTCCCAGTAGGTGACTACTTAAGTAATTTGCTATGGCTCCTTGAATGATCAGAAGATCTGAGGAGCTTTGGTTGCTGAGCATGCACAGCCAGAAAAGACACATGAAATACACTGTGTATTTGTAAAAGAACTGTGCCAACATAGTTAATAAGGCTTGTGCATAGGAAGACCCCCTTCAGATTGAAAGGCCAGGATTTGAACCCTAGGGACATTCAGATGACACCCCTGATGGTCTTGCAGTTCTTCTGCAGCAATCCTTTCTTGCTCCCATCTTTCCACCCTAGAGCACCAGCCAACGTGTCTGCAGAACCCCAGAGGAGATAACGATTCCCATGGCAAATCTCTGTGGAAATTCCCCCTCCAAAATTAGGAGATTTGTCTCTGTACTGGAGAGCCACATACATGCATGGGAAGAAGCTATAAAGCTTTTTTTACTGTCTTACTCCTTTGGCGTTTTGTATGAAGCATTTTCTCCTAGAGTTTAATCTTACTGTTATAATGCACTATCTAAAAGACAGTGGTCACGTTATTTATTCATGTAAAATTTCCATTTTTAGTAGAGGAAAACTACTTATGTAAAAAAGAAAAGGAACACATTTCAACCTCAGTGTTTCCTTTCTAGAAGTAGTTTCTATCACAAAACCCAAACCATGTCTTCATGCTACTGGGAACCTAGATTAAAATTTAAAAATCAGCTAAAGTGGACCACTTCTCAGCAGTCAAAAAGCCAAATGAAAACACACAAAAATCAGAAAATCTTTGGGGCAAGGGATGTTTATATGGGGGGAGAAAACCTGAAGCAAACATTACAAATTTCTATTTTATGAAAAGCAATGATGGGAATTGCTTAACTAGCTACATGTTTTGGTACATTATTGTTGACTCCTTATTGCAATATTAAAGTGTCAATTGGATTCAGCCAACTAATGTAACTTTGTATACCATATATAAGTGTGTATATATGTAAATATATATGTGTAAATATATATATATGTAAATATACATGCATATACATAAAAGCAACTGGTAAATGCAGTATTTCATGTTATAAATCATTCTTTCAACCATCCATTCCAATAACACCCAATGCTGCAGATCTTATAGAATATTCTCACTTGGCTGTGGGTGTTGCCTTGTGGTCATGGCCCTGTGGGGATGGATTAACCTTCAAATACATGGGCTGAGGAGCTGCAGGGAGAAGAACACCATGTCGTCAGTTCTCGCAGTGAGGCAAGGGGATATTTATCAGTAGCTTCTATGAGGTTAGGAATTGCCTCATGAATATTTACATGTGAAAAGAGATAAACTGTGCAAATATAACCAAGACATGAATTTACTGCTCTGGCATCTCTCTTGGTTTGAGATAAACAGGAAGCTCCCAGAGAGGTGGGCACTGCTCCTGGTGGAAGACAAAAGAGTGAGAAAACTAGCACGTGAGCATGCTGGGAGGAGGCTGGAGTAGGAATTACACAGGGGATGCACTTCCATTGCTCCTGGAAGAATGGGAAGAGGAAAAGGTAGCAGCCATTGCAAAGGCAACAGCAGATGTAGTCATAGCTTGAAGCAGCTGTAGGGGTATAGGGCATAGATCCAAAATGCTGATCTATATATAATATAAAAATAGTGATAATAATGATAATAACAGAGTAAAGCTAGGGAAATGTTGAATTATGGGGCTGTAATTCCAACAAGGACTTCTGGGTGACTTAGCAGACCATGAGTCCCCAGACGGTGATGGAATTGTGGTTCTGCAGTTCACTGTTGCTGATTTGAGTTTTTAATATGCATCCCGTCTTTTTTGCTTGTTGATCACTTAGTAGAGACAACCTGTCATTATACAATTAACTACAAGCTGCACAGCACCACCTAAAAAAAAAGTTCCTCTATTTTACTTGCACCTAAAACCAGCAAGACATACCTGGCACCCTGTGGGCCTGAGCAGGACTATTAGCTTCGTTCCAAACGCGCTACAGTATGGCTCCATGCCTACCCTAATTAGGAATAATTAGCTCAAGCACTGGTGCAGCTGTACAGCTTTTTGTGTCAGAGCTACACCACATACCTTCATTACTTCTGCTTTTGCACTGGTGCTCTACTGTCTCCTGTTTCGCAATGTGGACTCCTCCATGCACAGCTGGGTATTTGCTCACCAAAGCCTTTTTGCATTTCTTTGTGTTTCTGGAAGGAGATCACGCAACTCTCATGCTTTTCAGTCACAGCTTCCATGTCTTCTGCCTGGGGCCAGAGAAGCTGGAAGGGGCCAATTCCACATCAGAACCATCTGGTGAATCCCGATAAACACCATCAGAAGATTTACCTTTATTGTTCCTCCAAGCTGGATTGCATGTGTTCTTGGAAGTCACTGTATTTATATTTCATTGGAGATGAGAAGGATTAAACAAATAGCAGTGGTGGATTTTTAGCCCTGGTAAGAAGATCTGCAGGGCTAGAATCTTTCCTTCTTCTGAGATCACATGGCTTTCTCAATTAGGCACATATCTTGAGTAATAACCATAAATCATTTGAAAACAGGATCTGTCCTTCTGTATGCTACTGCTTTCAGTTACTTTTTGCAGAGTTCAGCCTCTCTTTTACATCAACCAAACAAGCCACAGTTGTCCTGAAAAGCTCCAGGTTTTGCTCAGCACCGTCTGAGTACGCTCCACTAGCCTTGGGGCCCCTGAAAGTGGAAACGCTTTGGTTCCAGTGGCTGTTTTCCCAGAAATACTTCAGGTATTTCCTCTTCTCTGAGCAGTCTTAGACTCCAGATCCTTTCCTTTTTTAACTGCAGTGTTTTGGAGCATCTCTACTCCCATTGCTTTCTCCTTCCTGCTTGTTGCTATAAGGTCTCCGAAGCCTGCTGTGTTGGAGTAGGCTCTTTTTGTTTATATCCCCTCTTCAACAGCCTTTCTGCCATTGCTTTTTAAAACATTTTTTTCCTGAGTTGGTCCAAGGCTAGAGATGGACATGAAGAAGAACAAAGTCTGTTCCCACCAGCAAAACCATCCCAGGTTAGGTTTCCAAGTCCCAAGATGTGTGCACTTGGATTTTGTTGTGTGCACAGCTTGGACAAGTTGTGAATCATCAGGAAAAGCTCTGCTGGTGCCGTGCAGCCCCAGGAACATGCTGGGGACCATCACGTGGCTTCACTGTTTGACAGCAGATGCCTCCAGAGGGGCATTCCGAGAGGCCAGGAGAAGGAATTGGGTCAGCTCTTTATTGTGTTTTGGGGCCTCAGCTGGAAGTGAGGGCAACTAGCAGGGAGTCATTCTGTAAAATGAGAGTTGGTAATGTCCCTCAGCTCCTATGAGAATGTTCAGCACTTTCAGCAGATCCTCAGGAGTAGCATCTCAGAATGGGAAAGAACTCCTATTCAGAACTCTCCAACAGAATTTTTTTAATCTGTTTTTTACTATAAAAAGCTTCCGTAACTGAAAAATTCCAAATATATTTCAAGAAGCAACACCATTTAAAAAATAGGCCTTATTTAGATTTCACTTTTGATCTGATCCTTACAAGTGCAGATGCTTCACATTTCACTGGGAGGAACTTTGGGACAAGCTCTTTTGTTAGGCATGCTACAGAAATATGAAAGGAAGGGTTGTCTAGGTGAGAAAAAGTGCATTTTGAAGTCAGCTAGCTTGCATCTCTTGAACATCATTTGGCAGACCTCAAAACAAATAGGATACCATCTGTTTGAACTTCACATTAACTGGTCGTGTTGCTTTGTGATGCTCTTTAATGTAACACAAGTCAGAGAATCAGGGCTTACAGCCACACCAACATGACAAATTGGGGCCTTCAGCATTTCTACAATTGCCTTTTCCACATTTCTGGGTTTTAAAAACAAAATTTATATTTAGAGCCCAAGCAAACATGACAACCTCACTTAATCACTCTTCTAATCATTCCCTTTAAAACTTGATTCCATTCATTTTGTCCTCCAGCCAGGAGAACTGAGTTATAAAACAGCTTAATGCTAATTCTTCTTACTTTGACGAGGGCTAATTAAATTCATACCTCTTTGAGTAAGCTGTTAAAAGCCACAGTTAATCAATGTTTTGGCCGATACATCCTCATTAAGAAATGTTATTTTTACTGAGAAATAAACCACACTCCTTAAAACCAAGCACATAAAGCAAGCACACACTGATTTGCTTTTGCGATCTTCACCGGGGCTAGGGTACTTACACAGCACATAGTTCACCTAAAGTTGTGTGAAGTGGTTTATTCTGCTGAAAATGTACTTTGCCTATGACTCTTCTAAAAAGAGGATTATTGCCCATGGGGCATTGTATTAGCGGGGCTGAGACATCCTGATTCCAAACAGTCATTAAGCAAATCAGAGGTAATTTATACTGTGGTGAGCAAACTAATGCAAAGCCTGCCAGCTGTCTGGCCCTTCCAGTATGCCTTCAGACAAAACTTTGAAGGTCGGTTCAGGAGCAGTTTCTCCTACATAGCGTTGTTGTTGTGACTAGAGGAGGACAGTCAAGTTCGGAGGCAGGCCCCAATCCAGCAGAAGTTTAAGCATCTGCATAGTTTTGAGCATGTGAGCAATCCCATAGGAGTCAACGAGGCTACTTTAAATGCTTAGAGTTAGGCATGTGCTTAAGAGCTTTGCTGGACAGGAGCCATGGTAAGAACCAGCCCCAACCGTGACCTAAAATTAAAACTGGAACACTTTAAAGATTAATTAAGGCCTTGTCTACATGGGAAAAATTGTTCTTCGTGGCATGAGAAACTTTCTTCTCATGGCATTTGTGGCCCAACTGGATTCAGACCATTTACAGTGGAGTCGGCTCTTATGAGGTTTCCTGACCACATTCGGGAGGTGTGGAGAGTTTGGGAACGCACCCAATGTTTGGAAGCGAATCTTTCATTCACCAGTGCATATGAAATTTATATGCCATCATAGTCATCTTTATGATAGTATCGTCCTTTCAACTCTTGGGAAAATGGCAGAACCATTCAAGTAGCCAGAAAGCAAACAAACAGACACATCACACACCTCCCTTCTTCACCACAACTATTGAAACTCCTAAATATTGCAAGCCAGAACTGTTCTCTTTTTGAAGCTTGGGGATTTGAGGACTTGGAAATCTATGGATCTCATACTCTTTCCTGGAAGACATGTGCTTTGCCACTCCAGACAGGCTGTAGAGTAAACATGAATTACACTTGCATCAATTTGTTGCCCCTTTTGTCTGCCAGAAGAGGAGGAAGGGGAATTGGTGTGTATGACCAAAGCATGATGGATCACTAAACATCATGTCCCAGCAAATAAGTCAATCACTTCATGTCTGTGGCACAGCACCGTACCTGCAAACCCATTCAGCAAGGGAACAGTGGGGAAACAGAGACACCTGTACCTGTGAGAAACCATGAAGTATGATGAAAAGGTTGTTTGGGTCCTGGATATGAAGGACCTCAACACCTCTGAATGGGAACAGAGAGTTTTGTACATGCTGTTTTCAGCGCTCCTGCTGGCTTTTTCCATGTGGGGACTAGGCCTGGTTTTGAGTGTCTTTAATGTAAAAACTGAAGTCAGCTGCTTCGTTGTGGCACAGACATGGAGCCTTCTTGCTTCCCCAGGGTAAAGGAGCACTGTGTACATGCTTTTTGGGGAATGATACGCATATTTCACTTTAACATTCAAAGAAGGGCTTTGAGTTTGAGAGGGCTTTGAGAGAGTTTTTAGTGACTCGGTGTCCCTTCTGATTAGACTACATTGAAGCTTAGTTTCTTGGACTCAGGGCTCTTTCATCTGTATCACAGCAGAGCTGGATAAATCTGCTGTAGTGGCTGATGGCCACCCTTCACCTTTAGAGACCAAACATTTGCTTGCAGGCAGGGCAAGTCATCCTTCAGCTGAAGAAAATGCTCAACCTGAATTAGCAGTTTAGCTCTGCTCTGGACTGAGATGCTTATGATAGAAAAGGGGTTTCTGGATAGCTGAAAGTATATGTGTCTGTATTTCCAATATTTTTATATTAGTTTCTTTACAATGGTTTGGCTATTAGTTGGTATGAAAAAGCCAGCTAGTGGGCAAATAGAGAGAAATAATGATACTTAGTGCTCACGTGCTGCCTTGCATTTGTAAAGTGCTTTGCAGACCCGAGGAGTAATTAATCTCTGCTGGCTTCCATGTGCGTAAATCTTGAATCACTTTGTACAACTCATGTACAATTTTATCCACTAAATAAATGGGTCTCAATTGTGCCATTTAGGCAGGGCTTCCTAGAGGGGGTTGGAGGTGGCAAAATGGAGCAGTTCGCTGTGAGGTTACAGAAGGACTGCGTGTGTCTTTCTGCTCTGTACCCTAATAGACAGAGGGTCACACTCTCAGCTTTTACTGCAGACCTCATGGGGCCTTTTTCTGTCCCTAAATTTCCTACAGTAAGGGCCGGCTGAGAGTTACATGAGCTGTTAAATACCCTTGTAAGCAGGCAGAAGGCTTCTTATGGCTTCCTATTCGCTGTGCACCCACAGCTCTGCTACCTGCTCTGAGTTCTGATCGAGCCATTACACCACCTCCTACACTTTTTGTCTCACCTCCAGCAGTTAGAAATGGAGAACACCTGAAATCACTCAAAAAAAGGACTGCAAAATTTTCCTGGCTTTCATCCCTTACCCTTCCTCCAGTTTGCTTGCATAAAAGCTAGGGAGAACCTGAACCCACGGAGACTGAATTTACGGGAATTAAAAAAAAACCACCACCAACAACAAAAACCCAAAAAAACCTGGCCTGGTTTGGTTTCTCTTTTTTTCCTGTCTTAACAAATATGTTCCTTAATGCAATCAGGGACTCTTAGTGCAGTTATGAGGATCACCAGACCATATTCCCAGCATAAGGCAATGGAGATATTCCAACAGACAGCAAGCTAGTGGTTTTGTTCTCTTGTGTTTCTAGCCCATGTTTGATGGACTCTAAAGCTGTATACAAAATACAGCAGGTTGGAAAATGAGGTGTTTGTTGTTATTGCCATTGCTGTTGTGATTTTCCTGTAGAAAATGACAATGTTTCATTAAAAAGTGCAAGGCAAAAATTGGTGAAAAACCCACAAACCCCAAGTACTCTCAGCTTGAAAACTAGATTGAATTGTCCATTTGGGCTGAAACATTGGAGATTTTAGTTTTCTGATGAAATAAAAAATATGGGGACAGTTTGATGAAAGTAATCACGTTCTGCAGATGTTTTCATCTGGTTAAAAAGAAATGGTTTTAATCTAAATGTGGCTCAACTTTTCACCTGCCTCTAACACTAAAAAGCCCAGCTGTCATGCAGGATCACTGTTTTCTACATGCTCTGATTGATTAATCAGTTGTTAAATGGGCATTCAGATCACTGATGACTATTTGAGAATAGAGTTACCAGGACTTGTAGGAAAGTCTCCCATCACACATGGAGCTAAAAGTAATGGAAATCAACATCAAAAGGAGAAAAATGAGTGAGGCAAATTTGTTTATATAAATGGTTACACCCAGCATTTTGAAAAATAAATATCCTGCTCAGACCAAAAAATGAATTAAAAGTTAATTGGAAACAAACAAACAAACAAACTAGCATAAGTAACTTCACAGGTATTGAGGATTAAAATCTAAGCCTGTTTGAAAAGGAAAGGCAGATGAACTGGCTCGGGTGAAATAAAAACCCATGTGAACCTTTGTCTAAAATTCAAATTCAGTCAAACTCAAATCTTTTAAGGTTCAAAAAGATCTTTTTCTTTAATTATCACATGTGTCTCCATTCCCTGGCTTAAGGTATGACTAAAAGCCATGAGGAGGCTAGTCATGAAAATTTTCAGCTCTTTGGTGTTAATGCAACGCTGGTGTCTTTCAGTAACTGCTTGTTTTCACATCCGTGCCACTGGCCAGGCAAGTTTCCCTACAAAGAAACATCTTCTCGATGATGCAGACACCCAACACTACCTCTCCAGTGGGATTCAACCCACAGCCATCTTGAGAGAGACCAACTCTAGGTACAGAGTGACTGTGACTGTCAGCCTTTGGCAATGCTGAAACAGGAATTTTTTGTCACATGGGACATGTAAGTGGCACCCAGCTTACATGCCACAGAGTCTCACTGACTGTTCACGTTAGCTATGTATTTATTTCAGCAGTTGTTGATTCACTGCAAACCATAGTCCAGGTGCAGGCATTGCAGGGTCCACCATAAATGGGTGGGAATATTTTGCAAACCAGGAAAGACCAGCGTCTCTGGTACTGACCTACTTACCAAAAAAAAAAATCAGCATTAAAATGGATGTACCTTGACCACAATTAAATGATACGTTTGACTACCTATGTCCAAATATGGCTTTTTAATGGGAATTAGATGTTCTCAGTGAGTGGCACTTGCTAGAGCACAAAAGGGTCTTCATTTGTGACTGGAGACAGCTATCTACTGAATGGAAGAAGCAGTTGCGGGAGGGTGAGACATGGCTTTACCTTGTTTTCCCTTTGGTGTTCTTCCATAGGGACAAGCAAAACACAATACAGCAGAGAGCATATTGGTTAGAAATACTTCATCAAGTTATTTAGCCTTATTGCTTCAGAACTGCTTCTAACTAGACTTTCATTTTCCCATTTTGTGGCATTACCTTGAAATTATTGGATCCATGTATGCCGTTTTGTTTCTTTTGACTCTCTGGTGTCAGTGGTATATTTTGAGTTGTTTGGGTCACTGGGTGTTGCTTCTATTTCTTGATTGAATCACTGCAACTGTTAAGTGTCAGAATGAAAGAAATCAAAGGGATTTAAAATATCAACACAAACTTCCAGGAATGATTTGCCTGACTGTTCAAGTGAAAAACATGGTACTTTGGTCATGAGAAATGAGAAATAAATTCACAGGTATGAGTCATCTTGGAAAGAAAAATTGTAAATTCAGCCTTGAATATTGCTGAGGCAAACCTGTGATAGTGGGGTATTTGTGGCTGTTGCTCAATATCCATTAAGGAGATTCAGTTAGATTTTCAGTAGGTATCAAAACCACTAAGTAAATTTACAACAGCTGAGGATCTGCCTCCACATATGCCATAAAGAGGAGTGTGGATAAACTTAGATGGCTGTGCTGGAGATTAGGGACAGGGTAGCACAAAGCAGATTATTTGCTTTCTACAGAAAAAAAACCACCAAAACCAGGTAGAAGTGATAACATTGGCAAGCCTGAAGCTGTAGCACACAAACATTCATTCAAGATTTCCCATAGATTTTGTGTGTTACGATAAAGTTATGTTTTCCAACCGTGTATTTGTACTTACAGGTGAGTTTCCAAGACCAACATTTTTAGAGGTGTAAGGACAAATGCACTGAAGCTTGGGTAGCTTTAAAAACATCTCTGCTTATCAAAAGGTTTTGAGCATGGGGGCTCTGACACAAGCTTTTCAATATTTCATAATTCTGGAAAAAATGGAACCCTTCACCTTTGCATAAAAGGCTCCATTCAGTTTACATTCCTGTTTGGTTACCTTATTGATTCACTTTTTTCCTTGACCTATTTGTACATCACCGGAACACTCTCCTATAGCTAATGCTACGCATCAGTTTTGCAAAAATGACTGCATTTGAGGCACTCAGTAAATCTTCCAAGCAGCTCAAAGGTCAAATTGTAAGAAATATCTGAAATATCTCCAGAAAAATGAGAAGAGAACTCGGAATGTGAGAGCCGTAACATTTATTTCTGGCAACCCATGCTGTTTTGTAACTTTCTGCAAGGTGGGACAAAAAAGAGTGTATGAGTATCTTTGAAATGAAGATGTAGATTACCATTCCCCTGCTTTTCCCCCTGCCCTCCAGTTGTTTTTTGATTTGTTCTTCTTCTTTTTCCTCTTCTTCTTTCCATTTTTAATTCCCCCCCCACCCCGCCTTCTCCTTTAACTGTCCCTGCCAAGGGGAAGGCTGCTAAAATTGCCAATCCATACTATATATGCAGCTTTTCCTATTGCGCTTCCCTTGCTTTTGCACAGAACCCTGGTCCGAAGCCCATCACAACTCCGGGGGATTCTTTCCATGCGCTTCCACGGGCTTGAGATCAAGTTGAGTAAGGAGAATTTTTTCCAGTGTGCATCTTTCAGCTTTCTGCCCCACCTGTTTCCCACCAGACCCCGTCATGGGTATTAAATGTAATTCATGTCTAATTATGGGTATTTACACCTCAACCTCAAAGCCATCCACTTCCACCTGCACCCTGGCTGCTGTGGGCTCAGGGAACAGGCGAGCAGTGAGCCGGCTGGCGGCAGGAGTGACACGGGAGCAGCTGTGTTTGTTTGATCTCTTTGCTGCCAGGTCTCCGCACTTGGGGCTGGAAGGGTGGACGGAAGCTACTAATAAAGGCAGAACTAAAGAAACGTACAGAGCAGTTCAGTATTACCAAGTACACATCCACTGTTCGAGAGAAAAGAGTGAGAACAAGCAGGAGAGAGCATGAGGAAAAAGCCCAAGGAGGCTTTCATAACTACAGTGTAAATACAAACAGACCCCATGTTGCTATGTGTTCCCTTTGGTTTCCAAAATGTTGAGAGCTTGGCTGTGGGCTTTTGCTTCCTCCGGAGGCAGGGGAACGGCACCGCAATAGAGCTAAGGTGTTTCTGCGAAGACCGAGGCTTTCTGCGTGAGGATGGGAGAACCATGGGGGCCTCCCACAGTTTTGGTTAAGATGGTTTGAGACAGCAAACAAGTGCAAAAAAAAATATAAACAGATTATGTAGGGGATGTTTAGTGGGTCTGGAATCAAAAGATTCTTTTCAGGGGCGAGACATGGTGGCTTTGGGGATTGCTTTGAGCAACCTGAAAGGGATAGGGGATGAAATACGGAAATGGTTAGGTTTTTTTTCATGGGGAAGCAGTAGCTAGGCTTCACGTACAGTCAGAGAGGGGGTTTTTGACTCAGTACTAAATACTGGTTACAACTGCAGAGCACACCAAGCAACTATAGCTGTGACTTTCCACCTCTTTCAGTATCTGTAGGCACGTTGGGCTGCTCAAACCTGGCTTTCATGAAAGCCAGAGACAGCAGATAAATAAATTCCTGGGGATTTGGAGACCATGTTTTCAAACCTAGCTCCCTTAAACTGGATTCCTAATCTCTGCATTTATAAACTTAATTATAAAAGTCTTCTGTTCTGGGATAAGACTGTTGAAAGTGCTCTGCTGTCCAGGCATTCAGGGTGAGTAAAGAGGGACAAAAGAGCATGGGAATGGCCATACTGCACCACACCAAAAGTCCAGTCTCCTGTCTCCCACAGGGGCTACTCATGGGTGCTCAGAGACCCAGCAAGCAAATATTGTTTCATTTAGGTAGTCTTGAATTTGACTATACCACTTTTAAGTCAAGTTGGGGAAAACTTTTGGTTACAGACATGTAAATGCAAAGTGTCATCACTGGAATATTGTCTATTGACTTACACTACAACCCAAGTGGTGACAAATAGCAGAAGTGAGTTCTTCCAGTGAATTTTTTTATCTGTCATGCACCAAATGTCACAGCAGGAGTTGCCCTCAGAGTTGCTGCTGTCATATATGCTTATTTTTCACAAACTATCTCAGCTACCAGTTCACATTTAGGTATTCCTAGCAAGCTGGAGAAAAGAGCTGGTAATTAAAAAGCAAAAGAAAATTGTGAAATATATTGTTGGTTATGCAAACTTCTGATGAGTGTCTTTCCATTTAAGCGAACATTTTGGATGATTTAGAAATGCGGACTTTTTCCCTCTTGTTTCCAATTTTCAAAACCCTCAAAATATCAAGAGAAATGCAGTGAGAAAATGACTATTTCCCTACATTTTTGCATGGAGAAATGTATCTAATCAAAGTATGACCATGTTAGTTGAGTATCTTACAGGGATCTCAATGGAAGTGTTGTTACTCCCCATATTTTACAGAAAGCGGAAGGAAGTGCAAAGCACTCACAGCCTTGCAAATCAGGAGCTTGTGGGAAAACCCTGCTGTATCCAACTGCCTGCCCATGCTGGCAGAATGACACACCTCAGTTCCTGAAATGAGAGGCGCTTTTGGGACCTCTCTTTTGGTGAAGCACAAGAGGGAGGCAGATGTCTCCCAGGCTTTGTCCAGCGAGGAATGATGGACTCATGGTCTAGAGAGTACATCCAATGAGTCTTGTCACTCATCCCAGAGCAGGATGGGATGAGGGCTCAGAAAGCATCAGTTTATCCTTTCCACTTATAAATCTGTGATCAGATTATATGACAGTCCTAGCGCTGCCTAACTTGGTGGGGGAAAAGATATGATGAGCCAGAAGGAGCTGAAATCCAGCTGCAACCATTGCAGCAAATACCGCGTTTCTTCATCACTCTTTCTGTAGCGTGATTTCTACAGTCATGTGTTTCTACAGCACTTTACTGGTGTCTTTTTCTCTTTATTATGGACAGCAGGGAAGGGAACAACAACAAAACCCAACTGAGCACGGTGTTTCTTGCAGGGATACCAGTGCTGTTAGCATGACCTGAGATAGACTCCACCAAGCTCTGAGCCTGAAAAACAGATCAAAGTTAAAATGCTGGGAAATACAAATGTACGGTCAGTTTTTTGACAACCTCACACCACACCAGCTAGCACCTCGCTAGCAGACACTATCAACACAGAGCTGAAGACACATCCCACACAGACAAGCAAGGTCAGAAATAGCAACCCATTACTGTGAATGGGTTTTACTAGACAAGAAAAATTCGAGTAGCAAGTTGTTGAGGGATTTCAAGGGATCACAGGTAACTTTCCAGAAGCAAAATTTAACTTGCAGCTCTTTTCTTCTTCTATTATTTTAGTAGTGTTTTCTCATTGGCTGATTATGAGCTTTCCAAAAGGGGAAAAAAGGGGCCCTGCAACATGCTTGGTCTGAAGGGCTAGAATTAGGAGTTATCAAGAATCTCCCTATAACCAACCAGCTAATTGCAGTGGCAGAACAAGAGAGCTTCTGTTAACACACCGCGCTGAACTCCTGCTGCTTTTTCTATGGCAGGTGTGGGCCCAATACCTGTTTATCAAGAGTCTTACTTATATAAAAGTAAAAAGTTCAGGAAACTAAAAAAATCTGAGTCACTGTCTGCTAAACTCCCAAATAAAATAGTTTTATTTTCCAACCAACCCAGTTTTCCTTATTTAAGCCCAAGGAAAAGAAAGAAAGAGAAAAAACTTGATGTGAACCCTGACCTTTGGAGGTATATTCCCCCCTGGGTGATTCATCTGTTTACCTTAGGACAATTAAATGTGAGTCAGTTTAAATAAACTTTAAAACCAAAGGAAAAATATGCTAAAAACAGACCTGACCCCACCCCTTCTTCTACTAGGGACTAACTGAGAGGTATGAAAAAACACAACACAGATCACATTTTCAGGAAAATCCTAAGGAATCTGGAGCGAGGCGGCAAGTCATGGTGGCTCCTGTCCCTGGCCAGGAGCTGGAAGATGGAGCTGCTCCAGGATGGACCATGCAAAGGCTGTCCCCATGCTGCCACCAGCAGCAACTGGCCACCGCTAATAAGCTAATGCAGGGGCCATCAGAGTTGTTAACCCCAATGCAATACAGTTAAATGCTTCACCTTTAGGCTACCAGTGGCTTCAAGGAATTTTGGTTCAGTAATGTCCTGACAGCTTGAAATATTTGGCACTGATAGCAGTGCTGCTAGCTGGGGAAATACAGCAAGCACCCAGAGGTTTGCAGCAGATAAAAACAGAGATAAAATCACCAGAGAATTATTAACCGAGGCCGATGGGGATGAGCAAGAACAACCCCCCCTTAAATAAAGCAGTGCTAAATGCTAAATGTCAGGGTTTATGCCTGCAAGAAATGTGGCAGCTGCAGGGTGTAGCTCTTAAGAGGCCATTAATGGAAAGAATCAAAGCTGCTCTCAAACGCTTCAAGCAGGATTGCCAATGCTGTTAACAGGCATGTGTCAGCTCTGAGACTGCCCTAAAAGTGGTGGGATTAAACAAAAATAACCCTATATTTGGAGAAGTTTTTCACTGACTTTTGGTTTCTGAGTTGTTAAAGTACCTTCAAATAATGCTAAGACTAGAGAAAAAAAAGTGAGTGTGAGAAAAAGCAGCAATATTCTAGTGGACCTCATCCTACGGGTCTTGAAGGAAAACATCAACCAGTCACTGAAATTCATAGTACAAGCCTGAGAATTGGGGCCATTGCTGAGAAGAAATGTGGCCTACCCTTCTCTCAACACAAACAGGCAAAGCCTCGAGCAATTCCTCGCTGTTGTTCTGAGTTCAGGCATCCTGCAGTGCCTCTGTGCCGAGGACACATCGTTCCTCCTCTCCGAGGCATCCAGAGGTGCCACACAGGCAGGATGCAGGCAGGAAAGAGATCCAGAGAACATTCTCACCTTGGCCAAACCCACTCTTTTTTTGGAAAGAGATCAGGCTGTTTTCTGCCAGGATGATTTTAACCAGTCCAAGGGTTTTTCCCATATTATTGACAGTGTTCTCTAATGATATGTCAATTGACTTAGGGATTATATCTGCTGGGTGGTTCAGTCCTGACATTGCTTCTGACATTGTGATGAGTGTTGTGCTTTTGGTTGATTTTGGAGTGTAGCGACTCTTCTGGCTGTGGCCACCAGAAGCTGCTATTGGAAACTGCACTATGTGTGTGAAGCGGAGAAGCAATGAGGACCCACCAGCTCTGGCCGAGGCTCTTCCAAAAAGCTTATTCCTCACCTCCCTATCATCACTTCATGCTAGAGAGGAGCTGTGGGAAAGTAAGACGAGAGGGAGGTGCTGGTAAAGAAACTACATGAAAAATGGGGATGTCTCCTCTTTTCATCAGCAGTCAGGGATGTGACTGTCAGTGTCTGTAGCTGCTCCTTCCCCTGCCTCGGTGTGAGCAGCCGTTCACCATCAGTTTTGACACCTGTGTACAAAGAGCACAACAGCGGCCAACATTTAGAAATCTGTGCCCAAAATTAAAGGACTTCATCCACTGCTTGGTGCATTTCATTTCAAGGAGGGCAGGTAGACATTCCTCACACCAAGCATGTATGCTTCCAGGGACCTGGGAACAAGGAAATTCTGGAAATATAAATTTCACAGGGATAAGGCTGTGCAAAGGCAAGTCTTGTTCCCACCCGAGGTGCTGTAGGTCTAGCTGTGTGACCAGGGCTTTGTGAGTGCCTGGCCTCAGCACAAAGCTGCCAGGCTGTATTCTGAGCCTTTCCTGGGAGCTGCTGTTCATTTCCTTTTAAACAGGGCAGAGTATGTCACACAACACAAGCCACGGGACCTTGAGAGGTAGAAACACAGCCCTCTTGCTGGGTTCTTCACAGGTAGAGAATATTTTTGGGGTTATAGAGAAGGCAGGGCTGTCTCATGGGGAGTTGTGAAAACTGGAAAAAACCTTTCAAAGTAATTTTCTGCCATCGAAATATAACTGCATACACATTGTTGAAAAGAAAAATCTTTTTTGTGCAGACTCTCTGCTGCTAAAGGCTTGTGTGTCACTTAACTGAGCATCTGGAGCCCTGGTAGGGGGAGTGCTGAGTTGGCTTGCTGCTAATGGGCACGTATGTATGCAGCTGTGCTAGCTGGTCCAGAACTAACTGCTTGGTCATAAAGTTGTACCAAAAAAAAGTGTTCTGCAAACAAAATCACTGTCGTTGGAACAAACAGAAACGACATGGTAGTCTAAACTGTAGGTAAGATGAAGTCATTCATTATTTAATGCCTCTAGGAAGAGGGAGCAAAATCACCCACATGTCCATAAAAATTGCTTACATGTAGAGTACCGCTCACGAGCTACAGACAAGCCAACTGCAGTCTGCACAGACTTTGGGAGCCAGACCTGTCTTCTTGTTTTGCTGTTTGTCCAGTTACTTAGGAAGGTGGGACCCTAATTTGTGCCTCGGGCTGGTAAATGTTCCAACGAGCCAACACACAAAGACTATGGAGTTATTTGCAAATAACAGTCAAATCTAAGAAAATGGCAATCTGCTGGTGGAAGATATATGCATAGAGAAAGGAGTAGGTTTGCAAATAGGATTCTGGTGCTCTCTTGCAGGGTCTTGCCACACTAACGCATGTTGTTCATGAGTGGGTGTAAATGCACTGTAACATTTATGCTCCCGCCCTCTCATCCCAGAATATGAAGACGTGGGTTGTGATGGCATTTCACATGTCACAGTCACAATAACCTCATTGACTCTCTAGAAGGCTACGTATTCGTACTTGTCAGTAGATGGCACTATTTCTATTGCCTGTCCCTAAATACGGCCGTGTCTGTTCTAGAGCTCCTTGTAAGGCTGAGAGGATGAGGGGGGAAATGAGGCTCCCCCAGGGCACAGCATTTCAGGGACCAGTGGCCAGGGCTGATGGAGTCAGGAAGGCGGAGGGACCAAGTGCAAATGGAAATCCCCCTTCCCGGAGAGCAGTGGTCTCATTTCAGTTCATTCCTGTAGCTGGCAGCCTGTGGGCTCTGCGGTTGAGGTGCCGCATCTGGGAGACCACCTGTACTCCCGGGGTCTGTCACCCTCTCTCTCCTCCTGGAGTCTGATCTTGCCTCCAGTGCAGTCAGATGAGAGCATTATGGTTTCCGTCTGGAGCAAAGCAGGACCTCGGGAGCTTAAGCAGAGGAACAAAGGCTCCCTGCAGGCCAGCAAAATGTGCCAACCTTGCTCTGCGCCCAACCAGTCACGCCGTGCTGGGCTGCTGTGATTTCACCCAAAGGAAGAATCACTAAATACCAGGAAGCTTCAAGGTCCCCAAGAGGGTCTCTGCTCAGCATCTCCTTGCACTTGTGCTTAGGACTCCCTCCTCACCGTGCTGGCCCAAGGATGTGAACTGAGCCAGACTTGTGGGCCCACACACACCCATCCTGCAGATGTCAAAATGATCACATGGGGCTTATGTTTGGATAATGTCAAAGTGCCAGGTATCATCAGCGAGGCCATAAAATAAGATACTTGGTCTACCCCTATGTGCAAATGAGCTCAAATTCATCCCTCAGTATTTTCTCCTCTGAGCTTCTTTATACTGTTCTAAAACTATATAATTTGCTGTCAGCAGCTCCTCGATTTGTTTAAGCTCCACACCAGCATTATGTTTGAAAATTATTTCAAGCTATTTGGTCATCGTCACTTATACAACATGGATCCCAGCTCCTCACCTACAGGACTTTGAATTATGCAGGCTGTACAGCTTGCTGCTTCTGAGCACGTAGCCCAATTTATGTAGAGGAAAGGCGTGAGTGTGCGCAAGTAGATAAAATAGAGCCCTGCATCTTGGATTGCTTCCATGCCCTGTGGATTTATGATGCATGTCTAGCAGAGTGACTCCCAGATGGGTCTATGGACTGCATTGTAACGTGTTCCCTTAGCATTCAGATTTACTGCTCTGCATTAAAATAGTCAGCCTCTTAATTGGAGATAGCATCCTGGGATTAAAGCCTGAAACAATTATTGGACTGTTATAAAACTCCTTTAAATAGTCCTACCCAGCCATTTCTTCTTTAGGTAATGACTAGCTAGAAAGTTCCTGCCTTCATTTTCAGACCTCATCGTTAATGACCTCAAAACAGGTGATACTGCAGCTCCCTGAGATACGGGAGTTTTAACGTAATCACTTTGCACTCAGCAGCCATTAGGTCAACAGTGCTTTACTAACACGCTGTGTGTTTACACAGCTTCCAACAGTTCAAAAAGCCAAAGGAGGATCACAAGTCTATCTTCAAGCCAAAGGGGAAAAAGATTGACACAGGGTTGTAATCATCAGTGTCTGAAAAAAGCCTTCTCATCTGTTTTTAAGCATGTTCAAACAAGACGTGACTCTTTGTACAACAGGGGTGCAGGGAAGGTGGGCAAATGCCATTCTTGTGGTTTAATTAAGGACCTCAATGAGGATCTAACAAATGCAATGCAAGTTGTGCCTAGTGGGTCTCATGTGTGTCAGGAGGGAGGGAGGGGGGATACCGATGAGGGTGGAAAGGGTGTGGGATGTGAAGGACGGTGTGTGGCAGCTGTTCACAGCAAATACTATTCTAGCTCATGGCTATGTGTTCCAGCCCTGTTGGAAAATTACATCTAAATAACAGATCACGAAAGAGCAACCCTGACAAGGCCTGTAATTTAGTCCCAAGAGGAAATTCTTCATTCATCAACTGTACAAGAGACTAAATTAGTTCTCTGCTGGATGTGGCTTTGCTGGCAGTTTGCTCCATGGGTCAGCCCTACCTTCAGAGCAGGTTCTACTGGGGAGACACTCCAGCCAGGAACAAACCTGCTCCCAGCTCATTGCACTGAGAGGGACATCACTCTAAAAGCCCAGGGCAAGGGCTTCGTTCTCATGTGTGTTTGGGGGTTTGTAGAGAGTGACTGGCACTGTCTGAGGTTGTTGGACAAGAGGGTTGTGGTGAGGGTGAGAGCATTTTGCCCCAAGGTGGAGCATCACCCAAAGACAGCTCTCCCTTCCCATCAGACCTCCTTGTGGTGGGCTCTGTTGCTTGGTTTAGAAGGACAGGGAAGGATGCTCTCCTGCTATAGCAGGTCTGTCACTGGAAAGCTCTTACACAGCTCATTGCATGTGCTGGTGTCAAGATCTCTCTGCTTTCTCGTGCTGTCTGGGCAGGGAGAGTGTACCCAAAGGGCTTCCTGGCTGGAACAGCTGGTGCAACACAGGCCTCCGTAATCTGTGGGGCTCCATTCCTATATGGATATGCATACAGATGTAGGTGTTTCTTTTTATCATTGCAATAGCAAGTTTTTTAAAATGTTGACTTGGTAGATTTCCTGTTAATGCTTCCCTTGCACACAGAAACAAGATTTGTTTAGTTTCTTCCTTTACAGCAATTGCTATTTTTCAGGTGCAGTTAGCAACTCTCCCATTTCCAGAGGCCTAGTGTGTGGGTGTGGGAGAATAAATCAAAGACATCCAGATCTGTGAGAGGTGTACTGGGCAGTTAAAAGTACATCAAGTGTACTTTTATCCTCTTTGTGCTTTGAATCTGGTTCTGCCACTTTCACTCATGCTAAGAAGTATCATTCTTGAAGAGACATCATATTTATATCGGGAACTCATGAAAGCGCCATGGAAAGCTTTCAGGATCAGTCCCAAATTGTAACCATATTACAAAAGGACAGAGTACATAAGTGCAAGAGGACTAGCTGTGTCTGCTGAGATACCTCTGAAATGCTATCCCTGTACCTTAAGTCCCCTGTGTTTAGAGATATTCTGCTATTCTAATGCAAACCACAGGCTAGTTTGCATGTTCAAAAGTTTATTCTTGACAATACTTTCTTCATCATCATCTATAATTTCCAGTACTTCTGCCCAGTATCTTCTTTAACCTATTGATCAGTTCCAGGTGTTTTCAGGATAGTACGAAAAAAACTTACAGATAATTATGGATGATTTCTGCCAGTCTATGTTTTGTTTATGTTTGGAAACACAGGGACTTCTATCCGCCGGTCATCTACATGCCCTTCTTCTTATAGCTATTGAATCCTGTTTTGATGGTCTCTCAGTATTGGGTCATTGTGATTTTCTGTAGCAAAGCATCTTCTAGGTTAGCTATATATGAAAGCATTGCCTTTTTTTTTAGTTTTCTTTTCTTCTTTCTTTTTAGTTTCACTGAATGTTTTTTTGCCCTGGTGTTAAGGGATGCAAAATGTGTATGATGTGCCCCCCCCCCTTCCACTCTTTAGAGGAATGCTCCTGTCACATCCCCATTTATTCACCATACTTACAAAAGAAACACACCTATACTTTTCAGACTCTCTACAGAAACTTCTCTGCTGGTTGTCATTGCATTTCTCCTCCCTGAACCCCACACCCTCTTCTGAATGTATTACTTGCTGTTCTTCAGAGATAAGGGTATGTTAGCAAATACAGTGAACAGTTTGGTCTGAGAGGTAAATCAATATTTAAGGCCTTGTAGGATTTTTTCCTTAGGAGGAGAAATGGATGACACAAGCCAGGTATGCACCTTGACACAACCTGTTTATTTGCAAAGAATGCTCGTGACTGCCTGAGCCCCAAACACAACAGGAGCAAACAGTGGAAATTCCTGTTGCTCGCAACATTCGAGTCTGTTCTGCCAATCATTTCTGAGCCGCAGGGAGCTCTGCTGCTCTGCAGCCCGTCATCTGTTGGGTTTGCTCCTTTCTCTGCCATACACCCCCTCCTAGATCTTGCCAAACATTGCTCGCACCCATTCAGTAGCAGTCGGGGTAACCACCTCTGACCAAAGATTTGTCTCCAGATCAGACCTTGGCAGGGATGGCAGCTCCTGTTGTTTCAAGCCACCTCCCTGCAGCAATGGCTTACTACTTTCACACACAAAAAAAGAGACATCTGACACCCACTGGCTTTTTGCAAAGCTGTTATTTGCTATAGACCAATGACCCAGTTGAAGCCAGCCATTAACTCCTCTCACATTAAAGAAACCCCATTACTAGAATATGTTCAGTCTGGTTTTCTGTCACATCCTTCTACTTCTTAATACTTTATTTACTTATTTGGCTCTCTGTACCAGGTATGGAGATTTTTCTTTCAGCTGTTTAAGGTTAGTTCTCCCTGGCCACAGGCAATGACAGGTAATGTATACACCAAATGCAAGTATGAGTAATTTTCCATTGTACTTTGTTGTAAGCACTACCTACACTTGTCATCAGTGAATTTTGTCTTCCCATTCACCTGCTTGTCCCAGGCTATTCAATGTTTCCCTGTAGTCTTCACTGGTGTTAATGATACTAAATCACTGGTTCCCATCGGCAAATTTTGCTATCTTAGTGTTGACCCATTTTCTGGAGAAGGTATGTCTGTATGAGAATACGCTAGCTTTGCCTAGAAGTCCGTTTCTTGGCAAAAGTCATTTATAGGACTGTGCTCTCTAGGGCTGAGGTTAAGCCCAGGGCTCTTCTGATGTGTAATGAGCTGTGTAATGGGACCTTTTCTCTGCTCAGATAGCAGAGGAAAGCTGTTTTGTTAGTGTAGGCTAAGGGAACTGAGATGAAATCTTGGGAGGCAGGAGGTGTCCAGCTCAACTCTGCAGCCCAGTCACTCTACAGGACTTTGCGAAGCCCTGCCAAAGTTCCTCAGCCCATTCCCACTTCTCCCCTGTCTAATGGGATTGTCCTGAGGGTTAACTATCAGAGACACATCATCTCTCTTTTGTACTAAAAGAAAGACTCTTCATTATGTCTACATGAAAGAGCCCTAAATGGAACAAAAGTGACCTATATGGAACTGTATGGTAGAATTGCAGCACTGAGGATAAGTTACAGTGTTTGCTTAATGCTTGACAGATATTATAATGCTTGCTAAATGCAAGGCATTCTTATTACTACCAATGGAGATGGCAACAAACCCACCTGTGTCCTCAAAGTTACATTGTTTTCGTATTGTCTCATACCTGGCAAATCTAACTGTGGTACCTTATGTTGCTTGCTTTTTTTCCAAAAGTATTGGTTGGACTATGAAAAATGTAGTGGTTTCAGCTGAAGGTCAGGCAGCCCACAAAGCACTGAGAGAGTGCTTCACAAATTCAGTTTTCACCACATTTATTGCACTGAACTCACTTTCACTTTTGCATTGGCCATTCAGGAGAAAATTAATATCCCATTTCATAAAACAGCAATCAAGAGCAAAGTTTCCACCTCCCTCTTAGTTACTCGATAGAGTAATAGGGTGCAACAGCATTTTCAGGGGTATGGAAGTGAAATGGTAAAGGCTTGTTTTACTTTCAATTGAGAGGGAGGAACTGAATCCTGGGATGCTGAGACTCATGCTTAAGGTCACATACCTTCTTGTCGTGGGGCTGAGACCAGATCTCCTAAGTATTGACCTCTGCTCTCACCCTAAAAGCACTCTTCCTTTCAAGACAGCAGCTGGTGAAAGCTGATCTCACATGTCCAGGTAAAATTGTTACCTAGCAGCTCTCTGAAAATATGAATTATTGCTCTTGTTGGGAACAACTGAGGGTAAGACCTCACGCTCAGGATTTCATGCTGTTCTTTTGATATTAAAGTAAAAAAAAAAAAAACCAACTGGGAAACTGTTTAAGCTGCTGACTCATAACCATACCCGTTACATGGCTAGCAGCTTTAATCTCAAATTGCTTTACAGTGTGGACCAGAGGTTGTCCTCAAACTGAGGCTTAAGAGTAAGCACCGCTTGCTAATGGATAGAGCAACACCAGTAACACCAGCAACCCCAGCACTTTCAGAGTGTGTCTCATCAGTGTGTGCATTGCCAGTAGCTGTAGGAGCAGCAGACGGGTGTCTGCCATCCAAAGCCAGGATTTGAGCTCTGCAGGGTTGCCTCAGTGACTATCTCTGTGCTGGCATGTTATTTCGTGGTATGGCTTCATCTCAGGTTTTCCTCATATGTGCAAAGAGTGACAGCCTCCTGGAGTGCAATTTACTTTATAAAGGCTGAAAAGTGCCCAGCTGGTGTCAGCTCTGGTCCCTGGCCAAGAGGGAGTTCAGGAACTGGTGAGCTTGTAACTGGCCCCAAAGCCTGTAAAAATGCTGTGCAAAAACACAGTCTGTGAACCCCTTCCTAAGAGTGCAACCACATTTCACCGTTAGGTGACTAAAATTTCTTTTCCCTTCTCTCTCTTCTTTTCATCCCAGGATACTGCTACACTTTTAATTGATTGCTTAAAAAAGGTGGCAAGTCAAATCCCTGAGGTGACATTTCTGGCTCCAAGCTAAAAGGCCATTGGCTGGGATGCATGCACAACACTTTAGGGACTTGCGTAGATCTATTCGTGTTTGGTTATTTATGTCCAGAGGACTGGACTGTCTCATAAGGAGTTCTCCAAATGGATGCAGAAGAAGGGATGCTCCTGAGGAGCTTATAGTCCATGCACACCAGGTCGACTGCAGCACAGTCATGTTGCTTAAAATGTGGTGGAATAGGCAATAGTGAAAGTCTGTGACAGTGGGAACTTTGAGAAAGATCTTTCTGTCCTTGCATCTAATGATGTGACACAGCCTTTTCTTTTAAAAATCTCAACATATACAATAGTTGCAAAGGATGAAAGGGTATCTGTTGCCTTCCAGCTTAGGCTGAAAGTTTCTCTGGGCAGCACTTACAGCATCTAAATCTGTGAGAGCTCACTTCAGCTTCTGGGTGGTAAAATAGCATGTACGTTATTTCCTGAAGGGGATCTGAATGGCTAATGGGGAACTGTGTGGGGAGGGACTAGAGGAACTCCAGTGTTTTGCTCACTTGGAATTCCCATGCTCTTCTCCCTCCCCCTTTTGCCACACCACTGCAAATGTGCGTAGTAAAAATATTAGTGATGACTGAGGAGGTTATGTCTAGAATAGAAACGCTTTACAATGTGTGCTATAATGGTAAAACGTTCCTCGCCTGAACACAGCTGTACAAGGAAAGCTGTACTTTGTAGCCGCACACAACGAAACCACCCTGCCACCCACTTTCAAGCACAACAGGCTGCAGATGGGCTAACGTGCCACAGCCATAGTTGTCGTCCGTGTAGGGGACAGGGCAGCACAGCCCTGCCCGGGTGCTCCCTCCCTGCCTGGAGCAGGGTGCTGCTGGGGTTCAGGAGTACAGTTGTACCAGAGACAGTCAAGCCAGGTTGCTCATGTCCTTGTCAATCGAATGATCACTGTGGCAAACAAATCCCCTGAGTAGCATGAAAGAAATCTCAAGTAACTCATTCATTTTTTTCAAGAGTTGCTATGACACAAATGCTGCCTTTAACTGTCGGGAATAAAGGAGGTAACCATATCTGCTTGCATATGTAAGACATAGACACTGTGGACTTCTAATTGCATGCACTCATGTTTAGCATCATTATCTTCTCTCATTTTATCTTTTTTTCCATGAGAGCTTGCCTCACAGAGCCTTTCCACTGCCAAATCCATAGCATTTGCATTAGAGTACTTGAACAAGACTTAAGTATGTGTCAGTATCTGCAGTCTGGATTACAGTGACAGCTCTGGATGGATTGTGCTTTCCTATCTCCTTTTGTGATCCTGTATGGAAAAGGGTTATATATATATAATGCATGGCATGAATCAGCTATGGCTCTTTCTCAGCTAGGTCTCTGTTTCCTTCACACCTAAGGACTAAGGCCAGGGTGTTTGTCTCTGCAGTGACTCAGTGACGTAGAGCATCCCGGGGTATTTAGACACCCATCTCACTTTTTGATTTCAGGGAAGGAGGAGCCTTGTTGTTTTGGAAGGACTTGCACCATGTCTCTCTTTTGAGCATGCTTCAGAAAGTTTGTTCCACATGAGCATGTGGAGAAGCTGATACTTGTCAGAGTTCAGAGATAAGTCAGCTTTATTGCTGATTATCTCAGATTCACTTTTTAGAGGATGGATTACAGCCGTAAGTTAGGGCAATATTACTGCCGGTTGGTAAAACAAGAAGGCAGGGGAGGGGACTGTTGCTCTTTAGGGGAACAAGATAATTTTCTTCTAGTGTGGCAACGATTCAAGCAGACTTTTCTATGCGCACTCTACTCATACACATTTCCATGACTGTAAAGCAAAAAAGCTTTTTACATGCAGAAAAGCAAAAAGCAAGGTAAAAGTTTTGCCAGCTGTCATTTTTTTGCTTGATTCCCTTATCTCCAACATCATTGTGTAAAGCCTGGTTAGATAAGCCTGTAATAAACATCCCCTTGTTTGCATATGGGAACGCATATACACACAATTTGTATATTGATCCCCAAGGCTTTCCTAAATATTGAAGGTTTACCACCAGATTGCTTGATTTTGAAAGAATGAACTCATGTACAAACTGGAATCTGCTGTCCATCCCAAAGACATCACTCATTGTGTAAACGGTTAAGAGGATAAGAGGAGACGATGCTTGGATGCCAGCACTGTATGGCCTCATAGTTTGGGAATCAGGAAAGCCACCAAATGTAACTTTTCTCCCTAATCAGGCTAAAAAATCAGTGTTGAGATAACAGAAACTTCCAATATCTGGCTAGTATTTTAAGCCTCTCAGAAAACAAATTCGATTCTCATGTCTGTCCTTGCAACCCACTACCTCTAGCAGGCTAAATGAAATGAATTTGAGAACAAAACTTGGTCTCACTTCAAATGAGTCCTTTAACCTAACTTAGTGGCAAAGTCCGTGACAATAAAGGTGAAAACTTGGGTATTTTTCAAATTTTGGTACTTTTCAATTATTATTCTTTTCCTCATTGTCATTAATGAGCTTATTAGTGCAACTTGGGGGAGGAAACCTGACTGCAGAGTCTGAGATTACATTAATTTCTTTGCAGTGTCTACAGAGAATTGGGCTGTGTGGCTCAGCTAGGGATGCGGCTGGCCAGGAGCCGCCCCTAACAGCAGCTAAGAGAAACCATTTTTGGGGAGGAAGGCATGCAACAGGCACATAAAAATTAACCCATCCCCAAAGCAGTAAAATGTAGATTTTATGCCCTGAGGATTCAAAGGTTTTATCCATTCAAAAGCTTTGTTTACTTTTTAAATACTTGCCATTTGTAGCTATTATATTTCTATAATATTATGCTTTGTATCCTTTGTGTTTATTGTTTTCCTATAGATAAAGTTTATTTTTCTATTTTCTTTTCACTGCATTCATGATGGCAATGTGATCTTGTGGTGAAGAGTGGCAGTATCTAGACTGGTGTTCTGTGGAAAAGTACTCCCTTCAGGTTGAAAGCTCATTGTTTGTGCTATACAAAAAAAGTATAAATAGTTGTTCCAGCCTACTTTCCCTGTACTGCTCCTTAGTTTATGAGCTTATATTATCTCCTCTTATTCATCTTCTTATTCATATTGTCTCTACCTAGGAAGTTACAGGCATTTGACATTGCTGGTATATGAAAAGCTATGCAGCCCTCTTAAAGTGGATGCAGGATGTATTCCAGGATCTCTACTTTTAGGAGTTAAGCTTTAAAGTGTGAATCAGTTTTAAGAGAAATGATACCAAATCTCTTTAGGTTTTCTTGATGTTATCTTCATAAGCTATAGAATTAGGAATACTCCTTTTAGCCAACAGAAATAGGAATATCTATTTCTGCTACCAGAACTGCAGGACAATGCTATCATTTAAGCTGCAAAAGAGATGTATACATGAATCTCAGACCATGCTTGTGAAAATATAAATGGTATAAATGAATTTGAGTTCATTTTAGGTTTTAGGAATTCATTATTATTTTTAGTAAAACTTTTGTTTGCGCTTGGGCTCACAGGTAGTGCTTCATTAGTTTTAATTGCAATAATAAACAACATACATATGCTTATGCATATGCATGGATTGCACATATACCCGTGCCTCAAAAGTGTGCCCGGTTTTGAAAGTTTTTGAAAGACTTCCCATGTAGAGAAAGCAGCAGAATAAATCTAAAAGATGCCTGAAAGCAGCAATCATTAATAAGCACTATCGCCAATGAACATGCTTCTTCATGAGCTCTGCAGTGTCCACAGCTTAGAGGAGCTACTAATGAACCTTATCTTTGCATGAGATAATGGTTAGGACCAAACAAGGGAGGTGGAGGGGAATTTGACCACCCACAGAACAAATACCATTATCAAAGTGCAGCTTATGCCCCAAAGCGAACTTCCTTGCCGGAGTGACATTTCTTCTTGGCATTTCATCTGCTTTGCTAGGTGAGGATCGGGGAGGAGGAGGGGAAGGGAGGGCGGGGGGGAGGGAATAGCCCAGCTGACATTTCAAGCAAGTAAATAACCTCTGTAGGAAGCCAGCTTGCGTGGTGTTTCCACTCGTAACGTGTAATTCACGTGCCACTTACCACAGGTCTCGCAGAGCAGGGTGCGGAGGAAGGCGAGCAGGGCACCGTCCCCGTCCGCGGGGTGGGCTGGGGAGGCTCTCAGCAGAGCCGGAAATCAGGGATCAGCCCTGTCAGGTTGTATCTCATCAACAGCAAGGAATGGCAAACCCGGGGATTTTGCTCCCACTCAAGGTGCCATTGGTGCCTGCGCCCCTTGAAACATGAAATCAGCTCAATTGAGTGAAAAAGGCAACATGTCCTTGCGCTGCAAAAGGCCAGGATTCAATCACCCATGACTACTTCTTGCATAACCAGAGAAGTCAGAGTTGAGAAGTGCTAGCTGCTTCGGGGTGGGGGGGGGTGGGGAGGGGGGTGGAATGAACACTTCAATCTCTCTTGGAGGTCCTGCAGGATTATGAGAGCAATTGGTTTCCCTGCGCATGTTCAAAAGGAACGTCTGCTTGTTTGTACCAGCCTAGGAATCCACCTCTATCTTACAGTATCTCTTGAGAGGTTATGTGCAAAATATTTTAAGTCGCCATCAGTTACCCATAACAGTGCAAAAGATGGAGATAAAACAAGGTATGGTTCCTCAAGGCACTGAATAGAGCATCTCCCTTCTGTCTCAGAAATGGATATGTAGACAGAGCACTGTCATCTTCTCCATGAGACCCAGTAAGCTCCCAGGGCCATTGGGCATGGGTTTTTCCTGCCTTGACTCCCATGAAACTGCAAAAAAACAATAGCCAACATATGCCAATAGAAAGCATAGTATTATTTTTCTGTGCTAACAGATAAGAAGGAAAATGAGGCTTAAGCTCTCAAAACACCATCAAAACAAATGTGAAATTAAGGTTATGCACAAGATTACATGGAGGTATGTTTTGTCTTAAACATATGAATATTAATTGCTGTATGAGCAGCAGTTAGGCTCAGCACAGGTGAATCTGAGGATATTCTGCAGGAAATGTGCCTGGTGGCAGTACAGTACTGTTGCCGCTCACATTATTTCTGCTAAAATAGTGCCCTGTCAACTGCAGCTTCACAGGAAGAGTGGTAGTGCTGCAGCACTCAAGAGAGAAAAACAATAATATATTGGTCCAAAAAAAAAAGTGGATGGGGAATAGCCACTTTATGTGCTTGGTACCACATCTGGCTTCTGCCTCCAGTTCCTCCATGCCGCTTGTGGACACGTAGGTATTTGCCCACTCCCTTTTTACAGATTTCAATAACATGAATATCATATCAAACTGAAGTTTCTAGTGCATCTCTTTGCCTTTGGACTCTAAAGCTCTTCCATCATTCAGTTGCTTGTAATGTTACGTTAATGTTGAAGTAAAGGGCTGCAGCAGTATTTTAGTGGGATGTAATTCCATTTTTTACCTTCATGAGTTTATGTGGACCACAGTGATGTGCCATGGCAGTCAGCTCATGGATTGGGACCCCAGTGATTAATATTACTTCAAAACAAAAGGTAGTCCCTATCCCAGATGTCTGCCACTGGGCCATGCTGTGCCCAGTGCTCTGTGAAATGTCGTGACATGTGGTACAGTGTCATAGAAAGTCATTCACCAGTGGTGCTTACTGAAGTACTCATCGTGGAACTTACTGCAAACTGAGTCCCCTTCATGGATTCATGCAGTCGTCATGAATCATTCTTTACTTAAGTAAATGTTCATGATATTCAAAGGTCAGGAACTTTCTTCTCAATCATGTTTTAAGTCCTGTTCTGTGACAGTTTTAGAGGTGCTCAGAATAACCTTTAATAGAAAATAGTTTTAAAAACTGGTACCTTTCAGTGCTTGCTTTCTCTTCTATGAAGCAAAAATGTGCTTATAAAATACTTTCAAGCTTTGCTAAACATTCTCCTATGATTCTATTTGTTTTCCATTCATTCTTTCACAAATTTTGTTTGTTGTCCATAGTAATGATCAAATTGTTTTCCACTGGGAATATATTGACCCACATGGCTTTGAGACAACTCAAGATTACTCTTCATCTCTGCAAAAATCTTACTTTTATCAAATAAAACAACAAACACCACTAGCATTTTGTCACAGCTATTACTCAGAAAACCCCAGTCAATGAGCATACCAATTAATGTATAAAAAGTTTTTGACAAAGAAATAAGAATAATCATAAAGGAATCTGCTGAAGTAGGTAGTACGAACAAAGACTGTATCCTGCTGCTAATTTTTTTGAAAGCGTTATTGAATGAGCTCTCACTTGGGAGAAATAAGCTTAATTTCTTATGTCTGTTAGATATTTTACAGCCTCGACTATCCCAGTAGCTGCAAGTATGTTATAGTTTAAGAAAAAATATACTTTCACTGGACAGCTTTCAAATTAATCTCGACTGCAAGGAAATTGGGCTTGTTGCATTTCTGCAATTCTTCACCCTTGAAAGGCAGCAATGAGAATATAATGAAAGTCTCTTCATCTCTCTAATTAAACATCTTGTGACCAAACAAGAGAGGGGCAGGAGTGGAAATACCCAACCCAGTCAGGTAATTGCTGATAATCACAAAGCTGCTCTCGGTGCTTGAAAAACTGCAGGCTGAGGGCTTAATACCTGCGTGGCTGCCTGGGGCTGCCCGGGACCAGTTATCTCATCCACATTCTGCAGCCTTGCGTGAGGGTGAAGGGAAACCACCACCCTGCGTGCAGAAACACGGCCCTGCGGGGAGATAACGAGGTATCCGCCAGACGAAGAAAAGCCTTTGTACAAGAGCTGTGGGAGCGTGGGAAGCCTGGGACATGCTTCTGTTGCCCACTCCACTTCTGTTGACCACCCATGGGGCTGCCAAAGGGCTCTGAGGGCTGCGCTGCCTATTAGGGACAGGGTGCTCAGCTGTAACAGTCTGGTTTTTTTAGGTTCAGAGGTATGTTTTGCAGATGGGCTGAAAAGCTATGGTTACAAATGATCACGTCTATAGGAATTTGAATTGCTGGGGATCTCTGACACACCGTAGTGGTTTCCCAAGAAAGGTGAATGTGTTTGGGTATGTGTTTGCAGCCTGTGATGTTGCAATGTGCCACGTGGCTCTCCTGAACAGCAGGACAACGTAAAGGGTTATAGATCTGTTTGTGCCTTGCAGACAGCAGTGCCGCTGTACCAGGTACCAGATGAAATGAACCAGTAGTGTCCACTATATATCATTAGAGTGAAGAAGCAAATAAATGAGAATATCTTAAGGAACTCATTAGGAGAGTGCCTCACTGAAGAAATGACTGAGGACATTTGACCAATCAAAATGATTTGTAGAGTTTTATCCAAATATTTTAGATCTTCATGCTGGGGACAGTATGCTCACCTAAGGTGGGAGTAACTCAGCAGGAGTTATTTACAGACATTCTGTAAATAAACACAAAAAATTACTTTAGATTTATATCTTTCTTTTCATTCTCCATAACTCTGTAGCAGTCACATTAGGAGGAAACCCGACTGTCCAGAACACTTCTGCAGTGTCCTTAAACATCTTTGGGAATCCTGAAGCAGAGCTGGTAAACTACACAGAGCTGAATGGCGAAAATATTCTAGTTTTGCACATTTAATTAAGAAACTAGGAGAAGGTGATGTTGGTGGGTCCTTCAGGCCCTGCTGATGCCACTCCCTGCACAGGAGGGACACAGATGTCCAGATGCTGCTGTTTTCACCAGTCAGTTGACCCGAGCAAGACAAATATGACCATTTTGGGGAGCAGCTTTCTGCAGACACTTTTTTCCCAGTGGTTTTGCACAGTCACCAGAGGGCAGACATCTACAGTTCCCTTTTATTCTCCTGCATCCTCATCCTCGTGCAGACTGTGGGCTCACCAGGGCAGGCTGGTGACTTGTCAGCTGTGTTATTCGAAACAAGAAGGTGAATCTTAAGGAGGCCAGCAATAACCCCTTCCCCATCATTTCTGACCATATCTGGTGAGCCTGTGGCATTGAATGAGATACCATTGATCCTTGTGAGGGAAGGAAAAACATTGTCCTCTCCAGCACAGTATTGTAGTGGCGATAGGGAGGCAGGACTAATCTTCTGTGTAAATCAGTGTGGTTATTAGGTAGATCCCTCTCACTGTGTTAGTCTGTTAAATGTCCTTTAGGCGAGCACAGAAACAATAGTACTTGGTGTTAGAGAAGATGAGAAAGTACCAAAAGTAATAGGAAAGGGGTTTTTGTTTTCCAACATAAATTGTTTTCATTGCACAATTGGCGCTGAATATTCTGTACGTCTCAGAGACATTTCATTGACTCCTTTATCTGTAGAATTCCTTTAAAGTTTAACAATGCAGAACTAATTTTGATGACTCAGTAGCACAAAAATTGTTATTTTAAGTGCCAAAAAGGTATTTTCCCTGTGGATTTTCTAGCACTGAGGCAACATTCTGAACGTTTTGACTGCTACTTTGTCTGACAATGTAAACAGACAGGAATAATTTAATCATTAACTTGTTATCCTTGATGCATGCCTTGATGTCTCATCTTGTTATTAACAGTTTGTCCGTGTTTTGAAATATATATAATATGAAGCAGTGCTGCAATGCTCTTTAGTGCCATTCCACAACTTTTTCCACCCACTGGCTGAGCTTGGTCAGCGAAGACACTCTCTCTTAACATCCCAGCAACTTGCTCCAGCACTTTTAGCTGTATAAAATTAAACCCGCTAATAAGAAACTGTTCATCAAAGAACTTGAATATGTGCATAAGTCTGTCCTTATTCAGCCTACTATTTAAGCATATGCTTAACTTTAGTACGCACTTGCAAATTTTGCTTAAAGCAGCCAGACTCTATTTTGCTGGTTGGGTCTTTGAAATACTTCCTGGCACCATATCCTGTTTCTGTCATCTTTAATAGTTACCTGTCTGTCATTGCCACTTCCACGCACACTCCTCATCGAAAAGCCTTTTGCAGAAGACTGTGGCCTGATATAAGATCTTGGAAAAATCCATTTGTCTTTGAGCACGAGTGCCTTCTTGTTTTCTGTACAAACTGGAATGTCAAAAAATAACAGAACACTTCTGCCATCAGGGAGAACTTTTAATGTAATTTCACCCAAACTTTCAGTGTGATAATAGTATTATGTGCTGTTATTTTTTTTTCACGTCACATTTATGAGATGATGAGTGTGCTGGCTGTGAAGCACTGAGCCCATTTTAAATAATATTAATTTATCCCATTAGCATCCAAACAGCTAACTGGATAGGCAGCATTAACAGAGCCTACACTGTGAGTGACCCCAAAGAGCAGGCAAATCCTAAGAATCTCTTTTCCCAGTCCTTGGAAAAACATTTAAAAAATGCATCCTCTGCTAGTATTGTATGAATTGATGCACCTGAAAGCAATCAGTATGTGAAAAAGGGAAACTCTGGCATTTAAACAAGCAGTAAAATAATCATAAAAGCCGTAATAGGCAAAGCCCTAACATACATATTCATTTCCAGCAGATGGTGGCGTTAGCAATATCTGCGTGCGCTGCATTATCCTCCAGCGCAGAATTGCCCTGGTCCCGATGTCAGCTCTCTCACTTTACGTGAATTCAAACCAGTGAAACAAATAGTAGTAGCATAGTTATTAGCACATTTCCTCCAGAAGCCACTAATAAAAAAATGCTTCCCCTGACATTTCCATTCTACACCAACCAACTTCACAACTTTTACAGTAAGTCAGGCAAGTAAAATGAAAAAGAAATGACCCAGCTTGATTTAATTCCTGTCTGGCAACTGCCAGGCAATGGCCAAAAAAAAAATGTAAAAGGTAGAAAGATAAACATCACTGAATGGTTGAGAATGTGCAGCATCTTCTCTCCAAACACTTCGTGATATCAGTATCAGTTGTCAAAGCAGCACCTGCTCTTATTTTGTGATATTTCAGCTAAGTCCTTCTCTTATACTATTAGGATTTCCCATTTACTTTCGATTCCTAATAACTCAGGCTGATAAAAATGTGTCTTTTGTGCATCTGCTGAATACTCTAACAGAGAAGACTGAGGCACTGTAGTTCCTTCCCACGTCCAGACAGTAGCACTGCACCTTGGGGGCAGGATGTGGGTCTGACAGAGGGAAACTAGTCTGCCTAGGGAGGATGCAGAATTCATTATTTTTATTTTCTCTTGTCTACATTATGGAAAACTCAAAGTAAAACAGAAAACTACACAGGCAGTAAGCGCCAGCCCCTCTATCCACAGGTACCATTATCTGTAATTGAAACAAATGCATGGATATGAATATGCATATATTCATGTTTGTAAAGTTTGCCCAAACACCCTTGATTGGAAAGTAGGAGTCTCATATTCCAAAAGGACTTTTCTGCGGCAGATAGCAACATCTGCTGCAGAAATGTGGAATCACTAAAACTATCTTGATTTAAGATGAAACGTGAAGTCTTGGCTACCTTTTGGCAAGAAACCATCAGAGACCTGGTATCTTTTAAAGGACTTTAGAGGCACTTCAGCTTTGTGGGAACTGTAAAGGAATGTAAACTGTGCAGGAACTGTGGAAAACCATGTTCGGTGCATCTTCTTCAGAGAAGTGCTGTCTTCTCCAGCTTCAGGCTTGCGCCCATCGGTACACGTAGTATCTCTGATGGCTTTCCTCATCCTTCTTGCCTGGCTCAGGATGTCCCCTGCTCTGCCTGGGAGAGGGAGCTGGGATGACAGCTGGGCGCAAAGCCCCTCTCTGGGCCCAAAGGGCTGGGCAGAGGAGCAGAGGTGCTAAATGTGACCTGGTGCCAGATTAACTCTAACCGAACCGCTCCTCTCTCCGCAGGTGGGAAGATGGTCTGTCACAGACAAAGCCTGATGAAAATGCATCTAGGGTAGCTGAATGTTTGTATTGCATTAGCTTCTGGCACAGCCTCTACTGTATTTATTCTTCCGCCCACCTACCTTCCACAGAATAGGGATGTATGTAGTCACCGATCTTATCACCGCCCCACTTTGATCCAGCTGGGATGTTAGGGCCTTTGGGAATTCCCCACGTTTGATAATTCCTGATAGTTACTTTTAAGAAAATACCAGCTGAAGGATGGGGAGGGATTCTTCAAATTCCAGAAACTGAGTGAATGGTGGAATTTATCAGGCGTCGGAGCCAGATTTCCTTGGAAAGAACACATTTATTTTGAAATGTCACATTTTCATTGTATTCAGCAAGCAATAACACTTAAGGCCAAAGAAACCCAGTCAAACAGGACATTACTAGCATTTCTAATAAGCACAGGAGCCGGCCCTGATAAAAACATTATGAGACATATCTAAACTATGAATAGCTAAGGACCTGGTTTATCCCAAACGGTAATTCATTACTGCTTTATGTTTAGCTTTTGAAATACCACCTCAAGAGAAACTTGACCCCAAGGAAATCTATTTCAGGAATGTGTGTGGCCCCCATCCCAGCAGGCTGTGACTGTCTTACCACCTTTATTGTTTTTTTCTCACAACCCCCCTGCGAGGTAGGGCCTAGCCATTACCCCTACTTTACGAAGAGCAAATTGAAAAATACTCATGCATCTCGCTCCCATTAATATCTGAATTGTGGCAGCAAAGTGACTTTCCCAAGCTTGAGGAGGAAGTTTGTGGCAGAGCAGCTCATGAGACTGGGTACCCAGTGCGCTCAGCGCCTGCCCGAACCCAGGGGTAATTTTCTACTCACAGGGTGCAGCTTCCCAACCCCCACTAGTAGCCAGGTTACGGGGCTGTCAGAAGGGGGTGTGTGTGTTTGTTTGTTTGTTTTTCCATGGGTAGCATCAGGAGAAAATATCCATCATCTCTCGAGGCCAGACGCATTCCTGAGTGAAAGTGTGGGTGGCTGCAATGTCACGCTGTGGCTCTGGGGAGGTGTTTGCTGTGGGTTGCGCAGAGGCTGTGTCCAGCTGGGCCCACAGCAGGTTTGGGCTTGCAGATGTGGAGTACCTTGCTGTGGCTTTGTCTGGCTCTTTGGGGGGGAAAAAAAAAAGGGAAGAAAATCAGCTCTATGGCTGCTTGTAGCTGGTGTGTTGATTTTGTTGGATAGACACTTAAACCCCAGATGAACTAATTCAGAAGATTTAAGACCCGAGAGGATCATTAGGAAATCTGCTGTGACCTCCCAAGAAACACAGGGCTCACTGCCCTGTAATTCCTGGGTGAAGTCTCTGGTGGCAGGGGTAGCTTTGGGTTTGTGTCCCCCTGGCTGCCTTTGTGCTCCTGGCTGCTTTGTGGACTTTCCTGTATCCTCGAATGTGGGAACTAGGCATGAGGGTAGGAAAATTTGTTTTATTCTGATAAAGGCAATGAGCTATGGGGAAATAAGATAATTGGAAGAGTTGATTAAATACCACACACAAGAAAAAAAATAAGAAAAGAAAAAAATACTGTGAATTTTAAAGGGCTCATTTTCACGTCTTTCTTACCTTTGTTACCATAGGGCAACATGTTCAGGAGCATTTAGTGCTGGTCTAAAGGCTTCCCTGAGAGTCAGTGCTTTTTTTTAGGAAAGAACTACATTCAAGCTATTGAAAATATTTATTCCTTCATACATGGCAAACAAAACAGGGGTTAGAGACCCACTAGAGGGAAAGAAGAGCAAGTGGTGGTAAAGTGGGATGGGAGGATAAGTTTGCACAAGTCATTTGGTGGTCACAGCCATACCAGATGGCAATAACTGGAATATTTGCCTTTGGTACATTGGTTATATTCAACATCAGCTCCTGCCTCACCTAGGAAATGTGTCTGAGAAACTCCTTCTTCCCACCAGGGAGCAAACACCCATAGTCCTGTTCATTAGTGAAAACAGAACCGTTTCATTTTGTGTACATATATTCCCACGCAATTTAAGCATTACCTGTTTATAATTGCTTGAGAAATGTTTTACAAGCATCTGCATCAGGTGAAACATCTTTATTGTGGGAGACTTTTGTGAGGAGACTTCATACACTGTTGATCACAGGCCCTGCTTTAAAGCCCACTGGAGTCCATGGGAGGGATGCATCTTTCCTGTGACTCCAACAGCCTTTTGATCATGGCCACTATGTGAAAATGTTGTACGACACCCTGAAGTCTGCTCCTCCAAGGTGTGTTTTCTGTGCACACTGGGCCAGACACAGCCCCTTGTTGTGTGTGGTGAATGCTCCGTGAGACACCCAAGAGCAGCCACATCCAGTGAAAAATGTGTGAGGTGGGCACAAGAGGTTGAACCTACGTACTCTACAAATGCTGCAGTCATGGAGTAGCCCCATCGAAACATGTGCAAGGCAGTTGAAAGTCCTGGAGCTCTTTGGATGGGCCACAAGACATGGGGCACGTTGGATTTGCACCTCTGCCCTTCCGTGTAGGGCTGCGCTGGTGCTGTGGGTGGGTTGCCTCCTCTCCCTTTCTCCTCGGAGGCACTGCATCTGAGGCAGGGTATAGCCCAGGAGCCCACAGGTCCATGCACATGTGAGCAAGTTGGCAGCACCAGCTGCCCTGCCAGGAGCTGGTGGCTCAGGTGCCCAGGTTTTCTGGGCTTCATGTCCTTGCTCAAGCCACTCCCCTCCTCTCAACCACTGACAGATACCAGATCAGCCTCTGGTATAGCAGGTGGGGGATTTTTTTGCTGGCATATTTCACTGTGGAGCCTTGGTCATGCTGCAGCTGGAATCAAGGGGGGATGGAGGAGTAGCTTATCTCCAGGATCATGGCCTGGGTGCAGGAGAGTGTGTGAGCCATTGCATGATTTTCCACCATCTTGGAGACAAGTGAAGCTTTGAGGATATTCCCTAAAACTCTAAGGCACTGTCCGAAGCTGGGTGTGCCACTTACCTGGTGTAAATCACCAAGGATTTGCTGGTAAGGCTAGCATTCATATCAAACACACCAGCATTTTTTTTCAAATCCTGCAAAACTCCTTTCCCCAACTAGAATTACTCACGCTAAGAAAATGTGTGATGTCCCAAGGACTGACTAATTTGGCATCCAGAGCTTCTAGCCCAGTATGTCTACTGCCAGGACTTTTATATTATCAGTTCCATTCATTCCTACCGAAGGCTGATGGGGTGCGATAAAGCAGATGGCCAAAGTCCCAGACAAAGACCAGGCAGAACAATTAATGACAAGCCGACAGCCCCACAAAGGGCATGGGTCTGGGATAATGCTGGCTCTGGAGGGCTGCTGACAATAACATAAAACTGCTCCCCTCACAATGGGGAGATAAGATACAGTACTGTAATAGGAAAGCAATCATCGCAAAATGCCATCAATTATATAAAAGCTGCAACAGCAGGGTCTGATTAAATATGGCTCTGTTGATGCCTCGACGTACCTTCGCTGTGCTTTTTGCATGGCTTCTCACGACAAGTCTGGTTGGGCACTGGAGCAGCTGAGGCTCCCTTACCCCAGTTCTTTCATCGGTTTTTGGCTCATGAAATTACACCAAATAATATGCTTATTCAGGTTTTTATATCTGTGCACCTATTTTATTACCTTTTATAATGCATACAGGATCGGATCAGCTTGCAGCAGAACAAAGCTAATTACACCTTTCATTACCTAAATATAGCATAATGACAGAGTATCATTCAAGTGTGGCATTGAGCTGAGAAACCTCATGGCAGGCCAGGACAATGACAGAGGTTATTCAGCTCAACCTGAATTGCTGCTGGTGCAGCGAGAGTGGGGCAGGGTTAATAGACAGGTCACTACGTAAATTGCAGTATCAAATTGAAATGGTGAACTGCTAACACTGCTCTCATCAGCCACTGTATCTTCCAGAGTTAGTAACCTCCAGAGCTAGCATTAACCTCTTGCATTCCTCTTGTTATATATATAGGTATGTGTATATATATATGTAAAGTGTACATCGATAATTGTAAGACCTGAGATGAAATGACCCATTTATGTGCTCTGTAAGAAGTGCAGTAATGCTACGTTGCACGCCAAACTGTTCACATTCTGGATGGTGTAAACACCATGTCTTGCTGGTGAGGCAGGAAGGTTAGTAACCATTTCTAGTGTGATCAGTAGCCATTCCTAGCATCAGCTCCCAGTCCATTATGGCATTCTTGAAACTTAATTAAAGGCTTATACTCCTGGCGTTTACCATTGCAAGAAATTCTCAGTCATGAGCTGGTCAGTGGACAAAGGCTTGAGGGTCCAAGCACACAAGTGAAAGCAGTGCTGTGGTCCCCATCCCCAGCCAAGCTTCCTTGCCCCCAACAGCCAACTAGTAGCCACCGCTGGTTCAGCAATAAGACTCCAAATGAGCTGCTGCTGAAATCCCTGCTGCCAGCTGAATTTTGTCCCCAGTGACATGACAGAGTCTTCCTCCAACTTTGATTGGAAGCCACCTCCTTCATACCTCCACTATCCCTTAATGTCTCTTGCAAACAGAGAAGGTTATTTGCTTTCAGCTTATTTCTTTACATGTCTTTTAATAAGAGGCTTCCCTAGTTTTAATAAAGTGATGGTGAGAGCAAAGGCTGGTAAAAACAGTGTTCATAAAAATTATTATCAGAAACTATTTCGTTTCTGCCAAAGCAAGCAAATCACAGAAAGTTTCTGCTTTCCTCGGAGTGTTTCTGTTTTTCATCAAAACCAGAAAATGAGACATTTTAATTTACAAATTTGTTCAGGAGTTGAACAACATTCATTCCAATTTTCTTAGGTTCTTGCTGAGTATTTGTGTTGCAGTTAATAGGGGTTTTTTTCTTATCTTTTTGGCTGAAGAAAAAATATTTCTATCACAAGTCATCCTTTCCCTCCCTCATTTCTCCCTGAAAGGTGAAAGGCATTGCCGGGCTGTAATTCCACTGTAGCAGTACTGCCTACATGAAAAATTGTTACATGAAAACCTACGACAGGAGACAAATGAGGTTGTCTTACACCTTGGATGAATTTCCAGCTACCATGAAGACAGACATGATCTCCAGTACTTCGAGAGCTCAGACTGATACTGGTTTCATTTCTGAATGCAGTAAAAATGTAGTGTATTCTCTTTTGATGGCCTGATAGTTTTTTGAGATTCATTAGTTTGTGGTTTTCTTTACACCAGTTGTAACATTAGTGTTGAAGTCATCAGTTCCCTGTTCCTGTATTTCTAATGTACTAACATTTCACTTTACTAGGAGTTTTACAGTGAGGGGGGATACTTGAGTGAAAGGAGAGTTTGACATGCTCCTCCCTTCGCAAAGATGCTGGTGAGGTGCTTGAAGAGCACCCAAATACAGATTGAACTCTTCTGAAATGTCATCATTTCTTTGGTGCCCGAGGGTCCAGAATTTACTTCAAAAAGCTGGAAGATAAGGATTTCAATGGCCACAGGACTAAGCAATATGTGACAATTATTAATATTGATGTTATGCCTACCTGTAGCGTCCATCAGAATAGTCCTGTGACCACTGCTTTACATTGAGATTTTGCTTCTTGTGCAAGCTACATCTTCTTAGTTCTCCTTAACAGTTGTTTGTTCTTCCTCCTGTCTGGATTCCTCCGTATCACTCAAATTGCCATTTTGCTTAGGGCTGGACACAAAGCAGCACTGACATCAGTGCAAAGATCCTTGATTCTCTGGTGGTAGCAACAGGGTCATAGCTGAAAGCAAATGAAATACATTGTGCAGAAAACTGAAACCCAAGGTTTGGAGGAGCTGAGTGCTTTGAACAAGGTGGCAGGGAAAGTGTCTGATGGGATAAAAACTGAACTCAGTTTTCCAGAGGTGTGGATTAGCACCACAACAGCTGCTCACATCTACGGGAGATACCAGGGCCGTATCTCTGTCTTGATCCAGCTCGAAGTGTTGCACAAATCTGTCTGCTGCCAGCGAAGTCCACATCTGGATACAGATCCTCCCTGTCCATAGCGCTGCAGCCTCCACCCCCCCTGAGCTGTTTGTTAGGCCCTGGGGAGGATCCAGCTTTAGAAAAGTAGGGGTTTATCTCCTTTGTTGACTGCTCTATAAAACCCAGTGTTTCTCATTCATTCACCTCTGTGCTTCCTGAGTGCAGCAAAGAAAAGCCTTACACACATACTTACATATGAACTTTGAAATAGCTTCAGAGACCTCTTTGAATTATTAATTATCAGGCTAGACTCTTGGGCATCTTTTTTCTGGTATAACAGACTAAGAGGGTCCTGCTCACCCCTGCTGCACATCCATGAAGCTCAGCGGGGTCAAGCTCTGTGTCCCCATGAGCAGAGCAGGCACCCTCCAGCCAGGGTCCTGGGCTGGGGTGCTGCTCTGTTTGGCTCCCCTCCAGCGCCCGGCAAAGGCAGCACAAGGAGTCCCACCGGCTCTCGCTCTCCCATGGTCCAGGGACCACTTATTCCCCTGCCTCCATTTCAAACTGTGACCTACTTTGCAGTCGCTCTTGTGAAAGCCTGGCTGGATCAGGGGACACTGGTAGGTTTGGCAGGTTTTCACACTTGCCCTCTGAGTTTTAAATCAGCAAGGGAAATCCCAGAGGTTCTGAAAACACACATACGTGCTTTTTTCCCCTTACTTTCCTTTTTTTTTTTTCTTTCCTCAGTCTGCAAAATCCTCCCAGCCTCCTTTTTTCATTTCCCTTTCTGCTTTCGCCCTTATCTCTTCCCACTGTTGTAGTTACATCCTCTGATGATAGCAGGAATGACCCCATGGGGTGACCCTGGAAGATTATTACATTAGCTGTAAATTTTGAACCTGGGCCAGCCAATACAGTAGGGATTGCAACTCCCATCCTTTAAGTGCAGGAGGATTAACGCTCGGGAACATAAGTACGTTAAACCACTCTACAGACACCAGCAACCATTCCTTTCTCTGCGTATCTTTGTATTTCTGCCTTTAAGACCAGTTGGGGAATAGAGCTTTGCTATTTATGTTGAGGTGGTGAAGGGGAAGAAAAAGACAGCATTCATGACAGTCAGGGCAGAACTGCATTAAATAAAGCCTCCATCTTTCATTCTTAAGCTCAGCTCCAGGTCCTTGATGAAGACAGATTTTTCAATTAGACAGGCAATGTTTGTTCTAATATTTTATATATGAACTGCTCAGCTGACATCTTACCCAGATTTATGAAGGAAATCGAATACAAATGGGAGTTTTAATATAAATTTATTATTCAAATTTATCACATATTTCCGCAAATAAAAATTATGGTTGCCTCAAAGAACACATTTAAAAAAAAAAAAAAGAAAGAAAGAAGTTGATAAAGTTTCTTTCCACCCGGTGAATAACAATATTGTAAGTTAAGAAAGATCTGTCATAATATAAATTATAACACACATGGAATACATTTCCCATTGAAGACAATATTTCTTTCTTATACAAATGTTGCACTCCTTCATTGAACTGAAAGGAAGTTCAGGAAGGTTGGCAAAACAAAGTAGCCCATTTTTAACACTATACAGAACAAAGTGTATTCTGCTGCCAATTACCCTTAACCGAAAATGACTGCAGCTTCTGGGAGACACAGCCAAGGGTCATGGGTGGTATAACTGCTCCCCAAAGAAAAAGAAATGTCAAGTGACATTCACACTTCAGCTATTTAAAGAAAAGGATAAAGAGAATTTAAGGGAAAAAAAGGCCCTGCAACACCCATTTTTTGCCATGGGGAAATTACTGCAATTAACGTTAGGCCATTTATAGCACACATTTCCATACCTTTGCAGATGGCATACCTAATCTAGGAAGAGATTAATACCACAGGGGTTTTCATCTCCAGTCAGATTGAGAAGGGAATACAAGAAAACTTTTTTTTTTAAAACAAAATGAAATGTTAAAATGAAAGATTTATGTATTTTGGTTTCTATAAACCAAAACTTTTTAGCTTCCTTATACAGCTGTGGCATTGCCGGGGTTTAGCTGCATTTCCACCTTCCTATATTTCATTTAAAATTTTCCTGGTTTCCAGCTTTTTTTGAATGGAAAGCAGTATGACATGTGAAAGGCGATCAAAACACATCAAAATACTTCCGATGTTTCTGCATTTTCCAGTGGAGGAAAAAAACAAAAGAGGGAGGAGAGCATGAAAAGTTCTAGTAATAATGTCAAAACCATTTGTGTTCAGTGTTTCAAAAACTGAAAGAAAATGCAAAATCTCAAAGAATGTTTTTTGACAGTTGACCTGTTTCATTGGATTTCTATTTTTCATTGAATTCTGTTCACACACACACACATATATATGTGTATTTACAAGTCGTTGCATCTGATGTACAGGTATTGCCATGAGAAATTTCAGGCAGCCTTACCCATACTGTGATGTTAGTTGGTGCCCCAATAAACCAAACACCAAGCAGACACATACAAAGACAAAAGATCATATCTTAATGGGTGTTTACTTGTGTAAAAATCGATGATAGAGACTGGTGGCATATCCAAAGCCCTGGGGTGGCTAACCCTGCTTGATTTCAATAGGATATGGCATCTCTGCAGGAGGGAGAGAATTTGTCTCACCTAAATTTGTCCACCTACAGAGGCTGATCCTCTGAGCCACATTGGAACTAGTGACCCTGGTGCTCCTAGTGCAGAGAAATGGTCACCAATTCAGCTCACCCTAAAATCGGTCAAATGAATCAGCCCCTAAAAAAGCCTTCTCTTCTTGGCCCTGAAGGCAGGTTGGAAGGTCAACCCAGGTGCAGAGGTCTGCATGGGGTGAGGTGGCTCCCACCTGATTCTCCTATCTATAATTACCTGTATCAGCGGGAACCTAAATGAATTAACAGACCTAAAGTTTCTGTCCCAAAGAGTGCAGATTTTAGGTCAAGGTGAGTGTTTTCTCTTTGCTCTTTTAGATACATGCCATTCTGTACCACTACAGGACAAAAAACCCATCCGAAGTTCCTGAGCCATACGTTTGGGTATTGCCCACTCAGTGCTCCTAAGCCTGAAGGCCACCTTTCCTGGCTGTGCAGAGGGATATTTTCAGAAGGCACCTAGGATCCTTCAAGGGACTGAGTCTTTGAGCTTTTTATGCCAGTTCATTTCAGGATTTAAATCTCCTGATTCAGCTAGAGGAAACACTCAAAGCTCTGTGATGACTGGGGTACTCTCCTACTGAGAGCAACTAAAGTGTTGTTTGAGAAGCTTTTGAAAATCATATTTACCTTCAATTAACAACTGTAGTTGGTCAAACATCTTTAAAAACACCACCTGAAAATCTCAGCAGCACAGTGCTGAGCTGCACTTAAATACCTGTAAACCCCAGAGCGTGTGCTTAACTTGGAAGCACAAGACTATTCCTGGTGGGCTTTACTGGCTTTAAATTAATTTCTACTGACTGTGCTACTTTTTATCTTGTATTTTTTTGTACAGGAACCACTTCAAATGTCAGTTGCACCCATAAATCAGAGGAGGCTATTGCTAAATCAATACACTGAGGTGTGACAAGCAATGTATGGCTGCAAAGCCAGACCTTCAGCCCTGAGATAACAACATAGGAACAGCAGTGAGAGGATTAGAGATCTTCAAGCTGTTTGCTTTTACTCTGAGATGTGCTGTAAGGCAAAGCAGGGAAATAGAAAAAGAAAAAAAAAAAACCATCAGGGAAGTTGACATATATATTGCAGAGTCTTTCAGATGAGTCTTTTAGAAGTCCAATTGTTTCTGCTTATGCTGTTGCATGGCCTTGAGGTTAAAGGCTTGGCTGAGAAAGTCGAGGGCCTCTGTTTAGTTCAGATGGGGGATTCAGAGAGCTCCCTTTTAACCGAGGAGGAGAATACCCTGGGAAGGAGGAGGGGAAGGGAAGGTGAGGGTTTCTTTCTCCTCTTGCACCCTCTACCCCCCTGATGGCGACAGAGCAGCAGTGTGGCACCAAGCACAGCTTTACGGTGCCAGGGGATGAAGGAAAAGGGTTTTGTAATGCAGCACCCCCGGGCACCCAGCCGGCAGGTAGGATTCCTGGCTTCTCATCCCAACTCCCAAGATTATTTTGCTTGGGTTTGGTTTTGTTTTGTTTTATCCCAAGATTGTTTATTGTAAAATACATAAACAGTCCTGGGAGAGCTCCCCACACACAGCTGAGAGCTCTGACCACGGGACGGTTGTGCAAAAGGCAGGGCATTCCCACCCGTGTCTGTCTGCACTTGGGAAAAAAACAAGCCATAAACACTGACCCTCCCAAGAGGGCTCTGGGTCTGAAGTGGATGGAGGCACCTCCCCACATGCTCTGACTCAGGCGCCTTCGGCACACCAGTGGGGTGGCAGCTCACACACATCTCTCTGCTCAGCACTTTCTGTTGACTGACGCCACAAACTTGCTGAGGCTGGAAGGACCTCTGGAGATCATCGTGTATACCCCCCCTGCTCTGAGCAGGGACAGTTAGAGCCAGTTTCCCAGGGCCGTGTCCAGCCAGGGTTTGAATACCTGCATGGATGGAGACTGCACAACCTCTCTGGCCAACCTGCTCCAGTGTCCCGTCACCCTCTGTATTCCTCCCAGGTCACCTGTCCCTACTTGCACCTCTTGTACGCTTTATATCTCAGTTTTGTCATGAGTCCCGTGTTCATCCATGCAGGCTCCTGCTGCCTTTGCTTGCTTTTCTGATTGTTGGGATGGACCGTTTTTGAGTTTGAGGAAGGCTGTCCCTGAAAAGCAACCAGCTTTCCTGGACCCCTTTTCTTTCTGGGGCCAGACCTGCTGTCCTGCTCCTCCAGCTTCCAACAGCAGCCACTTGTGTACCCTCCAGCAGCAGATTTTGCCTTCAAGGTTACCTTACCCTCAAGGGTTACCACAAAACCATCACTGCTGAGAGAACAAGGCAATTACCTCTTTTGACTAACTTCAATCCCCCAAAATCAGGGTTAATCTCACAAAGGATCTAATTTACTCCTGAAATACGTGAAAATTAGGAACCCATCTGTCTGGGCTGGTGCCGTTGCACTTCAGTGGCACCTATTTGTCATCCAAACAAACTTAATGTTTTCATGTCTTATATTTGCCAGGCAAGAGCGGTGGCTGAGGTCGGGCTGCAGGAGATTCCCTGCACCCACCTCACTGCAGGGCAGGAGTTGTTTACTGTGCTGTTTTGACTGCCAGCAAAGCCCCAGCTCTCAGGGAGCTATATTTTACTAGTGCTGGAGGAGTAGTCTTCAAAGCTGTGTGACATTATGTGTTTTGCCAGGCTGCTCATCTGCATGATTTCTTCAATGTCCATAAAATTCATTATCATTGTAGCTCTGGCTAATAAGCCTATAAATGTTCCAGCGTAGTCAATAAATTACCCTGGCCTTAAAGGGCTTATCTGATTGGTGTAATAAGTAGGTCTATGCACTTTTTTTCCCTATTATAATAGTCAGAGTATTATTTATATGACTGGGACTGAACTATGCCTGAACTGTGAAAGAAGCGCTACACTATAAATAAAGAGTATTTTACTGTCCAAAGACTTTAAGCCTAGTTCAGAGCATGTTAGCATCTGCCTAAACCATCTAATTTTGCTTACTCTCTGCTCCATCCAAATAAGTAGAGGGTGGACAGGCAAAGTATATCCAGAAATACTAACATATAGTCATCTACTGTACAGGTAGACAGTGTTAGAGATTCTGAGGATATTTTATGTTTTGACAGGTCAGTCAGTGGACAATAGCATGTTACAAGATTTCTGGAGCTAAGTAGGAGCTGCTGAATTTTATTGGGGAGCTAGACCGTGTATGTTTTAACATATATATATTTTGCCATGTCATCTGTAACTAATTTGGGAGGAAAAGGAGTTTTGGTTCTAAGAATATGAGGGAAAGAATCATCAATGTTTTTAAAGCAGATTGTTCTTAAGTTGCCACTTGTTAAGTGGTTAAAATATAAAGTCTGGTCAAATATGGAACACAATGGCATTTTTGTCTTTGAAAATAAGCCAATTCTGTTATTTTAATGTTTTAGTACTTTAATGGGAGGTCATTTTAAAAGGTTTTCTTTTTTTTATTTGTGTGAAAACAGCATCTCAAAGGGAGTTTCTCAGAGATATCCAAGGTACGCTCCAAAGCCCAAATCCAGATGCATGCCTAGGAAAGCACACAGCAAGGGAGGCAGGTCTCCTGTGGTGCCCTGGCTCGTTTGCTGCCCTCATTAGAAACATCTGCACTCGCTATGCAAAGACCCACCCATGCACCCACCCACACACCACAGGTGCAGGGCACTCACCTCCACACTAAACAGTGCTTAAGTAAAAGCCATAGCAACCAGCTATATTGCTGTGCTTTTAGGACAAATGTCTGGGGTTTAACCCAGCAGAACAAATGCAGCTAACTAGGATATTTGGTGTTTATTCAGCAGCTGATCTCAGAGTAGTTGAGAAATCACCAGCAAAGGCATGTGCATAGTTAACTTCTACAGGTGGCACAGTTTAAGGCAATTTATTAGCCCATGGCCGGGGGGAACCCTGGGAGTTTGTGCCACTGATAAGACCACCTGCAGCAGCAGCTAGGTCCCTTTTTTTTGTTTCTGCAAGGGGAATGAAGGCCTGTCCTGCCACCAGAACTAAACCATTGAGTAGATATTGATGCTCAAGGTATTGTGCTGTAGTGGGGATACCATGAGCTCTTGTGTGAGGTGCAATATTGATGCCCTGTCTAAGGTTCTATGGAGGATAAAGAGGGGGAGATGCAACCTCAGCATGTGCAATCCTGTAACATATCTGTCCTGGAATAGGTGGTCCTTTGGTGACAAATTAATAGCGTGAAGGGATTTTTGTCTGACTGTGCTGATGCCTCCACCAAGAGCTTTAGCTCAGCAGCTGCAAGGAGCTCAGGGGAGGTCTGATGCATGTGCAGTCTGAATTGGAGCATGGCCTAAGGTGACTGGCTATAGGCTTTTAAGTAGCATTGTATAGCTGAGAGGCTCATGTAGATAAATGAAGGATTCCTGGTAGAGATCCTGGGATGTGACAGAATTGTACACTGCAGCTGTGCAATTAAAAGACTTACCCAGTTCTGTGCCTCAAATATAAGAATATTGATCCACGTTGCCTGAGAAATACACTCCACTGTGCATGCGCAAATAATGCAGAGAGATGGATTTTATGTGAACACATCTCTGAGCTCCCGAGTTGTTTCCCTGCCCAGCAAAAGCCTCTTTTCTGTGGTGAAGACAATGTAATGGGACTTGAGAGGGCTGAGGTTTGCTGTTATTTCCACCAGCAATTTCTTCTTTGACCTCAGACATGTTGTTCTCTGCTCTGTGTTTTATTTCTCCATTGATAAGATGACAACAGTGATGCTTCCTTCCTTGCTTGTCTCCTTTAGGTGGTAAGGTCTTAAGGTTACTGCTTACCTAGTGTTTGCTCTGCAGCATTGTACTGAGCACTCACTCACTCAGACAAGGCTGGGGGATTTAGGTGTCTTTGCACTAGACACAAATAACAGCAAGCTTATCCGCTACCTGCTGGGAATTACTGCTGTCCTTTTAACTTCAGTTTAAAAGGCTGAAAAAATGTAATTTGTAGGAATATTCATGTGGGGTTTTGTTTTGCTCTAAAACAAACAAACAAAAAAACACCAAAAAAACCCAACCCAAAACTCCAAACAGTCTTGAAAACAACTCAACCATTGCTTTCTCAAGCACTTCTTCACTCTCTCTCTTCCCTCCCTCCTCCTGACAAATTCACCCCAGGCTAAAAAAGAGTGGAAAACATAAGACAGAAGAGGCATATATTTCACAGGAGAAAAGCAGCAGTATGGTGGAAAGATTTTGGTTTGGGTTTTTTTTTAACTGTACTGAAAAGCATGCATATTTTGTTTTGTGTGCCTTTGTTCTTTTATGGCTATGAGCGCTATCTCTGCACCCAGGATGACTTGCAGTTGCACAAAGCTTGTGTCATGATATGCCTAGGCCAAAAGCTACAGGGGAAACTGCATTCAGCCATACCACCTGTGTTTCCTGTGTTGTTACCTCTCAGCTGGGTGCCTTTATCATTGTATTAGGACAGGGTTGATGCATGTAGTTTGAGACTCGTGTTGGTTTTTTGTGGGACTTCTGTTGTTGTTTTGATGAAAGAAGCTAAGGAAAAAGATTGACGAACACGCACAAGCTCTACTAACACACAGCGCTGAGAAGAATCCACCTCTGGCTTGCTCAGACTGGGGTGGACGAAACTGTGATATCCTTCTTGCCATCACTTTTCCTGGGTCTAAAAGCGCTAAACTGTTACCAGTACAATTCAACAACCTACCTTTTCTCAAATACTAACTGATTTTAGTTCTGAGGAGCACAAGATTGTTCCTGAAAAGTGAAATTCTTTTAGCACACTGGAACATGTTTTCTGGTCGTCTATATTAGCATTCCAGCATCTCCTGCCTTGCAAGATGAACTCTGATTCTGCATGTTCTTGCCTGTGCGTGTGTGTGTTGGACTAAGGTGATTATATATTAAGCTGGTCTTAGGAGTTGTTGTTTATAAACATGCAGGACTTTTTTTACTTCAGGCCTCAACACTACAAACGAAGTCAGATTTGGAGAAAATAATTTGAGCAATGTAAATTCACCAAGGCAGATTTTACAGGTGGGGCTTTTAATTATTTGTAAACAAAAACAGGCAGTGTATCTCTGTTCAAGTATGCATCAAGTAGCAAAGATTCATCTGTGGTTGCACAGTTGGTGATATTTAAATAGCTATGATTTTTGATAGCTAGAAAGAATTTATTTTCTTGAAGCAAACAAAGTCTGTATTCTTCAATGAGAGACCAGGTCATGGCTCATTCAGGGATTGCTGTTGTCTTGTCTAAGAAGTTGGTAGGTGTTAATTTATTGTATTTGGGAATGAGGAAGGTGTGCTGGGGATATGTTTAACATTCTCCATTCCTGTGATGTGAACAATGAGATTTGTGGTTTGCAATTTAGATGCTGGATTATGTCTACTCTCTGGCAATACTATTCATGTTAGAGCTGCACTAAACATTAACCTTTTCACTTCAAATACTCAGACATGATCATAGTGACATAAGTATTTATTCTGTATAAGACATGGTCAGCTTCTGAACTGGCTTGGCTGGGAGAAAATTACACTTCGCAAACCCCAGAGAATTTACATGCTAGGTTTACTTTTCTCCTGCATCTTGTGAACAAAACCAAATTCTGTGTATTTTCCATCTGCACTGCTCTCCAATGGAGCTGTTAGCAACTTTTCCCAGAGAACTGTCACCTAAAACTGGTCCTGAGTGGTTTCCTACCATGTTATCCGCAGTGAATATGGCTATGACTTATAAAATCTTACTTCATAGAAAGTATTTTAGTTTTAAATGAATGGCAAAACAATATATTAAAACTATATGCTCGGATTGCCACACCAAAATAGCTCTCATTTGCTTCAGCAGGAGATGCATAGAGCCTGTGTTTTTTGTCAGAGGATTATGAACTGACTTTAGCACTTTCCCGATTGATCTGTAACAGTGTGGATAGATTAATTGCCTTGGTTTCATTTCCTTTTGTTATTTCCTTCAATATCTCTTTGTTCTGAGAATCTCTTCTATCTATTCTTTTCAGATGCCATTGTGTTGTCAAAAGAGACTTTTTACAGGATAATGAGTCACAAGCCCTTGCAGTGATTAAGTGGTTTTGTTTTCAAAAGCCTTCAGAAGTACCCCCACCAAGCAGAGTGATCCAGTCCCTAGTAAGACGGGACTTGCTCTAAATTATCAGATTTCTCTCTTTCTGCTCCATTTTGGGTGACACGTTTATGGAGAGTCCTCCAACCTGCTCACCTCTGCTGGGCTCACCAGTGTGTTGCGAGCCTACTGGGGAATGTATTGCTGCTCTGGAGGGGTCACTGATCCCTGACAAGTGGCTCCAAACAGACCTGGGAGGCTGGAACAGGATCTGGTACTGGGTTGCTGCCCTGACATCCAAAAATGGAACGGGTGAAATCCCAGACCTGCCTGAAGTCAATGGGAATTTTGCCACTGACTTCAGCAGAGCCAGGATTTCACCCAATATATTTCCCAGCCTCCTGCTGCATGAGTGCGCAAGGTCAGACTCTCATCGCGGTCACACCGCACCACAGTCTGGAAGCCATTTACTGAGTCTAGTGGAATTGCTCCTTGTTCTCGGTAATGAAATTCAGCGGGAAACCTTGCCTGCGTTTTCATGGGTAGGAACCAGCTCTTGGCCGATCAGTGTGGCTCCCACTGCACGCATGGAGGGTGGATTTGGAGGCCATGGAGGTGTTTACTTCTTGCAGAACACTCACCCCAGTGGGGATTTTTTGGGGGTCTTATTTCGAACAACTTCTTTTGGAGCTTGCTACATGCAGCGAGTAAGAACTTGGCCTTTACAACAAACCTTAACTCTTGCAGGGTATAGGCATATGTTACTGCCCTTTTTTTTTTCCTATAGATAGGCTTGATCCAAAAAACTTGTATTCTGGAATTTGGATGCAGCTGTAAGTGAAGGATCTGGCTTGGGAGTGGGTGTTGATCCCGCCTGCTACATGAGCAGCTATTAGCTGACTTTTTCCTTGCCTCTTGGAGACGTTCATGATGGCCCATTTGTAGGGTCATCATCCAGGTCTCCCTGTTGATTTCTTTCATAATATTGAAAATTCAGTTTAAAAAATTGTTACTTTGACCAAGAAACTAAAATCAAACTAAACCAACAAAAACAGGAAAGTTCACTCTGAATTTCTGGGATGAGAGCCAGTTCTCAGCCACATGTTGTAACTGTATTATTTATGTCCTTATTTATTGACTACATTGGCACCTAGAGCTCCCCATCTCTGCCTGAGGCCCTATTGCAGTACATGCGAGAAGCATAATAAGAGCGAGTCCCTTGCTGTGTAGACCATACAAGACACAACAAACACACACAAAAAAATCTTGCCATAAATCCCATTTTACAGTGTGGGAACTGAGGCTAGCCTTTTGCAAGGTTGCACGCAGAGATGAGAGAGTGGAGGAAAGCCACGGTGTCCTCCTGCATCCCAGGTAGGGTCTGTAGAGACAGTTACAGCTGCAGTAATACTCTTCCTCCTCTCTTCTCCTCTCATGAATAAATGTCTTTTCAGTTTTTTCCCTGTATCCTGCTCTCCATTGTCAGAAGCAGTGCCACCTCTGGCACTACAGCTGACAGGATTAAGGGAAGGACAATGTCCCATTCTATATTTCCCTTGCTTCAGTGGTTGAGGGAAAATGTTAGTATTATATAAAAATAGTTTCTGGAGTTGAAGGTAATCTATTTCAGTCAGACTTGAAATACATTGAAGAAAAAAGAAAAAAGATGGACACCAGCTATTGTGGACTGCAGTTTGGAATCGTATTTCCTGTCCCTTGGGTACCTGTCATTTCTTTCCCTCCCTGAAGCTTTCAATACCTTTCAGCTCAAACTAGTAAGGTACGAACTTGGGTTTCCCCTAATAGTGAAACACAATACTAAATTGGGAAGCTTCTTGAAAGGCTTGCAAGGGAAGTGCACAAACATCTGGTTGACATTTAATCTAGAAATGTCAGGTCTCAGCATTTCCAACCCAGGCTGACAGTTCCTTGGGTTGAACACCAAACATACTTACTGAGAAAATATAGGGAAGAGGTAGATCAGAGACCAAATATTGAATTGGAAAAAGTTTTTTTTTTTTTAAAAAAAGTGAGCATAAGCTCTATCTGTAGAAACCCTTGTGCATTCTTGATTGTAATCAGCATACCATTAAAGGAAGGCAGTTTGCTGTGAAGAAAGCTGGGCTTATGCTTTTTGCTAAGGTGGGGATGACCTCCAATAATCCTTTTATCATTTGAATAAGTCAACCTTACTGCAGCTGGCCAAACCAGACTCCAGGGCTGAGCAGATAGCAGAAGGTCCCCAAATCCTATCTGCTATATTCAGACGCTAGGCATCGTGGCATGCTCCTACCCCATGATGTACTGCATTTGTGCCCTGGAGTACACTTGAGTTTTCAGTTTATCAAAGGATTTATTGAGAGAGATGCAGAGCCTGTGTTCCACTGGCTCCCAGGATTGTCTAAACCCAGCCTGATGGTACTTTCCATCTCCCCAAGTCCCAGGGCCTGGTACTTCCTATCAGCTGGCTGTGTGCTTCTTGAGACACATGGCCAACACAGGATCCTTTGGTCAGCTTTTTTGGTGAGTCTGAAGAGATTTAGTTGCCCAAGTCCTGGAAAACCCCATCTTAAATGCGTATTTAAATTCCAGTTAAACTGATGAAAATTAAATATATGCCTAGAAAATGCACTGCTCACTTGCTTTTGAGACCTGGCATGGATTGAGAATTTCAGGCTTCGGGTCTGATTGAAAAGTTCAGCAAGAGTTTCTCAGTCTTGGAAAAGGACAGAAGTTTTCTGTTGTCAAAAAGTGAAATAAAAATAAGAAAACTCTTTCCTAGGAAAATACCGGTGTTAGCAAAGGTGAATTTTTTAAAAAAGGAAAATTTTTTTATATTATCTACTCTTTTCAGCACATTTTTCTAGTTTTCACTTTCTTTATACCCCTCAGTGTCTTTAATTCCTTCCAATCTACTTCATCTTAAGGAAAAAATGAACAGATGTTCACATGTTATTCCAGATGAGGTTCCACCATCTGCCCGTGACATAACCAGATTTGTATTACTTTACTATCTGACCTCACATTCTCTTGGCTCTTTTTGCCCCTGCTGCCACAGAGCAGAGATGCTTCTTGTGCTGCAGGCAGGGATGCCTCACTCCATGTCCCAGTTTGATTTTGATTCTTCACTACATAAGTCAGTTCCCCGATGTGCTGTATCTAGCAACAACCAGCAACAGATCTCTTTCAGTGCCCATTCACCTTCCTTTAGAAAGTCTTTCTACTTAATGGTGTGTCCTGGTCCCGAGTGAACTAAATAATTGCATGTGTAGTTTTCTTCTGCCCACGTCAATGATGCATGTTTCAAAAAACCTCCCAGGGGATAATGTTGTGTTACTTAAATCCAGCCATGGTAAAAACAGCAGACAGGCTGATTTTTGGAAGTAAAGATATAGGACCTGATCTGGTTTTTATTAGAATCGGTCCCACTTCAGCAAAACTCACGACTCGCACATGGCTTGCAGCATTTCATTTGCACTGGTGAATACACTGGGTTAAAACAAAGGTCATTAGAAAATGTACCCCAGAGGCCAAGACCTGTTTAAATACACATTAAGGGATGTAATGTTTGAGGGAAGCGTAGTTAAACAGAGTGAATCTGATAGGACACCATGTCACCATAGCTTTTAAAGGATGCCTGGGACTTTCTGAGCCTTTGTTTATTGTTGGCTGATCAATAAATGGGCTTGGTTTTGCTCTAGCAGAAATGGTGGCCGGAGAGAGGGATGGAGGGGGAATTGAAACAGTTCGTTTCAGGAAACAGTTTCATGTAAGCTCAGCTTGTAAGAATCACAAATTGAAAAGTTCACATGACTAGAAGGCAAAATCTTCTGGCCACATGCCAACTAGGGAAATGAGAAGTGTTTGCTGGAGGAGCTTAACCCCATTTGGGGACAGGAGGAGTGGCTGTTGGGGAGATAAGCACGTACTCTCTGCACCCCTCTGAGTGCGTTTCTACCTTTCTGAACCCACGTTGCTGCCTCTCCTCCTCCTGAGGAGGCTGGATCTGTTGATGATGATCCCAAAGGGCACTGTTTTCACTGTTATTTGGGGCCATGTAGAGGTTGCTCGAGCACAAGCCATCAATGTCTTGTTTGGTTGCTTGAGCATGACCTTTTCCAGGTGGTACAGAAAACCATGAGCTATGCAGTCCTGGGAGCTGTGGGATGGGCCCTGCTCTCAGCTGGTGCCATTGCGGCCCCATGGTGCTTCTGCATGCCTGAGCCAGGGCTAGCAAGACATTGGGGTGATGTTTCGAGGGCTGCAAAAAGATGGACCTATCCCCAATCATGATCATCCCCTGTTGCATGAGACATCCTGTTCCTGCTTCAGTGAGGAGAAGAAAAGGTTGAAAGGGATGGAGAGCACAGGGTCCATTCCTTCTCCTTGTCCCCTGGAGGGTATATTATTTAATTAGATACAAAGGCTGTTAAAAGATTAAATTGGAAAGCTGCTTGATGTATAATGGCCTCCAGCAAAAGTGGGAAAAGAAATTCTGAAAAATGTTCAGTTTTGGTTAATATCTTTCAATCTTGGTTGGACAGGAAAGAAAGAAAGAAAAAAAAAAACCCTGGAACTGACTTTCCATGTAAAATTCAGTTTCTGTTTAAAATTTTTACTTTGGGGTTTTGTTTTCATTAAATTCCCAAATTATTTGTTTTAGTCAAACCTCCAAAACTAAAAGGAATTAGAAGCTGATTAGAGAACACAGAAGAAAGTGTTTTGTTGTTGGGTTTTTTTCTTTGTATTGTCACTAACTCATTAAAAAGGATTCCCAAAAGAGATATTTTTTTAAATTTATATAAATAAAAGGAGACAGATATCTCCTTTTCACTTCCACACAAAATACTTGTAACTTTCTAACCAGTGATATTCCAGCTATTGGACTGGAAGCATTTTTTTGCATTTTTGCCCTGAATTTCATGTATATGTTAATATAGGACTCAGTCTGACAAGTTCAACCCATAAAAGTCATATAGCCCCAAGTTTAAGTTTGTTTTCAGAATTTGGATGTATTTTGATGGGGAACTGGGTTGAGCCCTAGCTCCAAGCAATATCTGCCACATGGAAGTATTTGCAGATGTGTGTTGGGGAATGTAGAGCTGAACTGTGGCTCTAAATTGAGGACCACTGCTGCCTGCTGAGCACATTTGGAATTCAGCGTTTTACTCAACTAAGGTATCTATTTTCTAGATCAAAAGGATGCATAATTTGGCACCCAGCTCTGGTGGAAAGTCATGGAGAACTGGTTTCCCACCTGCCCTTTGTGACACTGAAAATATCTTCCTGAATCACTGAATTAAAGTTTAATGTTAGACATGGAGTTTTTTATGGTCTTGGCCCAGATCACTTGTATAATGAAATCAAAGGGTGGCTGTCCTGGGTCAGTGCCAAAAGGTAGAGCTAGACAAGAAGATGGCAAGATGTCACAAGAAGTTGGTGTGTCAGCACTTGGCATAGCCACAGCAGACAGAGCTTCTGGACATGTGCTTGTCCAATGCAAACCGGGTCCTCTCACCCTGTGTGTCTCCATGAACTGTCACCACTGAATATGGGAAACAAAACTTCTTTAACACCAAGAAACCCTATCCTTGCATTCCCATGTATATCCAGCTTTGCCATATGCTAAGTGTAATATGTTGTCAGGTACTTTCTTTATCTTTTTTTCACAGTATATACTGGTGGTGTATGGGTACATCCAGAGAAAGTGCTTTTGGGGGGTTGGGAGGTGGTGGTAAGGGTTTTCCTGATTTATGAGTTGAGAAGCGTGGGCTAGAGGTAGAGATCCTTTCAGAAATACCTCCTCCCTGTATTGCTGGACAGCCTAGATAGACTTGCTTTCTCAGTCCCTTTTATGGACTCCGTAGCTGAAGTTTGTGAATGTGTGCCTTGGCTGAAAAGCTGCTGCTGTAGAGCAATGATATGTGATAGTAACCTGTGGGGCATGAGGGAGGTGTCCTTCAGGAGTCTACTGCCTTGAGCATGCAGTGCTTCATAAATTTGTTTGCTTAAATGACTTCAGAGGTATGAAGTGAATATTGTTAATACTATGAACGTGCCCAAGCTTTTTTTGATCCTGAAATCGGTGTGGAGCTGGAGAAGCACCAATGCTTGTCATGCTTGCTTGTGGCTTAAATAATCAGTTCGTTTGCAGCAGAGTTAGCAAAAAGGTAGAAGAATGAAGAATTAGACCTCTATGGCTAAGCTGTCTGAGCAAGGCTAGGACTAGATAAAGCACTTTGGTCTGTTCTTTTAAATGCACAGATAGTGTTATTTTGTGGAAGAGCCCCCACATGTTTTCACAGTTGCATGTAAAATTTCCACCCCTTTTGCAAGGATTAGGCTCATGCTGTTTGACAACATGCATGCATGCAAAATCACCATGTACTGTGCAAAACCAGTCAGGGAACGCTGTCTGTGTCTGGTGGAACATATTTAATCATTTTCCCAAAGATAGCCCCCTGATATGAATGGTAACAGGATGTTTATAACAGAGATAAGGCTGAGATGAAATCCTATCCCTCTCTGGGAGCTAATAAAAGCAAAGATTTGGAATTAAGTATCACTTTCTCCGAGCTGCACACCAATGAGGAAATGGGGTCAGAAGGGCAAGCTGCAACATTGTAGGCACTTTATCTAAAACATAAACATTACTAGAGTGCATTCTGACCAAATTAACTCTCTCAGATCTGCCATGTTAGCATTCCTGTAGTACTTAAGCCTGCCAGCTTTACTGCTCCTCTGACTGAGGGTTGAACTCCAAGTTGGGATTGACACTTGCAAACAGGGCTCTGAGCAGGGAGGGTCTGTTGAACGCTTCTGCAAGTAAATATCTTCCAAAAAAAAAAAAGGGGGGGGGGGGGGGACAAAAAATTTGGCCGTACCGCCACC
>NW_010972886.1:14754431-14905909 GCF_000737465.1 Haliaeetus leucocephalus
AAAAATATTCTAAAAAAAAAAAAAGGGGGGGGGGGGGGAGTCAGAAATATGATCCACTCTGCTTGATGCACAAACCCCTGAAAAGAAGAGTTTTCTTTGCACAAGCATTAAAAACAGGAGTATTTGCTTTGCTACTGTTCACTGCAAAGCACTTGGATCAGAGAGGCTGGGCTGGAAATTCCAGCCCTCCAAGTCCAAAGTGAGCCTTTTTGTATCAGACTTGGTGGTTTAGCCCTGTGTGATGTCAAAAGCTTCCTAAAATCAGGACACAACTTTGGGGTGGGAACAGTCTGTCAAGGCTGTCGGGCAGCTCCACTAAGTCAAAATCATCTTAAGAGATGTCACACAATTCCTGTAATAGCTACTCACAGATGCTCAAACCAAAAGCAAGATCCCAGTGTGCCAGGCAGCATCCTGATGTCTCATCACAAAACACAAAAAGGACAGGAAGCACATGCTATCTCTGTACGTGCCACAAGGGATCGGTGGAGCTCATGCTATCTCCACCGTGAAAATAGAGGGGCAAAGGCCTGGAAAGAGGGGGAATGTAATGTTAAAATTAGCACCTCCCAAAGATCGGACAAGTGCTTGGGAGCTAAATTACTTCCTTGCTGTAGGGAGGGAGCAGAGGAGAGCAGAATGTGCTCTATACCTTTCTGTGGAGCAGATGGCTCCCTGCAATAATTGTGGACCTTGGCCAGGAGGGATGGGGAAAGGTCAGCTCCAGGGGTCCTTCCAGGCCTGGCTGCAGCTGCTTGGATTTGGAGTATCCGCTCCACTTGAAATGCTGCCCTGTTTTGGTGTGGTTGTTTTTAAGTTTTCATTCTGATTCAAGATAAAGGAGTAATTTTAAAATGTACTGGGCAAGAACTTTTCTGCACCTTTTACAAAAATCAAGCCATGCCAACTCTTTGGAGAGAAGGGACTGCTTAGGTTCCTTTTTTGAAGGAACAAAGCTTCAAGCTGTCCAAAATACCTCTGTGGTAGTGACCACTTCGCTACCTTCAATTTTGCAAAGCCCTGAGGTTGTCCCAAATCTCAGGTCTTCCTGGGATCCCTGCCAGCATTACAGCAGGGAGGCTGATAGGGCTGGGAACATCCAGGGCAGTATATGTGTGTGGTGAGGATGCCCTGGAGGTGTGAGACTGAGGAAACCTGGTGTCCTCACAGTTCCCCTTGTAGGCACCCAAAAAGCACGGCAATTTCCCTCAGTCCAGCAAGGTCATCTGCAATGCATTTTCCCAGAACATGTCCTGGGTATCATGAGAAGGATATCAGTTTGAAATTCCTTCTGTAAAATGTCCTTGTTTTGATAGAATGAGATTTTGTAATCATAAAAGTATTTCTTTATATTACTATTCTTTAATTTCCAATCACCTCTGTTCTTGCAGAACTGAGAGCTGCAATGATCCAGAGTCAAGTGAGTTGCTCAGAGTCCCACAAGCAACTGGAAGGGAGGCAACCCAGGCTCAAAGTCCCAGTCCCTGTTTTTAAGATGCCCAAGCTACCTTTTTCCAGCTCCTTGCTGAGAAAGCTCTTGAGTTTGTAAACTGCCTTGGTTTTGTTGGGCTTTTTTGTTGTTTTGGGGTTTGTTTTTTTTTTTTTTTTTTTTTAACACAGTCACTTGAATTCTTATCATACTTCCATATCTATGGCAAAGAGCAGCGTAAATACCTGGAGTAAAATCTCAGCTCTTCTGGGAGCAGTTAGTCTTATTTAGTTGATGGTGGTTTATGTTGCAGATAGCATAGCTATCTGAGGAGGCTTTACACAGCAGTGGGGCAAAACAAGCCATTCCTTTGTCAACTGAGATCCATCAAAGTCCTCCGGAGGACTTTGCTGCTGGAGCATCCCCTGGTAGGGCACTGATGTGCCATTGCAAGGTGCATTGGCAGGAACTGGCACAGCAATTGGCTTGAAATCTGAACTCTGCAATGCTGTGAGTTAGAGGGGAGTGTTGTCTCCAACATGGGCTGCCAAGGGATCATGCTGCCAGCTTACTCCTTTCCTCATTTTGTTTCTGAGTGGACCAGCTTCCAGCTGGATCCCAGCCCTTTGGAAAGGAGAGGAGACCGAAGGCTGTGATTTGCTAGAAATCATAAATATGGGGGGGGGAAATGGGAGTGGGGAAAAAAGAGCTGGAAGAAGTTCTCCAGGTAGTATAAAGGCACATTGCTGTCTGGAGATGGTGCTGAGCACCCTGCAGGGTAGGACCAATGTAAAACTATCCATTTCCTCATGGTGTTCCCTCTGGTCTAGCATCTGACACTCTGAAGCTAAGTCAGATGGGTCAGTTCACACTGGCCTTTTATTTTTTTTCAAGAGTGCAAGGGGTTCCTAAGGTTTAAAATCATGCAGTGAAACTACAAAGCTTCTCGGGCTTGTCATGAGCCACGTAACAAAGCTGTTAGTATTCAGGAGGAATCGCAAACAGTGTGTTAATCCCCAGCACTTGCAGGGATCTCATTAGGTGAGATCTGCTCCCCTTCCAACACGTTCCTTTCAGTTTTCTTTTCAAACCACAATCAAAACTCTCCTGTATTTTGTTTGAGATTTAGAACAGCCAGTGGTTCATTGATTTCACATAAAGGGCTTCTGTGCAGGGATTGTACATCCGTTAAACTACTTAGGGCTGGTCTCCCCTTCCTGAGCCAAAGCTCCTGGGAGGAGGCTATGGGGTTTCCACTCCAGCTGTCCTACAAGGGGAGCGAAGCAGTGCTGGTGCTCCTGACTGGGCCAGGGCTTTGGGGTCTCATTGGGGAATTGAGTGAGGCTGCTCAAATGGGGAGAGCCAGCTAGGCTGGCGTAAAAGCCTCTATCCCTTTAGCCCTGGGGCTAGGGCAGGAACCTGTACTCCCAGCCATGCGCCCCCAGAAGTGGCCACCTCCTGCCAGTGGTTCCTCAGGCCATGGCATGTCTGGCGTGTTCTGGGCTGAATAGCTGGTGTTCAGGGTGAACCTGGGGAACGCAGTCTTGTGTTACATCAGTCGTCTTCGTTAAAGTATCTAATATTTTGGAACCCCTCTTGAAGGAGGAATTAAAACAAAGCCCAGTATAGTTTCCCAGCTTGCCTGGAAGCTGCATGCAGCGTGAAGTCCCCATGCCCTTGCCTCTCTGCTCCCTGTCTTCGCTCTCCCCTGGTCAGCTCACTTCCCAATTTGGATCCATGTGGCTTTGAGGTAGCATGGCATAGTCATGTTGAGCTGGGGCCAGAAACACCATCCTCTCTCCACCACCACAGAGGAGCTGTCAAAGTTCTTTTGGAGCTTTACAGTGCTTTGGGTAGGAAGCCAGGCTCTGCATCTGAAATAATCAGTGAAGTAACCTGATAAATAGATCTGGCTGATGGTGCTTCTGTATTTGCATTTCTGTTCCTCATGGTTGCACAGAAAGGTTTGAAAACATGTACTGTAGAGACCAACAAAACATAAATCTGTCCTATTTAAAAATTGCAACCGGTAAGCCAATCTCATCTTTCAGTGGCTAAGCAAGGATTTTTGAATGGGTTGTTCTGGCAAAAATTAATACCTTATTATACCTTCAGTAGATAAGCTTACACCAGCTTTACCCCAAGTGACTGAGTTACCAAAAACTACTTTGATTTTAAAAGTAATTAAATAATAATAAAAACCATTGTGCAAACAACATAGTTTTATTTAACTGGGCTGCATTGCATGACAAGTTTTCCACCCCAACCACCTTTTTGCAATAACAGTGGGGTATTTCAGTTTGAGTATGACTTGCAGATACTTTTCTCTCTTCTTGAACTGCATTCATGAAAAAGTTAGTTTATATGGGTGGAAATTGTGTGTGGAACCCTCTCATTCTAAACAGTGTTGGAAATGACTACATATTTATTCATCTAAAACTGTATAGGTACCATGGATTTCATGGCAATTGTCAAAACTCAGCTAGTTTTACAGTGTGAAATCAGCTGAGAGATCAGGCCCTGTGGTCACACTACCAAAAGAGTTAAAGACTCAGGCGGAAGAAGCATAAAGATAACCAGGGTTAGTGGCAACTGGGACCCACTTCGTTATCCCTTCTACAAGAATTACCAAGTAACTTGTGCTGAGTGTAATTATACTTGGCCTAGAGTCTGTTTTACCTAAATCCCTTTGGGGCATTTTCTCTGCAATAATTAACTAAGTCCTCAATAGGCAAGAGAATCAGGTTTGGCTATGCACTAATTTCTGCACAGCAGTTGTTTAGTCAGACAACTCTCTCCTTGGAAATGGTGTGCACCCACAGTATCATACTGCTACTTGACAGCACTGGCTGGCAGTAGCAAGAGTGTCCACCTGGCAGTCAGATGACTTTCACCCATATTTATTTAGCTTCTGAAGAGCCTGAGAGCACCTCAACGGTTGTGGCAAACCCTCAGGGTATTTCCTGGTTTGGTTATTTGGGCTGAAGATGCACAACTGTCCCAGACTCTAATGGGACTGGATTGATGCAGCTCTAAGAAGAATTAGACCATATGCTCATTGGAGATCACGATACTATTTTTCATGACCAGTATCATGTGCATCCTCCTCCTTTGGAGACGAGGTGGTTGCTGTAGAGTGGTGAGGAGAAGGAGGTCTGAGCTCGATTCCCACTTCTGCCATGGGCTTCCTGTGCAACTTTTCTTCAATTGTCAGAGGTCATGTTCCCTAGAAGGGTGTAAGGACAGACATCCAAATGCTCAGCCCTCCACCATTGGCCTCCCTGGCTTTTCGTTCTCCCGGTGCAAGAAGGGACCTCCCATCCATAGATGCCTTTTAGTTGTATGCACAGGAAAGTGTTTGAGATGGGGACTCTCTGGTTTTCTGTTTTCATACAGTGCCTAGCACAGAAGAGATCTGACTGTAGCAGAGAAAACTGGGTCCTGCTATGAATGGCAGCAGTAATGATAACATGGGAATTGAGACCTGCCTTCTCAGTGATGGGTTACCACTCCCCTATAGCTCTTTTGCTGAACTATTTCCAATTATTTTGACTAGGAGAAAGTCAATAATGTATATATATGCTGTACAGCTTTGGACCCATCGCGTTTCTTCTCTTTGCCTAAATAGATGTTTATTTAAAAGTTCAATGTGGCTATGTTGAGCCAAACCCCTGACGTGTACTCCTACTGAATGTGCTATAAACATTTCCCTAATACTCTCCAAGGTGCCCTTTCTATCTGGACTTCAGAGCAGGTAAACTTCCCGGAAAATATTGTAGTCGATGAAGTTTTACATCACAGAATCCCTCTCGCACTCCTTTCCTGTGCTCTTTTTTCTTTCTTCCTTTTGAAGTGGAAACTATTCATTTTCAAAGTAGATACGTGCAGTCAGCAATGATGAAAATGAAGGTAACTGTCAAAAATCCTGCCAGAAGGGATTTCTCCACTTCAATTTCTGCTTACGTTATTAAGACAAGTAAATTATCTTTTCATGGAATGTTTCCTTTTTTTTCTGGAAATGCTACTGATAAATGATGTAATATTCGAGGCCCTTCTCCACAGCTGTTGGAAGCCCAAACTTTCTATTCCCTACACCACAAGAGATACAGATGCCAAGTAAAACTGTAACCTGACTTTCATGATTAAACGTGATGGTATCGCAGAGGGAAATAAGGAATCTACAAATATTATTCTGAAAGTAATGGATTGATTGAGCTTTTATATTTTTTCCCTGGGTATTTTTAGGAGCCTGCCTTTGTTGTTACAGGGATTAGGAAAAAGCCAAGCAGAGTTCTGAAATAGTAGCTGAGAGGGGCTTTCTGTAGCTGAGACCTGAAATACTATTTTAAAACCACCTTGACAGGAACAAGCTATAGCTGCTGTGTCAAAGCAGAAAGCTGCTATTTTTATCACTGAAATTTTAACCTGTTCTCTGGAAGGGATTTCTTTCTATGCTGCTTTCAGATTGTCACTTTTAAAACTTAGGGGATTTTGGGGGGTCTAATTCAGGAAGATGGAGTAGCCCAGGCAGAAAAATCTCATACAGTGATGGGATAGTATAGTGCTTTTTTTGTGAGAAGGGATGCCTTTTTTCTTTTTTTTCCCCCGCCCCCCCTCCCCTAAGCTTTCCACTGAAACTTGAATAGTAGAGGCCACTTTTGCTCTGTATCTTAAATAATTTAGGTCACTTGTTGACATTTTAGCACAAGTAGCTTATCTTAGGGGTAAGAGCTGCTTAACCCATTGCAAGGGGGAAGGAATACCTTTCCCCCCCACCCCAACATAAACAGTCCCTGGACTTTCCAAACAGAGTTTGGGAAGTTCTCTTGACATCGGACACTGTACAATTTACTACTCTTGTCAGGCGAGTAGGTTTGTCCCCAGTGACCACCCCTGGTCCCTGTTGCACTGGTCGTGGGTGTCTTATTGCCTTGGAACAGCACCTACTCCTGCTGCTTTCCTCCCTCCATGGACAGAAGCACCGATTGCCTGGGCTGTGGGGGAGTCATCTCTGCCCTGCTCAAGGGCCTTGCCCTTCTGCTTCAAAGATCGGGAGAAAAATGATGCCATTTAATCATTGTAATTTGTTGGCACCTCCTTGTTTGTCTCTCTTGTATCTAGATAAGCAGCCTTTAAGGGGAAAGCTGATTTGTAAACTCGTACCATTTTAAGCCTAGGAGGCCGTCATGGCCACAGAGCAATTAATAGGTGTGTGATCGCCTAATAATTCTCATGTTGACATGAGGAGAGAGCCAACCTGTCTCTGGTTGTTGTTTTTCACATTGAAAACATGCAGCTCTGCTGGCTTCAGCATCCCATCACTGGAGCTCTGCCTGCTAAATATTAGCTATGTATTGTCAAAGGGGATCTGGCAGGGCAGGGAATTTTAGACCAGGTTTAAAGTGCATAAATAGTGTGAATTTTAGATAAGGATGCAAATGACCTGTACTTGGTTAATCTTTATTGTTGCTCTTGTTTGAATCCATTCCTCTGAGCAATGCTGATTTTAAATATGGACATTAAACTTGAGGGACTGAGAAGGGATATACAGAAGGAATCACTGAATTTTAGGGGTTCAGAGCTAGATAAGCTTTCTCGGGTTAACTAACAAACTACCCCAACTAGGAAGAAAAATAAGTGTTATTTTTCTGTTATCTACACAAAAGACCTTCAGGTTCCAATCCAAATACACTGGTAGGACATATGAGTGAGATGTTTCCACAATACAACAATACTTTTTTTGAACTTCTTACACTTTTGGCTAATATCCACAATCTTCACCCCACTTTTGGCCAGATGCAGTTACTAAATTGCTAAATGCAATTGCAACAACATACCGCAAACAACAAAGACCATCTTGAAGCCATTGCAAGTGGAAAAAGAAGTCTGTGTTCAGACAATGATGCCATTTGGTGCAGGCAGAAGTAAGAGTGTTTGAAAATCGGGAAGCTTTGCAAGGGGTCTTCTCAGACATGTGTCAGAGGTGGGCAGCTGCTGCGTCCAATTTGTTTTTTAGTGTTGTTGATGAGAAGCCTCCAAGGAAAACCGGTTAACTAGTCTGTGTGCACGTATACTGTGCACAGAAAAGAGAAGCAAATATGGAGGTGACTGATTTCTACTAGGAGCTGCAGAAAACTTGAAGTAGGCAGAAGTGCTTTGTTAAAACATTACAATGACATGGTACAATGCATGTGGGTTTCACTCTGCAGGTTAGTACAGATGGAAGAGGAACTGCTCAGTTATTCAGAACTTACCCAAGCATTTCAGAAGTACTTGTTTATCCAAGCGCTAGTTTTCAATAAGAGAATACCATTCCTGTGGGTACAAGGAGAAGGAGAGGACAGGTTATTGTGATCAGCCTCTATGAAAATATCCAAATCCCACTTGTAGCATTCAAGGTCCCACTAAAAAAAAAAATGCTGCATGAGTTCAAAAGCAAATACCTGACTTCCCCAAGGTACTGGAGAACCAAATTCTGACCATTAACACCTTTCAGTTGCTGTGCCCTGGGGAGTAGTGTCCTCCAAAATATATGGTCCTGCATGAAATGTACTCAGGATGAATTAAATGCCAGCTTCTCCAAAGGCAAAACAAGAGAAGATAAACATACGTGTGATTCATTGCACTGAGGGAGCCTAACTTAAATTTGGGCTTGGACGTGGCCGGCATAACTTCCTGGTGTGACAGTGCTCCCGAAGAAAACTTTACGCATTCTAGGTGGAGGTGCTGATTGCAGTGCATGAAGTCAAGTGATGTTTAGCAATGGGCTTTGGTGAGAGCAGGATCACTTCTGTCAGATCCTGAAGACATTACCTAACCATCTGCTTTCTAAATTCCTGGGAACTGCCCAGCTAAGGACTAATGGAGCCAACCAGACACATGCACACACCAAAAATGAGTTTTGCTAAACACCTGGGGCCAACACCTCAGCTGATGTAAATGGGCAGCAATGACACTAAGCTAATTTATAGCAGCTGAAGATTTGGCTCAGGAATGCTATTATTTTTCTATTTAGAGAGGTGCTAGCAATTTGCAGGAGTTTGTTTTTAGGAATGGGCCAGATATTTCAGAGGAAATTATGGAGTAATAACAACCACAGAACCTAAATTAGTTGTTTTTAAGTTATAAGAGCATAAAATAATAGCATCTGACACCACTAACCACTATTCTTTTTTGCACTCCTTAAAACTTCAGATGCACTTTGCCAAACCAATTGTTTCCAAATTCTGTCAAAAATATTGTCCTTGGGCAGAAAGCTTGGATGCTAAATTTCAACCCAGAATGATTTTTATGGCTGAGTGACAGAAACCTTGAAAAGGGGATTTATAATGAATACAACCTTAACTACTGTGGCGTGAACAGTGCTGCAATTCTCATTAGCTGAGCTTTTTTTTCCCTTTTTTCTCAGAATTTCAGAGGGTGGAGCTGGTCATAGGAAGTAGTCAACTTGTGTGTATGCTTCTGTCATGGCAGGAAAGGAACTCAGCAGCTTCATTTCCCCTTTCATCTCTGGACATCTGTCTGGGTTCAAAGATTGTTGTGGGTCTGAAGCAATAGGATTTCAGTACGGTTTTTCATGGCATGGCCATGAGCGTAGGCAGGCGGGGTGACTGTGGCATATGAGCCGAGAGGTTTCGGCACCAGGAGCTGACTCCTGTCGTCCTCTTTAATGAGGTTTATTCACTGGGGGACGGTGGAAAGGCTTTGAACCTGAAAACAAGCCTTAGCAAATGAGGAGGCAGAAGGGCCAGCAAACGGAGGACGTGCCAGGTTCATGTCCTGCTCAGCTTTACTGCTAAACTCCAGATTTCACGTTGTGGGAAAAGGAAAGAGGCTTCCTTTGTGTATGTTAAACACCAGGTGTGCAGGCTTGGGAAGTGGGAGTGGAGAGCTGGCTGGAGGATTTTTTCTGTGTATTTGGACTTTTGTTTCCCATGAGCAGTGAGTGCAGTCGTGAAGCTCTTGCAAGAGGTAGTGTGGGTGCATCCTCCATTCTAAAGGTATTTCCTCAGCATGGCATGACATTCAAGGCAAAAAAAAATAATAAAGCCTTTAAAAACCAGTTTGTTATAGAAACAGAAAGTCTTTACAGCTGCACGTAGCCCTGAAGCAGGATTATGACCTTTCATTGAAGTTCCCAATGTAAATACCGCCTGAAGTATCCAACTTAAAAGCTCTCAGGTTGGGACCTCAGCTGTGGTGGTGGAAACCGCATGGAAACCAAAAGCCCTAAAATAAGAAATGAGTTGTACAGTCTACTGGGTCTCCCCAGCACAGTCTTCTGGGGTTGGAAGATGGCACATGTGGTGAGTAATGTCATAATCATCCCAGAGCAGAAAACAAACCCAAGTAAAAGGTCTTAGAAGTCTTTCATCTCTACTTTCCCAAGCCACAAATGGTGAAATCTTCACATGGCTTGCTCAGATTGCTTTTGAAAGATGAGAACTTCCATCCTTGATGGGAGAGGCAGAATGGGACTGAAATTGCTCTGTTAATGAAGAAACTATTATTAATAACTGACTGCTAGGAGCTGTTCTCATGGTACCTTCTCTTGGTGCCTTTGGCAGGTAGGGAGAAGATTTTGATGAACCTACAAGATCTCTCCTGTCTGACTTTAAAACTGTTCAAATTCATTCAAGATGAGAGAGGGTTCTCCCAAAATGAATACCCCAGTTCATAGCTTTTTTGTGCACATACTTTGCAGCAGATAGTTTGAAATGTTTTATCTGGCTGCTGGCATGCTGCCTTTCAGGAACCATCTTTTTTTTTTTTTTCTGAATTGCTTTTTTTTAAAAAAGAAAATACTTTTCTGGTGATTAATTTAAAAAATAAAATATCTGAGGGTATTAACTAGTTGTTACCTGGATGGGGAGGAGGTGGATTGTGTTTGAAGTGAAGACTGAGTTGAGTGCAGTGAGGTGTCATCCCCCAACCCTCAATACCTAAACCCATTAGAAATATCCAAGTAACAGGAGACTCAGGCTGGGACACATTTCAGCAGCCCGTTGTAGGTTGTGCATACTCTGCTGCCATCTGGCTAGCGTCGAGCCCTTCCACCCTACCTTGGCAGTACAATGAGGAAGCTTTCCTTGCCTCTATTTTGCGGGTGGCTGGGATATCACTTCATGCAGTTATATGCAAATGCTTGCAAATACTACCTCTCTGCCACAGTGAAGCAACTCCCATAACCCAGTACAACACCGATGTATTCAGTTCAGGAACTGTGATTTTTTTGTTTGGGGTTTGTCCCCCCCCCCCAGCTGGGAATAGCCATTTAACACATGGGTGTACCCCTTAGTTTTCAGCAATTTTCTGTCTTCAGGGCCTGACCTGCCATTTGGGGGTTTATGCATGTGATCTCTGCTTGACTGTTAATAAGGGCAGCTTAAGAGAAAACACCTGCCAGCATAAAGGTGTCAAGTACATGTGCTTTGTCTGGCCTCTTCTTTTGGACCTCCTTTTCAATCCACCCTGTGTTTGTGTAATCCAAAGCAAAGGCTGCACCAAGCCAATGCAGGGCAAGGGGAAGAGAATAAACACAGTCATGTTTGTTTTCCATCCTCTTACTGTCAGATACAAAGAACAACTTCAAAGCAATACATAACTAAGTTAGGTGATACACCAACAATAATTAAAACGCCCCTGCAGGAAGTCATGTCACTGAAAAAACAACAGCTTCAGAAAGCAATAACATTTTTCTGCCAAAGGCATGTGAAACTACTGTATCTGGGCTGTGACTCAAAAAAAAAAAAAAAAAAAAAAAAAAATTGGCACTTGCTTTAATCCATCCCTATTCAGGACAATTGAACTTAATTCTGAGACTGTGCTAGTTACAGTGGGGCAAAATTAAAGCACAGACTGGCTATGCCAGAGTGGCTTTGAGCCACCTCTGAGTAGAGGGGGCTTATGCAAGGGAGGACAAGAGGCTGTTGGAGGTGATCTCCATGGGAGACCTGTGTGTGGGCAGAGCACAGCCTTTGCAACTCTGTTGTACTCTGTGGTTTTATCGAATCTTGTGTCGCTCACCTCCTGCATCCAGGTTCTGCCCCATACAAAGGAAACACTGCACTGCTGAAATGCAGGAAAAACTTGGGGTCAGTGGATGGGTGGAGTGACCCCACCTGTGCTCTCCAAGTATGGAGGAGGGTAACAGTGAGGTGCCATTATGGCACTGCTGAGTGTCTGCATCATAAATCAGTGACGTTCAGGTGGAAAAATGTAGATAGTTGCCACCATGAAGCACCGTATTGGTAATGATTTGCACAGAGGCAAAGGCATCCCTGTTCATGCCAACAGTGGTCATTTCAGCATGATACCAACTTGCTCATGTCTTTGTTATGAGCAAGACCCAGAGACCACTAAAGCCAACAAAAAGACCCTGCTTGGCTCTGGATCACGCTTTTGTGCATTTCTCATAGCTAGAAGAAATAGTCCTTTCATAACTGTTGTGGGGTTTGTTACTATTAGAAAACATCAGCACCACCTGCTTTATGGCCTGCATAGCTGCCGTTCACTGTAGATGTTGCAGATGTCAGTGCTCTCCTCAGTGCTTGCTTGCTTTTTTTTTTTTTTTTTTATAGTCAGGATTGGAAAGGATTAATTGCCAAATGATTATTAAGCTGACTTTGGAAGACTTTACTTTAAAGTCAGGTTACACTCCTTTATTTAGAGAGTAGCAATTCTGAAGTGGAAGCAAATTGTTGAAGAGATCTACCTGTAGAAAAAAGAAAAAACAGTTGCTGCTGCTTTCTAATTTATAAAAGTAGATTAAAGCATCTATGCTTAAAAAAAAAACCAAAAAACCCACACCACCAAAAACCTGAATGCAAGTCACTTTGAAGAAAGGAGTTATTCAGAGCTTGAGCAATAAGCCCCAACAATGAAGTTAAGTTACAGACAAAAACCATGTTTTATCAATCAACTGCTACTTTTAAGTTTGACAGCTTTTGTAAGCAGGAAAATGTCAATTAAATAAGATATTTGAACCTGTGGAAATAGCCCATGGAAACACAAAATGTCTGTTCACACATCAAAATGATCCAGGCTTGAAGGAAGTTAAAAACCAGAATGCACTAAGGAATTATCTGATGGAAAAATGGAAACTTTGTTATGAATTTTCAAGAAATATTGGCTAATTAATTTCTTTGGTGAGTTTATAAGGTTATTTAGGATTGGAGAAAATGAGGTAACTTCCCTATTTTTCCTGATGTGTAACAGCTATGGAAACACTTTGAAATGAGTGTCCCATCATTATGAATTCATTTGGTTATCCTTTTAATAACAATGATCGTACTCAGGCATTTTATATGAATGTTACATCCCATCTCTTTCAGGTGCTGCTTGGTCACTTCACTGAGCACTTGTCAGCTGGGTCTTATTAAATTCCCATTAAGGAAGGAAGAGCTAAATACCTAGTAACAAAATTGAAAGGGGGAAAAAAAAATCTAAAAAACATATAGGCTTTGACCTGGAAAACTAGTTCTTACAGAGTAGAAAATGTTCTATTTAAGCAAACCAAAGCACTGACATTTACTGTTGCTATCCATTGCTGTGTGCAAAAAAACCTGTCAGGAACCTGGTTTTACAAAGCGCAATCAAATTGATTGATTCAATGCTCATTTTCAGCAGCAAGATGTGGTCTTTGGTAATGTGTTTTCTTAGATGCAACTGCTGTAGCTGGGAAAAGTAGACACAAACTTCCAGGCTTATGAGCTCTTCTTCAGGTCTGAAGAAGCGTGTGATTTAATATAATGAGTTTTGGAAAGTGTGTTAAACCAAACTACCAGCATTTCCTTGGGCCAAGTAAGACTGTCCACATGGAGTTCTAATAACTAGTAGCAAGTTTGCTTTGAATTTGAATTCAAATGTCACTTCATGTTGCCTTTGATTTATGAGTTAAACTGAACAAATTGGGATGATTTTATATCTGCACAAATGCCCATATAGAGTTTTGATGCTGTTTTACTGGTCTGATGAAACAAGCAATCTCCTGTTAAAACTCCAGGCATACGAATGCTAAATTAGTGCCCAAAATTATATAGTCAAATGAAGACATTTCCAGCAGTGAGCAATACAGCTTGTTGCTTATTAACATATCTGGGAAACATTTCTTTTTTCCATGGAAAATTTAACATTGTCATTAAAGACTAAACATTTTTAGTCTAACCTGGAATGTGTTCAGTGCAGGGCTGAAACAGGAAAGTTTTCAGCCAAAAACTTCTTTGTGTTGTAGAAATTTATTTTTTTTTTTACTTTTTCTGTGAAAAGTTTCATTTAGCTAAACCAGACATTTTTCTGTTTAAAACCAGAAATATTCAACAGCCTACTTAAGATTATTTAGTTTAGGAGGGTAATAAGCTAGACGAGCTGAGGACCCTCATGTTGCACGTGGGCCAAGTGTCACTGTTCACCAGAAGCCAGCATTTCTGCCTTTTTTTGCCTTGAATTTCCCTCCTGCCAAGGGAACAGTATTATATAGCCAAAATCTTTTGCAAACCCCCGGCAGCCTGATGCTGCATGAGTAACTGACCATAAAACAATTAAAATACCATGTTGTTAACACCAAACGGTGTCAAGTCAGTGAAATTAAGACATTCCTGGAGTAAAATCCTGACTGCCCAAAACATTATTTCTTTCTTGTTGAGCTGGTTGTTGCTTGGGACACTCACAGTGCCTCCTCCAGCAGCAGGAGCTCAGGGCCAGCATGGTTTTGCATAGGTGCTGTAAGTGGTGTAATGCAGAGAGCATCAGAGCCGTGCCCACCTATTTCTTGGGCTGTTGGAGACAGTGAGGTCCCAAAGGACATGTAAGAGCAGCTCTGTATCTGATAAAACTGCAGCAGATGCTACCCAGAGAGTCTGTTGCAGCCCCCAGGGCTCAGGGGAGAGGAGTAGCACCCCAGCCCTGTACTCTGCATTGGCCTGCCCTGGAGGGGTGCTCACAGGGCCACCTTCAGCCTCTGTGTTACTTGGGAAGCGACTCAGAAATTCTCCAGGGACCCTTGGGCTAGTTTATGCCAGTGAAGCACTGCCGCACCGCTGCACCAGGAGCTCTTTCATTATCTCTTAAAGTAAAATATCACTTTGGCTTCTTACCCTCAGTGACTGGGAAGAACAAGGTGTTGTGCCCATTGCTCTATTCAACTGGTGCAGCTCTGCTGAGCACAATCTCCCTCGGTGTAGCCCCACGTGTGCTTTGGTGGGGAGGGAAGCACCCAGGGCTCTCGGCTGCCTGAGCAAAGGGCCCTCCAATGGAGCAAACCCCAAGAGCTTAGCGGATGAGTTGCATTAATGGGGTTTGCAGAATTAACCCTGTCATATTATGAAATATCCTCGGTACTCACTCTTGTTCATGGCAGCATTAACTAGCCCTCGCTGTCACCGACGAATGCGCTGTGAGGCTGTTGCTACCTAGGGGATAGCCTTTTTATGATCACAGAGCGCTGGCTTGGATAGTCATCTTAAAGCGAGTTCCCATTGAGCAGCCTGACATCATTGGGCATGATTACTGACACCTGTTTAGTAAATAATAAAATTACATCAGATCTTTTCAGCACCAGGTTGTTAAAAGAGAGCTCAAGTGCAGATGTAACCTCCAGTATGAATAGGAGAATTCATTAGGCTTCAAGGTCTTTAAACTCATCAGGACTAAACAGTAATTTACCTCACACCATAACTGTTAGCAAGTGATTTAGTGACAAGGGATTGACAAGGTACATTTCCCTGGAGGACACAATAAATAGTTTTTTTCATCCCAAAGTATTTTTGCAGAAATGTTTATGTACTTGAGTATTCAAAGTTAATTAATTTCCAGTAGTTTGACAGAAGGCTTTTTTTTTTTAATGACCGATAAAAATCTTGTGTGAGTTCATCTTTTTTTACAGTATTATTTGGTGAACTTTTCCTGCATGATCTAATCTTGCAGTGGAAAACCAAATAAAAATTTATTGGTAAGCAGGAATGAATTCACTAGCCTGCTGAGCTGGCATTATAGATGAAGACAATGCTTTGACGTTTTGGAAATGGTACTTTTCCTTGGTTTTGGAAGACGTGATGGTCATATCGAGCAAATCACAAGCAGCGTTTCTCAAACTGTGCCATAGCTGTCCTTGGGTAGACCATCAGTATGATCTTAGCTAACTTTCAGACCTGCTGTTTCTATTGCAAATTAAAAAAAGAAGCCTTCAGCTATTCTGGTTGTCACACATTAACCTTCCATTAATGTTTAAAGATTTTCTTTACAATCTCTTAGAGAGGGTTGGGGGTTTTTTTCTGCTTGTTTCAGCAGGGGCTTGCTCAGGTATGAGTGATAATGAGAGGCCACCATGAGGCAAGAGGCGTATTCCTCCAGACATCTTCCAAATGGCCTGAGATAGGAGGATTTTGGTGCTGCCTCTTGGGTTGCCCAAGCAAAGAGCCCAGCTCACCAAAAAAAGCCAAGGTTTTACTGATCAAAACTTAGATTTACATCAGGCAATATGTCATCATAGATAAACTTACCTGTGTGGGATTTTTCCATTAATATTGAACTGATTCAAAATAAAATATTTTGCCTTAAGGTGTTTTTCTGTGATTTTTAGAGCTAAAGTAGAAATTTTCACCGTGAAAATTTTTGAGCTTTTGTCACTCCAAAATTTCTCTCAGTGGAGCATTTCCAGCAAGCTCTAGCTATTAATATATGCTTTAACAGCAAATGGCAGACTGAAGGGTATTTTAAATGCTCATGTTAAGTTTTCAGTGCTTAATTAACCAGCACTTTACTGTGTCCCCATTAAATTCAAATAATGCCACTCCAACCACTGATCTAAGGCTTTTAAATGACAAAGTGTTCGACCTGCAGCTTGATTTGTGGTTATTAGCAACTTTACTTGCCGCTTTCGCTTTCAGACCTGCTTTGGACTTCAGAATCCAAGCCCTTTGGGTTTGCCTTTTCAGTTCAATTTTTCTTCTTACCTGTGCTCCAGACTAATATGCTAAGTCCTCTGCTGAAAAAGACATGAATTTCTCCTGCATTTCTGTTACTTTTTGCAGTGATTGGGTTTATTATAATTTCTGCCAGGGTGTAAGCTATGTTAATCTCCGCTAGGTTGTTGGCATATCAGCTCTTCCCATTCACAGCAAAGGATTTCAGCAGTTAATTTCTCTGAATTATAATGGCAAGAAATTAGAAGATGGTAGGGGCTCAGAAATGGGTCTCTTGCACACAGCTGGAGTTTTAACTGTGGCAATGGCCTTTCTGAAAATAGCTGCCTTAAAACAATGTGTGGATTCCATGTTAGAGCAGCAGTCTCCCAGGGTAGGTCTAGTGCAGTACATCCCTGTTGAATGGCTTGAACAAAACACAAGAAAACTGTAATCTTATTTAACCAGTGTGGACTGAAGCCTCTTGTTCTCTCTGGGACTGTTTGCTGAATTGAATCAATAATTTTCCTGTATTATGTGAACATCCTATTTGTTTATGTAGAGTTTTGTGTGCAAGCTCAGTCTTAGGGCTGATGACTTTTGTGGTTTCTTTATGGCCAAAGAACTTTGTGTGTTAATTGTTTCATATACTTGCAGTAAGTTACCTATGTCCTAAAGGTATAGATCTGATCCATTAGTATGGGGATCTCCACATGCCCCACCTTAGCAGTTGTTATCAGACTTATGATATTGCTGTTTCAGCTCACTTTGTCTGGGTGGCCTGAGTGGAGGTGTGGGGGTCATGTTGGAGGAAATGTATTTTGCAGGATCTTGTGGTCTTCCGCAATAGCTGTTGTAGCAGGATTTCCCTCTTCGAAATTCATAATCAACGACTCATTTCCATTGAAAGTTGCACTTTCAACGGTCAGCCCTTCAAATATACTGAGATACCTAAATCACTTTGTGGTGACTAAGCCCCTTTGAAAGCAGGGTTTAGACTTTTTAAGCCGTGTAAGTGTTTCTGCAAATCACATGTTGGTTCATGAAGTAATGGGTGCTGATGCTTTCTTTGGCAGTCACGCTGATGGTCGTGTTCAGAAAGCTTCAGCTGGTTGTTTTCCAATCCTCGCTAATATTTTGGGTCAACAGTCATGTCTGTCAAGCCTATCCTATAGCACTTGCAAGCTTGAAATACTTTGTACAATGTTAATGAGGATGGGAGAGGACTTTTCCTGTCCTGGGAACAGACTTAGCATAATAGTTTTCTTGTGCTCATGTAAGATCTGCTCTGCCGACAGGGTGCAAAGAAAAAGGGTTCTGCAAAAATAGTAGTTTGATTTTGTTATTTTCTTTACACACATCCCAGTGGCAAATGACTTTTCTCCAAATGAAAGCTCATGGTGAAAGAAGAAAGCAAGAAAAGCACCAAGGTAATTTAGAGACCGCGAGGGAGGCATTCCTTCTTCCATGAGGCCTGTCTAAATCCCTGCTGAAATATGGCGTATCATGTTTTAATCCCCAAAGGTTTCCTGCACTGTGTTATTTGTGTAGGCTGTTCTTTTCCCACCCACAAGAAGGAAGAAAGAAAACAGGCTCCTGCTCTTACACAGTTTGACTTTTCCCAAGAGTTTGGAGATTTTGATGAGGACAAACTTCCCACTCAGTCAACACCCCCTTATCTGAAGGCCAAGAGCTTGGGTGGAGGGAGAGGAAGCTGGCATGTGAATGCAAAGCACAATGCTGCCCAGAGTGGACGCACCTGTTCAGCTGCCTTCTGTGGATTATGTAATGGCTTGCTTCCCAAGTGGATTAAGCTGAATGTGATAAAGGTGCTATCAGTATCTACCCATGCAGATATTGATAAGTACCTGTCCCATGATAGCTAGCCTAATTTGTTTTCCAAGTTAGACAATCCCCAGAGTGAAGATTTTGAAAGCCTCCGAGAGGTTTAGCAACATGTAAGATGTTTGATTTTCAGCAGGATTCATGGTCCTCTAAAGAGCATCTCTAAAGATAGCCAAAGATGACAAAGTGAGTGTTTGCAAATATTCATTCCAGTTCTGGACAGCTGTTCCAGTCAAGCACTTTGTGCCTTATTTCTTGCCCAAGACGATATTTCTGGTTTATGAATGTCTGTGGAATGCATACTAAAACCCATGCCTTCATGCCAGCACCCATGGTAGTGTGAGACTGTCTCCTAGTACTATGGTAGCCAGCCAAGAATCAGTAACTAATAATGAATAGCCAAAGTGAGCCATTCATTATCATCCCATTAGATAAAATATCTCACAAACACTGACAAATAAAATAGGATTTGTTTTCTTACTTTTCTAAGGCTGATTAAAATATATTAGGAACTGAAATGAAATGACCAAAATTCTTGTTGTTACCCTATTTGCATTTTTCTCAAATATTGGAACTGTATAGGTATATTTTAGCTGACATTTTGAAAATTAATTCTCTTAACTGAGATGGGGAAATTCACACCTTTTTAAAGCAAATTGTTTCTTTAATTGCTTGTTCTTAAAAGTGCACTTACACAAATTTATATTTGGAGAAATAATTGATGAAAAAGGGCAGAATTCACCTGTTTAAAAAAAAAAAATTAACCAGCTCTGTTAAATATAGAAATCATACTATGTGTCTAGGAAATTGTGTTTAACTTTATTTTCACTCTAAAGATATAAATCTTATTTCTTATTACAGGTCCATTCATAACAATGTAGTTACAATATGTTTGCAGTTATGTAGAGTTGCAACCAGTCCATATAATTGGAAATTAAACCTCTGTGACTGAATTACTTAGTATTATATTTGCTCTTCATAGGCATTATTTTGGAAACCTAGGACATAACAACAATGCAACCAGGCTGTCATTTCACTGTGCAGGAGCTAGCGGCCCTGAAACAGGCCACATCCACAGTTTTTCTATACAGTGCCTGATGAAATGTGGCTACTGCTTTCTGTGATTGCACTATGATGTGGTGCCTTTATGATCTTAACTGGGGTCATTGTCTTTATGGTATTTAAAGGTAATTTTCACCTTGCATATAATTTTCAGCTCAGTTGCAGGTGGGTGTAACTAGCAGGACTGGACAAAGGCCAAATAGGATTGCAGGTCACACATGCCAAAGGCAGCTGATTTTGAGATGTATGGCCATAAACAAGAAGGAAGAAAGAAAAAAGTCTGTAAAGGAACACTAAGTATAGATTGTTTGACATCTCTGGAGCAATATGGCAATGTAGCACCATAAATACATGGAGCTGGCTGTATTGATTGCATATGGCAAGCTTGGGCCCATGGAAAGAGAAAAAGAGCTATGTGTTTTATTCTCAGGGCTCTACATCTGCCATGCTTTGTTTTCAGTGATCAGTCTATGACAAAACCTGGTTTAATATAGCAGGGCTTGATTGCACTTACTTTATGAAGCAAAAATTCTGTCATAAACAGGTTTTGATCATTGCTGGTTACAGTCACAGTTGAGCATTTGCTCAGCAAATTGGCTTTGCTGCCTCTCGGCTCTTTTTATATAGCACTGCTGAGGTTCGGTGCTTGCATGGGTTATACCAGGTCAGCTTTTAATTTCTTTCTTTTTCTTTCTTTCTCTCTCTCCCTCTCTCAATTTTTTTAATCAAAAAGATTTTATTGGTGCTCTGGAAAAACAAACACAACACACTGCTGTGAGCTTTGTAACTGAACCAATAAAAAATGAAATTCACTGATGGATTCTTTAATAGCAGTAAGTGACCCCAGTTTCTAAATGGATTTTATATTGTGCCATTGTGTATAAACAACGTGCAATGCAATAGCCCTGTGCTGAGGGGGGCTGCGCCGAGGGGAGTGCGCTGAGGATGGGGAGCCCTTCCAGGCCTCTTGTTCCTTGTCCCAAGGGGTTCAGGTGTGCTTTTGGGTTAAATATACTGAGGAATGGAACTTGCTGAACCCAGGTGCCCTAAACCTGCTTCAAAGCTTAGCATACACAGTCTGTCCCATTTGGTGTTGCCTTTAGCAGTTGCTTTCCACGTGCCCCGCTTGTGTCTGCTCAAGGTATTGCTTTCAGAGCCTCAGCAATTTTTATAAAAGCAGTTTTGAACACTTCCATTTAACGAAACAGTCCCAGAGCAAACATTCAGAGCAAGGTTTTCAACACCATTCAGGAACCTCTAGGCAGGCGAAGGTGCCAGCCTGGACTCTTGAAAGCATTGTAGCATTTTATATTCCCCATCATTTCTTTGAGGCCAGTGCCAGAGCCCAGTGAGGACAAGGGAAGGGCTCAGGCTGACTTCAGGGGGAAAATCTGTTGGGACTGATGCAGAGCGACACGATCATTTTGTACTGGGCCCTGTCCTTGGCCAGAAGGTGCCTGTGGGGAACTGGTGTGCCAGGGCCCTCCTGCTTTCCCTGTGGCAGAAAAGACAGTTCTGCCTCCTACCAGGCACCAGGACGTGGAGCATGACAGTAAGTTCCTGGACATGTGTTGTCTGGCTCCAAAACAGAGAGATTTTTGTAGCCTTTAAAAACCAGTGTAGGATCTTGCTCCACAAAGTGCAGTGGAAGCTGCAGAAAGCACTGGCTGGCTGTTGGCAGGGCTGGTTTATAGGAAAATAACTGAGGACAAACATGACTGTAGGTCCATCTGTCATTTCTGTGGTCCGAGGCTTGGCAATGTCGCCTCGGAGAGCACAGCTTCAGGACTCAGGTCTGTTCCCTCTTTTGGGTTTTCATCCCCTACATGTTTCATGCTGAAAGGTGCCAGCAGAGAGCCGGGGAAGGCCTGGAGCAGTGCTGTCTTTCCTCTTCAACACACCTGGGGCTCAGGTGTGAAGTGGAGAGTGATGGGCAAACAGCAGTGTGCTGAAGATGGTGTCTTGCCCCAGACGACCTGTGTCAGTTGGAGGAAAAAGGCCCTGAGGGGGGAAGAGATGCTCATCTGTCACGGAGCACACTGGCTGCCAGGAAGGGGAGATGTTGGGGCTATGCTGCTGACTTGAACACACAGCGCTTATCTGCCCAAAGTTCGGGCTATTATCTGCACTGCATTTTGCTGAGGCTTGGTCCAAAAAAAATACATAGAACAGCTGTGGGGCTGTGAAAATTATTTTCATCTGTTTGGCTTTTAAAAATGAATTTACATCAATCTTTCCATGCTTCCCTCCCACTCACACCCTCCCCTCTCGTCTCAGCTATTCTTTCAGAGAGGCAAAGGAGGAGAGCTGGTCGGGGTCAACATCCCCATCCCGCTCTTTTTCTGTGTCCCATGTCACACCCAGAAAATGCTAAATGCTTTACCAAGGTTGCTGAGGTGGGAGCTGTGCACAGGCTCTAACAGAGTGGTAACTCTCCTCTCTGGCGGAACGTCATAGCTTTTTTTGGTCCTTTTTAGTTTCCGTTGTGCAGAGAGCAAAGCAGTGAATACGTTGAAGGCCTCTTGCTGACGCTGCAGGCAACAAGGGACCAGAGAAGGTAGTGCTGTGGCTTCCATTTCTGTCTCCCTCGTCAGCAAGGGGTTCTAAAACAGCATGTGTAATGCTTCTGCAGAGGAGCTGCTGCAACCTCTCTAACTCCTTTGATCCGTTGTTTGTCAGGTCTGTTCCTTGGGGATTTTTGCGAGTCTGTTCTTCCCTCATCGGGTAACATACAAGCTCTGTTGTGTATTACAGTCCTTTCTTTGAGTCACTGTGCAGCGGCCACTGCTCACCCTCAGGCTGCTGAGTATCTTTTTAAAAGAATAGTCCCTGTGGCTTTGGATTATTTCACAGCATTTATTTGTCCTTTTTTTTTTTTCTTTTAAACAGCATATTTTAATTTGTGCCCTTAAACCAGTGAGAGGAGAGCTCTTCTACCAGCCTCCTGTAAAAGATGGCTGTGTGTGCCTGTGTGTTTACGTGTGCGTTGCACATAAATAATCATAGCCTGGAGAAGTACTGCTGGCTTCAGGCGAAGCCACGTTTTTTGCTCATGGCATTATTGAAATTCATCTCCTGCAGACTGTAATTCCTAGAATCCTAGGGAGGGAAGAGAAAAATAGTATCAGGTGTTTTTTCTTTTTTCCTTGTTAGAAGACTATTTAATCTTTGTTGTAGGGTGAGAAGGTGAAGCACCAGACCTCAAAGTAGGCTGCAATAGGATCCTGGCAAAGTTCCCATGTTATAAACTCTGTCCATAGGCAACACTCATTTTGTGCCAAGTTTGCTTAGCTGAAAATGACTGGGCCCAAGTTTCAAAAGTGGATATTTGGCAACAACTAGCACTATATTATTTTGGTCTTAGCGAGGAAAAAAATCACATTGTGGATGACAAGGAAAAAAGTGTTGGGGTAGCTCCTTCTGGGTAAATCGATGCGACTTCATTTCTGTGATGCTGGCCTCCTTTGTAAAGTGGTTTTATATCCCAAGATGAAATGTGTAAGATAACAGCCTGTTATTGCTATCATGAGGCAGTAATAGTAGCATACTCATACTCTTTATGCCGCGCTCATCACCCCACTCTCTAGGATCAGTTGAAGTCCATGGAGTTGTGCCAATTTTCCTTGGCTTATCTGTCTTCCTATCTTGTTTCTCAATTAGAGGAAGTAAATGATCCTTTTGTTTTCATCTCCCCTTTCTTTGGGAAATGTTAAAGAAGGGTTCGAATTGCAGTGGAACTGCATCGCTGGGGAACCAGATGGCCGATGGGGGAGCTGGAGGTAATTCAGGGGCTCAGAGCCGACAGCTGGCTGGATGCACACCGGGGTTCCTGGGGTTCATAAAATCTGGATTTCTTGCCTGCCCACTTCACTGCAGGGCTCCAGCTTTGCAAGCTTGCTGTAAGCCAGAGCACTGGAAGTGGAGGAATCAGGTTTGACTTCCTTGCTCTTCCCACAGTAACACCTGTCTATGATATTTGGCAAGCTCTGAGAATTGTGTTCTAATATTAATTATATGCTATCTCTAGTCTGCCTTCACAAGTATTTTCAATCATTTATTAAAATAATAAATGAATAAGAGGAATAAGTGAGCAGGTGCTGGCCCTTACCACACGTCACCCTCAGGTTATGCCATCTTCTAAAGCATTCAGTGTAAGCCACTGTCAGAGAACCTTTCAGCAGGCTTCCTCATAGTGATAGCTGAGTTATGTGAGGTAATTGAGAAGCAGAATAAATTAGCTCCAAGTTTCTAAGGCAAGATTGCTCCCAGTACCACAACTAGGCTGCCTGAAAAGAGCTGGTGTGTCCCATTGCTGTGTACACTCACATTGCTGAACAAGGCACTTGCAGTTGTGGTTTCTCCTTATTTCTAATAATGAATGACGTTCCCAGTATGACAATGTATTTTGGTGAATGCCAGGAGCTTTCCCACTGCCTTGAGTGGGAGTTTACTTTCGATGTACTGAGAAGGGTACGAAGGCCAAAACTTTCCATGGCTGGAGATGTGGGGTACTTTAATTTTAAGGCACCAAAAATCCAGATCTTTAAAGGAGGCACAACCTGGGGGAGGGAAGGCAGTTGTTCAAGTCTTGTTAAAACCTCATCCTGCTGTAGGGTCTCAAGTCTGGCATTCAAAATCATTAGCACTCTTTAAATTTGGCCTAAAAATCCCTATGAAAAGTTACAGCACGTGCTGAGTAACTACTTTTCACAATGTAATAACTTGGCTGTTTCAAAGAGTAGGTTTTAGAAGCACATATTACCAACTAAAGGTTTGCCAAATTTCTTTTTTCCTTTCCAAACTCCAAGTAATGATTCATGGAGACTCATCGATTTTGTTTCTAATAAGGTGCTGTTCTCCTGTTCATGAAACTAAGGGGAAACAGAGTGACACCTTGAAGAAATATGTTTTGTCTAGGAGTTGAGGCATCCAAAGCAATACAAGAAAAGCATTTTGAGATTAAAAAAAACCTACGTGGTGTTATGTTAAAAATTGTATTTTCATGTGATTTTAGCACTTGCAGAAGTTTCAGGTTGATTGCATTGCAGTCTAACATGCTCTGTCTGCAAGAAAGTAAATTAACTAGTTATTTGGTAACACACATGTACCTTGTGTGTGTATGCGCGTGTCTACACATGCATACATCACACTCATCTGAACAACACTAACGGGGGGCTGGGCCCACTGATGCGAGTCAGTGAATTCTCAAGTGGTGAGTTCATTCATGGTTTACTCATTCGTAAAGAGTTATTCATTAACAAAATCACTGCAGGTCCTGATAGACCAAGGACATGCCCACCCTGAATGAGGATGGCAGCATCGGGCCCTTGGTGCCAATTCCTAGCAGCACCCACCTTACGGGATGCTTCTCGGAGCAATCAAGTGCTGGTACATTATGTCTGTAGGGATCACATCTCTGTTCACCCAGACTGGGTTTCGTGCTCAAAAAAAGAGTCCAGAAACCTGAGGAGCACAAAACCCCAGGGAAGTTAAACATGAGGAAGGTTCAAAAATCTCTTTAGTTCCTATGTGAACCAGCCTTGGCTGCTGCAAAGAGAGACTCTTCTCTTCCAGTGCCTTTTCTGATCACTCTAAGAGCAATTACTTGAGACAAGAGTTCAGCTCATCATCTCCTCCTCATTCCTTTCAAGGCTCTGTTAACAAAACCTGACCCAGACCTGTGCAGCTTGCTCCTCTCTTCTCCAGAGTCTGAAAAAAGCCAAGTCTATATCGCTAGTGATCTTTTTTTCTAAGTCTGTGACCAGCCGGGCAGTTTACTTCAGGGTATGATCAGATTCCAAGCCACAGTGTGAAAATGTCAAAGGTCCCTGGAAAATATGTAATTACATTTCAGATTTGGAGGAAACAATTAATGAAATGGAATTTCTTGGCCCTTCTCTCCATCAGATGATATGTAGTAGCTTGCCTGTGAGCCGAAGCCTGAGTACACTTATGGCACAGAGGAGTTTTTATCATTTTAAAACTTAATTATATAGGCTGTAATTAAGCTATATACAAAATGTCTGGTTCTTTGAAGTATATTAATTTTGGGGAAGTTCTCAAGCACCCAGTAGCTGCAGAACAATCATGAAAGAAGACAAGGCTTGAATAATGATGACAGTTGCAAGCCACAAATAATAGGAACAACCTTTCCAAAACAAAGGGTTTCACATTTTCCAAAAGTATGAGCATTATTATTTGTGTGTATTTGCAATTTGTACATGCCTTGGAGGGACTAACCTCAACTATAGTGCTTGAAATAATTGTGGGATGACATAAATGGGCACTTCTCTACTGAGGCAATCGCTTTTCTTGCAGCATGCCAGTTTTTGTTTACTATTCAGCAAACCAAAAAAAAACCCAAAAACCTCTAAGTCTAAAATAACAACCAGGACAGGATATAGGGCATAAATTAATTTGTTTTCTAAAAAAAAGGGGGCGGGGGATGACACACACACATACACTTATGTGCATGTTTCACGCATGTATTTCTATGTTCCTTGCAATGATTGAGTGGTTCAGGAGGGGGTCTGCCTGTTGCTGTTTTTCTGTACAGTACCTGGCAAGATCGATGTTCCTGCAAGTGACAAATGTATCTAGTGAATTTAGCATTGGAAATGAAAATACCTTCTCATTTGTTTCAGCCTTTACTATGTGGTCTCTATTTTAATAATAGGTTCCCCCAAAACACTTTCAGGCTTAGGTCTGTATGTAGTTGGAGATGAAAGATTTTATTTCTTCATTTAAAGGGCTGCTGGGAGCTTTAAAATAAACACAATTGTCCCTGGGAATTTTAACTATTTCATGTTCTCTTGGCTTACTGCTGTGGTGCATCTGGCAAGCCACCATGCATGGCCCAGAGTCAGGATTTTGGTATCTTCAATTTCCTCTATCGCCTGCTGCACTTGGGTGCCAGCACCCATCTGAGCATGTCTTCTTTTTTCCAGGCTGGTTGACAACAGTGAAATTTAAGCCCCTATCACTAAGTGGGGAGCAGAGAGGAAAGCCCTGCCTCTCTGAATGAGGGAGCCGTGCTACAGGCAGATGTTCATTTTGCAAATAGCTGTGCTGTTTAGGACACAGCTTCCCACTCTAGCTGCTTTTATTCCCGCTCACCACTGGAGGTTTGCAGTCCCACGAATCTGCTAGCAGAAGAAATGAGTTGTGCTTTTCCTATGCTGCTTCAGGCAAAATCCCTGCGCTTAGCCTGTGTGGCAAAGAAAGATGGTTTGTGGGCCCTTGAATGCCTCTCCCTGTGTGAAGAGGCTTCCCAAGCATGCCCAGGATCCTTCCAGGGATTCAGTTTCCCATCGCCAATACTCGTTGTGAAGCCTTCTCTTTACCTACCTCTTTCCAGAAAGGTTGACTCAAAATAACTTGTTTTCATTTGACTTCCTCGGAAACACTGGGAAAGCTTTGTTAAGCTGTGGGCTTTATACATAGTTCCCACTGTAAAATCAAAAGCAAGGTTTTTAGTCAAATGGGAGTCTCCTTAAAAATGAACCCAGGTACAGAGTGAGGAATCTTTCCTCTTCCCTTCTGTCTGTGGGAACCATCATTTTTCTGCTTGCTCACAGCAACAGGGAAGTTAATGGACTATTCCTGGCTTTCTTAGACACATTTCCTAAAGGCAAGTTATAGCCTGGGAAATTGGCTGTCAAGCCAATAAAATCATGTGGTTGCATTACGCCTTTTTGCATTTACACAGGCTTAGAAACGGAGATAAGCCTGGTGAAGTGGAAAACTCTGTATTTTAGAAACAGCCATTTATGTTTCTTTATTTTTCTTTCTTCCTTTCCTTTCTAAGGGAATTTTGGGGCCTGCCTTGATGTAGAAAGGCAAAATACTATCCAAAACTTTGACTTTAAACTAGAAGGGTGAGATCTTGGGGATGCTTCTGTGAATTCAGGTCATTGCCTTAATATGCACACCTTCAAAGAGGAAAAATGTTCTCAAAGAAGAAACTTAAATAATCTCTTCAACCAAAAGTGCCCATTAGATATATTTCCATGGATTTCAAAGTCCTTGTATGTTAACTTTATTAAAACAAGCAAGTCTGCAGTACCACACTGGAGGTTTATTGTACATTAAGAGTCGCATTGGGGCAGCTGTCTACATGCAATCCAAGTAGGAATGCACTTCATGTTTCTAATTACAGACAATGAGCAATTAATGTGCTGAAATGGAATGAAAGGGAGGCACTATTTACAAACCCCTGCTTCTTTCTCTCCCTGCAACCCATAAATCACTTTAAAAAATTGAGGAACAATTCAAAAATTGCTCAGAAGCTGGAGGAAGTTAATAATAATAACGGGTCTGTGCACATTGCAGAAAACCTCTTGTTTTCATGGCAGCAAGCAGGAATTCTCAGACCCGGGTACACGTCCACCAGCAGCGTCCCGCGATGTGTGTCTCTTGGGCTGTAGCAAATAATCCAGGCTTTTAGATGAGTGTATAAGAATCTAAACACTTTTAGCTCCCCTTCTAATTGGAATTATGTAATTTTAGTTTCCGTGGAGGGAGGTTTTGAAAGGGACAAATAGAAGGCAAGCACCCTTTTTTTTTTTTTTTAATTGCCTCTAATATGTTGTTACTTGCAGAGGTAAAAAACAAGCTTAAAGTCTTGCTGTGCCAGGAATGTCTAAATACCCAGTTAAAGCAGTGGTGCTGCAGTAGCCTGGACTGTCTATGGACATAAGGCAGACAAGGCTCGCAGGTACAGGTAATCTTGTTTGTTAGGTCAACTCCTACAGCTGGAACAGCTTTTGGGCACACAGACCCACGTAGAAAAGTCTCGTGTGCCTGAAAATGTGATTATTTTTTCCAGTCATTCTAATTCGTCTAATTAAGGTTTGTGGGAAGAGTTAGCTTCTTTCTCTGGCAAACAGAAAGTAGAAGTAAATAATACATTTGAAAATGGTAGGAAGTATCTAGCTGGACAATCTGTATTTCTGACCTACAGAATTTCATTATGTGTTGGAGCACAAGGCTTCTAACAGTGTGATTACGGTGTGCTGTCCAGAAAATAGCTCCTTGGTCTTGCTTCAGGACATGTGAATTTACTAGCCTCTGGCAGTGAATCCTGGGCCATTGGCTATTTGCTCTCATTGCTGAGTACCATTGTCTTCATCTGAATGGGTCTGGTCTCACCTCTGCCCACTGCCTTTCACTCATCCCATTGACAAGGATAGTATAATGACATATAACAACCCAGGAACTGAGCCTGTAAAAACTTACTGTGGAATGAGTGTTGATTTTTCGTGAAGGAAATAGATGATGGCTTTTAACCTCCTTTCTTAATTTCCCGTTGTGTTTCTCGTAATTTTTATTGAATGGCATGAACTTATGTGACTTTGCAAATACCTGACCTGAACTTAGAGCTGATCTTCATCAAAAATTTTATCAGTGGTTAGGAAGAAGAAACTATTTCTAATGGCTTTACAGCAGATTAATTCAGGGATTTTTCTAAAGGCTCGAAGGACAGGGCTAGGTGGCTGACTCCACCAAGTAGAAGGTTTGGAAGTAGGTTTTCTGCAAGACGGCAGCTTGTGTGCGGGACAAAGGGATTCTTGGCATGCAGAAACCTAGTATTGGATCTATCCCTAGTGATCTCAGAGCTGGAAGGGAACAAGCAGAGAGCACAAGTTCATAGTGACTGTCCAAGTTGGTTGAGTTTTTTCAAAGTAAATGTGTTGTGGTTGGAAAATGATGATGTGTCAAATCTGAAACATCTTACAAGAAAGGGTCGGTTTCAGTCAATTTTTCATCTGAAGAAAAAGCAAGGTAGCAAAGCTCAAAATTGTCAAACCAAGTATTTTTGGCATTTTTCAGATAAATATTATGGCTTTCCCATCTAAAACAATATGTTGTATAGAAATATATTCTCATTGTAGAAAAATATTGGAAAATGGTTATGTGTCCAAATCCTCATGAAACATTACAGAAATGAAATATTTCAGTTATTCTAAATTATTTTTTAAACTTTCACAGCACACAAAATTGCCAAGGTTTTCATCAGGACTCATGATGGGAAATAATTTCAATGCGTTAAACATTGTAAGTTCAGTCAAAATTGATTCTCAGCATGTTCAAAGTCATCTTGCAACATTACTTCTTTCAATCCAACAGTACAACGTTAGGTTGAGGTCAGCAACGTCAGAAGCTTCTGACTTCTGGACTTTCTGCTTTGAGCGTGCTCTGGCAGTAGGGAAAAATCTTTGTCCCATCCTAGCAGAGTAGGTCTACTTTGTTTTAAGCCTGCTGTTCTTGCAGGCACAGCGCTTCAAGGGCCTGTTTTGGATGCCCTGTAGGAAGAGGTGTAGATCAGTTCTCTCAAGGCAAAGGAGCTGCTGTTTCAAGCAGAAGCCATCAGGGCCATAGCCTGCTTTGCTCTTTGTTCCTTTCTTGCTTTGTAGACACTGAAGCTCTTGACTTGTAGCACATGGTTGTCATCTAAGCTGCCAGTGGACATCCTCATTGTCCTAACCCAGAAGGAGATTTTTTTCCCCAGTGCCTAATGTCATTCATGCAAGGAAGAAACATTAGAGAAACACAGGCTTGAAGCAGTCCACTTGGCTGACAGCAGAGAGCTGAAGTCAGCAAGAGAGACGAAGAGGCACCAGATGGTCTTGGGGATTGCATCCTGCTGCAGCATGGAGCTGGGGGGAGAGGAGAACCACCCTGTCCAGTCATTGGTATGGGGGCGACCTGTCACTCATGACAGCACTTTGCCCTTCAATAGATAGTTTTAGCAACTGGGAGAGCTGCAAAGGCAGGTTCCTCTCTGTTGGACTTCTGTACTTGGCCAGGTGGGATAGGTGAGCCTTGTCCCCAGCTGGAACTGTCTGGGCTTGGCCTGCTAAACCAAGCTTTGACCTTGGTAATGCACACAAAACTCCGCTTTGGGGGTTCTTCTTTGCAGTTTCTTTTACTCCAAGTCTAGGTCATCAGAAAAGGGGTGGGTTTGTTCCAGCAATAACCTGGTAAATCAACAGCTCTTCACTCTGAACTAAAAAATTAAAGGTTAAACAAAAGGGCTGGGGGGGGGGAATGTGTTTGGGTTCTGTTTGCTTGCTTTTATAATGCTAAATTTAGCTAGGACAGACACTTAGTGGTGGTCTTAAGGGAAAATGGTCTGTTAAAGTATCTCAGGAACATTGTTTCACTATAATCAGTTACACAAGTTTAATAGCTAGAAATGGTTTCAATATTACATTTTTTATTTAAATAATAAAACCATATGTTAGTGGGATAACATCATCAGGAGATAACTCGGTGCAGGGAACTGTTACTTTGTTTTGGAATTAGATTAAGTCATAAATAAATACTACTTTGTCTTTAAGTTAGAAAATTGTTCCCATCCAAACAGCCTCTTAAGACATTTTCCACCTGTTAAAGGACATGTAGTATCGGGAGTCTTTCATAAGAGTGGAAACTGGCTCAAACTTTCAACGGGTTTGTAAAAAATAAACCAGCGTTGATTTATGAGTTGAACTATGACAGGGAACATGTAAGCAAATAAAAACAATGAACTGAGAAAAAAGCAAATATACTGTTGATTTGGCACCACATGAATCATACAGGCAAATCTGAGAGGAATAGGAGGAATGAGCTTCAGAGTGATGGATTGGGAAAGGGGATCTGATCCCTGGGTAATGAAATGTGAGGGGGTCTTGCCTTATGCTATTGACCTAGAGGTAGCCTGGAGGAAAGTGATTCCTTCTGACTATACAGTGTTAGTTAAAACAATCCCCTGGGCTCAAATATCAGCTATTAAAATAAATTCAGGAGACAGAGGAAGCGATGTTTATAAGTTGGAAGTTTGAGCTGCTTTTTAAACCATTGTGGATCTACAGATTCTGAACTGGAAACATGATACGGCGGGAAGAGGGCAAGAGGAAATGACAAGAGGGTAAACTGGGGGTGAGGTGGTAAAGAGCATGGACTTGGGAGGAAAAGTGGTCTTTTTGGGGGTAGAGGAAAGAGGCATTCTTGCAGGGTGAAGCAGAGAACCTCCCTACGCATATTCTTACTTCACCTTCTCCATTCAAAGTGCCATGGCTGTATATGAGGATGCCACAAAAACTCAGACATCCCAAAGATAACAAGGGCTTACAGTACATCTGGGTGTGTTTGGATTTTCAACCATAATTATAAGAGTTGGTCATTATTTTCCAACAGAACATTTTTCCTCCAGAAATTATTTTCACTGAAACTGAGGTCTTCCATGGAAAAATGGATGCATCGTAGTTCGGGGAGGGCGGGCGGGGGGGAGATTGAGCTATTTATTTAATCAGTAATAAAAACAAGGATGTTAACATCTAATAGCAACCATTCAATTTAATTGCAGCAGTAGCAGCAACACCACCACCAAAAGAAATCCGTAACAACAAAAGAAATCTTTTAGTTGACCACCGACCAATTTTGGTTTTGGAACAAGAGCATTTTTTTATAATAGTGGCATTTCCCTTAAGTGATCACTTGAGTTTCTGCACTACTCCAAAGCATTTTTGGAAAACTGAAACTCTAATTTGGGTAGCAGCATGACCCAAGCATTATGGCAATGCACTTGAAATGGCTTCGCTTCTCCTCTCTGACATTACCCTGTGATGTGATATACAAACAAGTTGCTTTTCCTGCTGTACCTATTTATTCCAGCCTGGAAGCTGATTAAAGTGGAGGATCATTCACTCTTCTGCTGAGTGAATACTGTTATGTGTACTGATCTTCTTTTGGTTTCTAACTTATATATATATATATATAGGTCTATATTTACCTAAGCTGTAAAAATGTAAGTAGGAAATGTTATTAGTGGGTTTGGTCTGCTTACAGTTATTATCTTGCTTCTCTAGCAGGTGGATTTGATTGTTATTCAAAATAATACAGTGAGCCTCAGAGTGTCAGAGTTTTCTTTTTCTTCTCTTCTTGATGCTAGAGATGTCCTGTGGCTTTTCCAAATGACCTTTCACCATTTAAGATTTTGCTCATGCCTGATAATGACACACAAGCAAATCCCCATCTGTTCACATATACATGCCTATCATACCTTTTCTTGTATTTAATATTTCCACACAGTTGCTCCAGTAGGAGAGTCTCATGCTGAGACTCACCTCATCTATTCCTCTGCAATTTATGAGCAGGATTGGTGCCTGGAATTTCCCAAATTGCTGGGTGAAAGACAGACTCAGAGACCCTTGTATACAATTCTGAAAAAAAATGTGAAAGGCAATGAAATCTGAGCTCGGGCTTTCAGAGACAACTTGACAAGTCAATTGCCCTGTTAGGAGTTGACAACAGTGACCCTGATAGTAGAAATGATCCGTTTCCTCTGGTTTAATTTATCACTGCAGGATTCTGAGTAGCTGCTCAGTAGCACAATCTTCAGATACTGATATAGCATCAATCCCAAATAGGACAGTTTGTGAAGGGAAAGTTTACAGTCCTCAAAAAAACCCCCCCCCCCCCCCCCCCCCCAAAAAAAAGCCCCAGCAATGCACAACATATTTATTGTTCAGAGCTGAATCTGATATATGTAAAACCTCACATTTTAAAATCCCCTACACAATATTGATGCTTGTCCATGTTGTTGCTCTCTTCTTAGGCAATTCAAACAATGTTCTCAAATAATTTCATTTTAGAAATGTAGAGAGCAACATTCTCAGTCATTCAGAATTAAAGGTTGAACAAAAAAAAAATCCTTACAGAGTATGTCTGGGGAAGAATACTCAAATAAAAGAATTTGAATTTGCTTCAGTAGCATACAGACTACTTTTTTCGTTTCAGAAACCACTGATAGGAAAGATGTTTAGTCTTGGGGGCCTGTTCATGAAGCTCGAACATTTTGCGACAGTATTTTCACAAATGTCACCAGAAGTACTTTTGCAGTCGTGCTGCTTTCTCAAGATGCCAGGGAGAACCATCAGGAGGGACAAAAAAGGGGGGGGGGGGGAGGGGAAATTTTTTTTAAAATTTTTTTTTTTTTTTTTTTTTTTTTTTTTTTTTTTTTTTTTTAAATCAGAAAGTAGATAAATCACAGATACCAATGAAAAATTTTAAACTGGACATTTGGTCTTGTCTGGTGTGTCTCCTGCATCTCTCCTGAGCCACCGAGCTAGGGGACTGCTGCTTAAGCTCAGTCTGGGTACCACTTTCTTCATGTCGCTAATCCAGAACATATTTCACAGGTGAGAAGTTGACCCCCAAGGATGTCAGAAGGGCAGAGGTGATTTAGAAGTCTGCTTTATGCTCTTAAATTAGGAGCCTATGCTCCCTATATGGTCGGTAAGTGCACCACTCCTGGAAGTGCTCTGAATCATTTCAGCCTAGCTCACTCCACTGGCTATAATGGAAGCCTGAGCTCTTAATATAGGCATTGAAATTAGATGTTTTGAGTTAGATGGGTGTATACCCCCCCTAGTGCAGTGCATTCAGATTTATACAGGAAGTCTGTGGCAGAGGCAAGAATTGAACCCAGCTTTCCTGTGACCATCTCTTTATTCCCAAGCTTCCAGTTAAACTGTAATCCATCTTGAACCACTTACTGGAAATAGTTCCCTAAAAATAAATTGAAAGTCTAAGTGATCAGGAAGTTTACCTAAACTTCAGAGGCAGGTTAATATGAGAGTGCTTTGTACTGACTCATTGGACTGGCTGCTCTTGCAGAGTGCAGAGCATTACGGGTGCTCACTGCTCCTGCGCAGGATTACTTAATTAGTCTGCTCCTGGAGATCAGTCATTCCTGCAAGATATGTCCTTCAAAATCTCACCCATTTGGCCTCATGAAAAACAGACATCAGTGAGATTTGGGCAAATGATTTAAAAAGAGGAATAGAGGGTCTCAGACGAGAGAGGGCCACTTTGCATAAAGTACTGAAAAGTGTCTTATCCGAAACACATTGCAAACTTAGATTTAGTTCTTCAGCAGCTGGAGGAAGAGATGTCCACAGCTCATGCGTGGCAGCTGATGGGAGAAGTCTCCCTATAGCCAGCAGGAGGGTGATGTTTCTTGCCAAGCCCTTGTGACCAGGAAGGAGGTTTGTAGCCTGTCTTGGTGTTCCTCTGGCAGGGCTGAGTGGGGGCCAGTTTTCAAGGTGGCTTTTTATGCCAGTGGTGTTACCAGTAAGTGGCTTTGGAGTGGGTCTGCTGGGAGAAATCAGCCTGTATCAAAGGTTTAACAAATTTGAGAGGTAATTTGGCCTCTTATACTTGAGCTGTTTTACTCCTGAGTACAATATGTGGGCTACTAACAGATGAGACTGTTAAATAAGGTGACGGGACAAAAGTTAGCTGACATAATTAAACTGCTATATAATTTTTACAGTTTGGGTTTGAGTTTGGGGTTTTTTGGTTGGTTGGTTGGTTTTATTAAACTCAGCTTGGCATAGACTCAGAGCAAATGCAGGGAGGTGTGCATTAACAGCAGAACAACCTGATCTGATGTGGAAGGTCTTGGGGTTGCAAATGTGCTGCCGCTGGTCCCAAGCTCTGGTCAAGTGGTCTCAGGTCTCCCGTGAAGCCATGGCACAAGCCTGCACCTGCCCCTGGGACTGGTGCTTGTGGTAGGGGTTTCAGTTAAGAGTTTGGGTGCAAGGAGTCCCTGTGGTCCGTGAGAAACCCTGATGGCTGTCAGCGGTCTGTCGGTTGCAACATAATGTGTGGAAATCATGGATCTGCACCGTGTCGTTTGCTGGGTGATGTCAGGACGTGACTCCTGCAGCCACCGACAGGAGTGCAGAAACCAGGAGCTGCAGAACCGGCTTAAGGCAAAGAGTGTTACAGGTCATCTGCTTTTGCAGAAGGGATCTGTGATTTTTGAGTTTTGCCCCTGTTTAGGTGACAATTTTATAACACATATTTTGTTTTGAAATTACATGTATATGTAGATATATGCTTGTGTGCACATGCATGGGTGCAATATATTAAGATTATTGAATGCAGAAATACATGAGAGTTTAAATTCTAGTGAGGACACTAATTTCATTACATTTTGTGGTTTCTGTCTGGATGGGAATCACAGATTTCAGCTATACAAGGGGGGAAATGGTCACTTGTGCTTCATCCAGAAGCAGAGCTGTCCTTTTTAAAGAGAAAATTTTAAACCAACTCTATCCGGTCTGAGTATGTAAAGTCAGACATTGCCTAAAACTGGTTGGAAAACAACAAAAGGGGTTTTTTTTTTTCACCCTAATGTACCTAAAATCTTCATGGGAATGTTTACATTAGACAAGTGCCTGCCAGCTTTGCAAGGACAGTTAAATCCATCTTGGGGGACCTTGTGTACCACTGAGCCTATAGACTGAGATAAGTTCTCATCCAAGTACGATGTGGAACCTATTCCTTACATATAGGAAGCAAAGTGGTCTTGTTTTCAAGGATGCTACATATTGGTGTCCAAGGGAGATCTAGAAACTGGGACGTGAAGGTGGCATTTTCATGGTTTATTCAACACCACACAACCCCATCCTGATAAAATAGAAGCCCCCCGCTGAAGGTAATGTGAAACGTACCTGAGCTGGAAACCTCTAAATCTGGACCAGAAAAATGCCATTCCCCATGTTTCCTCCATGGAGAGATGTTGTAGATTATTTTTTTTGTTTCCTATTCTCCTCTAGGGAGCATGTGGAGAGCCAAGGGTGAGCTCCCCAAGGGCAGCTGCAGCTGGCACCCTCCTTCCCACGGCCCGTGGGGATGAAACTTTCTGGTCGGCAGTATCTGGCCATATTTCCCTCTATAGCAAGTCTGTTCCTACCTGCTTCTAAAAAACGGAGACGTGTTAATATTGCCTGATGTTTCCCTACCACTCTATTTTGGCCACACCTTCATGGCAGGATTGCAACATGTAGACGTCCAAAAGGCAATAAATGGGCTTCGCCATCGCTGGGGCATATGTATGTAGGTATGTGTATAAAGGAGTATGCAGCGTTGTGCTGTGCTGCTTGCAGCGTGTCTGTGTTTCTAATCAAAGGCAATGGTCCACCTGGAGAATGGCCCTTTTACCTGGCGAGCAATGACACGGGTCAGGACTGCAGGAGAAGTCTGTGTATGAGAGAGAGAAAGATGGACATGTGGGGATCAGTGGAAGAACAAAACAGATAAAAAAGGAATGAGGGCAGTGGTGTTTAATTTGGGCTATGGGAGTAACTCTCCAGAGACAACATCATTTTTCTAATCTTAGACTTCCTTGGGAGACCTATACGTCTGTACATATAGGTTTATGCACAAAAGCACGCTCACACAAAAAAGAAAAAGCACCCACAGCACTTAGTAACCCCTCTGCTGAGGGCTGCACACAGCTCTCTTCTAAGGTTTAAACCCGCTCATGATAAATGTGCTGTTATTCTGGCTGCAGATTTTTATTTCTGGGGATATCAATTGAATTCTTATTATGAAAGCAGAAAATTGGAGTTACATCTGGTGACTGACGCATGTGACAGTATCACTGCGAGGAATTCCAGTTTCCTGAAGCTTTTCAATTAACTTGGTGCACTTTTCCTCAGGTGCTACGCGCTCAGTTTTTCAGCATGTGCCTGCTTCCAAGTTGTAAATCAACGAGTAGGTTATTGTACTTTCGTAGGAGCTCTTGTGCCAGTAAAATGAAACAGCAAATAATAAACCCCAAGGAGATTTATATAGCCTGAGTTGATGAAACGATTACTTTCTCATTCCTAGGCTCGCTCCGAAAGGCAGGTTAAAAATAACTCAAAATTTACAAGAGCCTAAAACTGAATCTGAAAAGTACAACCTCAGCAACTTATTGGCTTCGGCCTAGCGAGTGCCAGATTTACTGTTTGCAATTTCTTCAACTTGTTGGGTCATTTTTTTTTTATTTTTTTTTTTTCAACTGCCCCCTCCCCAGGTTGATGACAAGCCTTGGCAAAAACATCTGTGCAAATAAAGCAGGGGAAAGAGTGAAGGAACCTGGCAAAGAGCCCCTTGTGTCTGCTATGGCAAAAATGTTTTGATAAAAGCATCCTTTCCCCCAATAGCCTGAAGTCTCCAGGGGTCACATCTCACGTGGCTGATGAAGAGCCTGCTTGGGTTATGGGTGCCAGGGGCCTCAGCCAGGCTCCCCAGTCTCCTCGCCACAGGTAGTTTCAGCAAGGGGCTGAGAAACCTCCCCTGTGCTGAGGTGAATGAGGAGCCCAAACCCAGGCAGGGTGGTAATGTCTCCCCCGGGGCTCCAGTCTCTGTGCCCCGTGCTGTTAATGGCTTGTGCGTGGTGACTTTTTTCATGCTAAATGCCTGCACAGTAATGGGAGTAGAGGCTAGACCTGGTCTCTGCAGAGCTGTCACCATCTGAGCCTAATCAGGAGCAGCTGAGCCTGACCCATGGAGCACTACTGCAGACGAGGACCTGGCATGAAGGGTACATGTAAGGCTTTACGTAGCAGGGGCCTAATACTCTGACAACAGGACTGTACAGCAGTGAGCCGAAAGGATGCCAGGGCATCAGCAAAATGCTTGCGATCAGCATGTCTTAGACCGGGGCAGGGCAGAGAGAGATGAGCAGTGATTTGGGAGTGATGGGAGGACTAACCGCATTGCTCCAAAGGACGCATGTTGTTTTTATCCTGACCTGATACATCGGCTTGATAAATGCTCTGCTGACAGCATCAGGATTAAGCTGACAGCACTTTCCATTCAAGACACGTGGGGAGGTCCCACATTCAGCTGAAGCGCTTGAGGTCAGAAAGCAACAGGTCAGTGGCTGTATCCCTCTGTCCCTGATGATGATGGCACAGCCCTGAAATACTGCATTGCCCCTGCTTTTTGCTCCGCTGGTACTAGTGAATAAGCCCAGCAGCCTCTCCTCTTGCAAAACTGAGGTGCCTTCATGTCCTGGTTGTCCTCTTCCTCTGTTTGAGCTTCCTGAGTGCCTGAGAACGAGTCTGTCCTCTTCGTGAGTCGTTCCTGACTCACTGCTGTGCTGAGAGCATGCCATCTCCCCACGCACCTGGGGACAAGCAAAGGCAGTTGCCTTTGTGTGACCCCCAGACTTGACCACAGGGGTGCAGACCCCTTGGAAGCCACCCCCTGCTCTGCTTCCTATTGAGACCTCCCAAGGAAATGGTGACATGCTCCAAAGCTCCTCGTCAGGGAACAGCTCAGGGGTTTACAGCCTGTAAACAATGGGTTTTTTCCTCTTCTTCCTCTTCTCCTAGAACATGGGCAAGTGAATAACGTGTTTCAGATTGATGCAGCAAATCCTGCCTCTTTGGCTCTGCATCGCACCGTGTGCCATCTTGTACCTCTGATCCCAGCAGGACCATGATGGCCAGCCGGGGCACGGGCACCTCCCTGTCAAAGGCTGCTGGTGAAAAAAGCTTTAGTCTACATTTTCCTGTTCAGCTTTTGTAGAGTTCATTCTAAAGGCAGGGGGGAAATGAAGAGATGTGTTTGTTTTGTAGCCACAGAGATATTTTCGTCATAAATCAGGAAGAACAAAAGAACATAAAAGTGGGCTGTGAGATGGGGGTAGGAGACCTTGGTCCTTCCAATGGAAAGTTCTTCCCCCTGTCTCCCAAAAAATCTCTACAAACATGTTTGGTTTTTTGAAAAGACTTTTTTTTTTTTTTTAAACCGAGGACAATGTCAATATGTTGCTTTCAGCTGGCGCTGTGACTTCCCTAGTGTTGTGTTCCCTCCTCAACTGGAGGGTGTTCCCCAGCTATCGTCAGGCCCCATCTATCAGTGCCACAAATCTTCAAATTAAAAATAGTGGCTAAAATAAATAATGATATGCATTTTAATGGACCAATTACCCTCTGAAGGTTTGCATGTGATTCTTATTTTCTATGTTATATAAAAGCTAAGGGTGGGATTTTCAAAACCACTCAGTGCTGGCCTAATTCCGCTCCCATTGAAGTCAATGGGTCTTTCTTACCCTTGACTGTAATAGGAGCAGAGTTAAGCCAGCACTGAGTACTTATGAAAACCACATCCTAACTATGCTCCCAGACCTCACCCATATTTCTGCTTTCATGGCATGAAATTTGTTTTCATCATATTACATGTGCTGGAATGCTGATGTCTAAGGGAAGCTACTAGGGATTCAGTTCAATATTAATTCTGACTGGGCTTGGCTTTGTGGGTTACAGCTAAAGCGTTCCTGTAAGTGCAGCATAGAGGCTCATCACACAAATAACGTCAGTGGTGTTAGGACAAGTCAGAGCTGGGCCAGGCCCTGACTTGTTCCAGGTGCTCAGGGTTTAGGGAAGGCACAGGAAGTACCTTGTTCTTCCAGCAGACACCTCCTGCTTGGACCAGACTCCTCCACTAGCCACCTCGGTACCTGTGTCCTAGCTCCTGGAGGAGGCAAGTCTGCTGGGAGCGTTTCTGGGAGGACTATGCCTAAAACATGTATGTTGCTATTCTCATGGAAGTCAGTGTCCCAGATCTGCTTTCTTGAGCAAAGGTCCTCAGCTGTGGGTCCCTGGAGCTTTGTTGACTTGAGTCAGGACCGGTCTTCTGAGAACAATGCTGGGAAACAACTTGGGGGCGAGGGGGGGTAGTCAGATAATTGGTCTTTCCACACAATACCATCTGCATAGAAGGTATCTGTTTACTCAGAAATGCCAGTTCTTCATAGAGAAGTGCCAGATTGCTACTCTCTGTGAGCTTGGTAATTTTTTTTTCTTTGGGCTGTGTATTGATTGTTTTCCATTTTTCTCTCCTTTTTCTCTTTTTTTTTGCTTATTTGATGTGTGTGAGGAGAGGTCATTTGCAGTTGCTATAAAAGTTCTACTTTGATTCTCAGATTCTTGATAAAAAGTTGACATCTGTTCTATTCTTTTATGGAAAAAAACCCCAAACCCCAGCCCCAAAAACCAACAAAACAGTTCCCTAATCTTGCCCCTTAATGTCACTGTAGCACATTGCCCATCAGGCATGCTGACAAGATCCTGTATTTTCTGCCTGAGTTAAATTGGAAGCGACTGCAGAGGGGGGAGGTGGCTGTACCAGGTGATTTGCTTGTGCTCAGCAGCAGATGGGATGGTGATGGATCCCATCCCAGTGACCTCCACCATCTCCGCATTTTGTCAGGAACCTGATGGAGTCTAAAATGACTCCACCAGTGAAAACAGCATAGAGGAGAGCTCCCACCCCAGTCTCCATATCCTAGAGATCAAACCAACTGGAAAGAGCTACAATCTCTTTCTCCGTGGCCAAGAAAGTCATTTTATGTTCCCTGCACAAGCTGGACTGATCTTGGCCCACAGATGATTGTTGCTGTCGATCCAGATCTCCCAAAAGGCTGGTGTATTTTCTTGCTAATAAATGTCCCACAAATGTTTTGAATTTCTGGACTCATTAGGGCTTAGGGAGGCTATTTGTCAGGACCAAAGACGTCTTCTACAATAAACCAGCAGCTGTCTGCAAAGGGTGAGGAGACATTTGTTGCTGTGAGCTGAGTCTGCTGTCAGCAACCAGGCCCCTGACCAGCCCTAGTAAATGTTTTATTGATTTAATATTAAATTAACTGCCTGGGCATAAGGAGTGCATTATTTTTAATGGCATTCTGATATTAGGGACTGCAGTTTGCTAGAATGCACCTGTAAAATTAGTATCCCCTAGTATTCTGCAGGAACCATAAAATGTAATGCTCTTTGTGTGCAGCACTCTGAAGCTTGACATGGGTAAAGTTACATGGCGTTTGCTTGCCGCCTATCTGATGGCTGTACCAATTCCTGCTGTGAGAGGAGGAGTTAAGTCATGTTGGAAGGCTTACTCCAAGTTCATCTCTTCTTTGCTCTGAAAAGGGATAAATGGAGCCCGTGAAGCCTGTGTCCTAATCCCAGAGTATCCTGTCTGACCAAGCACAGTAACTCATGGAAGCTTGTACACAGGGCACTTGTAACAGCAGGGCACCTTCTGTAGGCAGTCAGTGTTGGAGCAAACAATTTTCCCAATTTTTTTTCAGTAAATCAAATAAAGAAAAGAAAATTACAATTAAAAAGTATTGTTTATTCAGCCCCAAATGTGCCACTCTGGAATTTGCCTTTTTTTTGTGAAAGAAAAGGCATTTGGAAACAAATGCAATTTGAAATTTAAACACACACACACATTCCTTAGTGTAAGAATGAAAATATTTGCTAATTTTGGAATTCATGTCACTTTTTTTTAAACTGGACTATGAAATTAACAGAGGAAAAATTTCATCCCAAATAAAAAAAAATTGTTCAAATAACATCGCCCATCTGTAGTTCATATCATTCTTTACCTCTGGAGAATGGGCCACAAAGAAAGCAAATGCGTCACTAGGAGCACACGGCTTTCCTCCCTCTGGGTAGTGCACAGCAGCAGTCACCGCATCCCTCCAGCAGTGATGCTCAAGGTAGCTGAGAAGGTGCCTTACAGCACTGTTTTTAGTTCAAGGAAACACACCAGGGATGTGTCCATGCATCAGTTTTACCAAATACCATAGCAGTTTGCGTAAACTCAGTGGCATTCATGAGTGCTCAGATCATGGTCAATGGAGACACTTTTTACATAAGCTTTGCTATCTAGTGGAAAAGTTGCTTTTGGTTCCTGCCAAGTACTGCAGCCTGTTTCCATGTGATGATCTCTTGTTTTTATCAAGTTGTCCTATTCAAGTACAAAGAGAGAATTTTTCTTATGCCAATAACATGCACCTTGCTGCTCTACAATTACCATTGATCTTGCTTAAAATTACAGTGATTGCTGTTTTGCTATGGCAACCTTTTTCTTTTTGTTAAAATGCGTACCTAGTAGATGTTGCATTTGATTTTATTAAGGTTGTAAAAATGCTACATTTGAGCTGTTTATATTTTTTAACTCCCTCAGAAATGGTTAATTACAAAGTCAAATCTTTTTAAATGGCATTCAGATAGGGATTCTCGGAAATCCCAAGATTTCTGAGAAGTTTGTTTCACATTGATTTCACAGCGATGAATCACAATGCTGAAACAATAATGGATCCAAGACAGATGGACAAGCATAAAACCATGATCTTAGTACTTCTAAGTACTCAGTTATAAAAATAAAACCCTTAAATTAGAAGTTTAGAATGTTAGGGGATGAGGTAGGATACCAAATTTTGCAAGTTTTGTCATTAAATTAAAGTCACTTTAAAAACTGGAGACCTAAGGGGCTGGACATATAATCGAGTGACCAAGTGAATTTCAAGCAGCAGCTAAGAGTATGACAGCAATCTGAGTGGGTGGATCGCGATCGGCAGGATCTGATATAATGCGTTTTTCAACTGCTTCTTTAAATACAAGATCACTCTCTTTGTAAATCTTGTTTGTAAAGCCGCTAATGAACTCTGTTTTCTGATTGCTTTCTTGGATATATCAGTGAGTGAAATCCATGTTTTATTACTCCTAAGGCAAACGTTGACAAGAAATGTTCATTTTTTGTTGTGATTTTTCAGAGGAAATAAAAGTTTCCTTCCAAAAACCTGAAAATGTCACTGAACTTACTTTTTCCTTAGAGTTTTGGGGGACCAAAAATCAAATGTATCTTCTCTAGGGAAAAAGATGGGAAGACAGGACAGAAAACTGAAACATAATTTAAGAGATCAGTCATCGTCTGCAGATATTGTTGATTCAACAGACATAGTTTCTGTAGGAAGTTTCAAAAGAAAAAGGTTCATGAGCTCTCCCTGTGAGAGACCTCTTTTGTTTTGATAGTTGTGACCAAGTCACAATGAATTTATCAGAAGAGAAAGTCTACCCAGCACCTCTCCCTGGCTCTGAACCATGTGAGTGCACCAAGGGCATAGAGAAAACCATGTAGAGTAGATCTGCGTAAAGGTTCCTATTAACTTCAGTACAGACTAGATCAAGACAACCTCTAGTTTTTTGTATCATGATGTCGGTGTTAACCTTCCTCCTCTTCTGCCTGTTTTCCCTTGTGTTCTTTATGACACTCATTTGCCACCTTTCACGTAACACTCAGAGGTGAACAGTTTGTAAGAGGGCCCAAATTTTGTATGTAGGGCCATTTGCACAGGCTTTGCAAAGATGTGGCACCTCAGTGCTAGTTTTAGGAGCTCTTTATGAGCGACCAGCCCATTTTGTGCTGGCTCTTAGCTCAGCTTTGAGACTGAAGATTAGGAAATTATACAAAAGGTGGGTGACTGTTGGATGATCGCTTTTTAGTTAACAAATACAGATAATTCATTGCCCAGGCAACTTGAACTGACGGAGTCAAACCATACTTTTTTCAAAGGATGTAGTGGATTTACTTATTCCTGTTTTTGTGTTTGATTTACTACCACATGATTTCATTACATAAGAACTTAAAATGGGGATTTCTGCCAAGCAACTTTAGGCAAGGCCTATATTCCACAAATCCCTAAATTTGAGGATAGTGGGTGGGGGAATCATCATATTTTTCTAGCAGATGTCCATTCTGCCTGTGGACTAGAATTTGGGGCAGTCTGTTATTAGCGTTGTTGCTTTAAAACCCTTGTAAAATTATGTTTATTTTCCTCCCATTAGATAATGAACTTGAATTTTTCCATTCAGTGAAGATGATGATAACTTTAATAACTACTAATTCTCTAATTAATAACAACATTGAAGGGAATAAAGGAGGAGCCTTCAAACAGGCAGTGTTTCAGGCTTGAACTGGTTTCAAATTCAGACAAGGTTACTTGGAGCTCTCTCTTGCCCTCATCCAACGTAAGGCCACACAGCTCATGTTTGTTGGTATTTTGAAGTAGATAAAAATGTGCAAGGTTACTCCCTTTAACTACTGGATAGAAAATCCGTATCCTAATAGCTCAACTGTCCAGGTCATGTTAAATTTCTGTGGAAGAAAGTGAGTAAATGTGAAGAAGAAAATGCCAAAGAAAATGCAATGAGGGAAGAAAAAGTGATGTAACTTGGCCAAGAAGTAAGTTGCACTTCTTGGCCCAGGCTCTGTGGTGGTATAAATCATTACCACACAGCTGCAGTGCAGCCATTCCACTTCACCGAAGTTTTCAATTTGACCTATTGTCAACTTTAAGCAAAGGTGATAACAGTCAATTACACCAGCCCCAAAGCAATTTTGCCCACTTTTGTATTCTGATCTTCACCCTCAAATGCTATTTTTGTCCCAGTCCTCAGCATTAGGGTGCATATAATGCAAACTGAGGTCATAGGAGCAATGCCATCGCTAAAGGTCTGGCTTGGGAGAAAGGCACACCTGGAGGCAGATCTTGGTCTCCATTTGTGAGCTAGGTAACAACTCCTCTGCTCAAGGATTTCTAGATGACATCTAGCCAAGGAGAGGTTTGAGGTGTTTTAGTGATCCTTGTCCACTGTAACCATCTTCAGCAGACTCTTGTTGTTGCTTTGAAATGCTCCAGATGAGCCTTTGGAGATGGTTTGGGAGCTGCTCTTTGGATCCCATGCCAAGCACAGCTCACCTGAGCTCAGGAGTCCAGGCCAGCACATGCAGCTCCTGACCAGAGCAGGCTGGGAAGGCAACCTGCTAACAGTTACCCTCAATACTTCTTTTTTCTTCTTTATTCTGCTTTTCTTGCTTGGACATTTCAGGTCTTGGCTTCAGATGACAAATGGCACCATCAACTGTCTACCATCCAGCACCTCATGCTGCCGCTCACCTTTGAAATATCTTAAGTGTTCTGGTCATTGCCCCAAGAAATTGTGTTTACATCATCTCTGAGAGACATTCAGTGTTAAGGGAAAAAATGGCCAAAACAGCTTAGTGCTTTTGGCTTATTGTTTGAATATTTAAAGACATTGCATCTGGAAAGTATTCCATTAATTTGTGGCTAGCACCCATGTATCAAATCCATGAGCTTCCAAGTAAACAGCTGTCACTGGAGCTGCCACGGATGGAAATTGGCACTGCTATCTTGTGGTGAGCAGAGAGGGAACACACTGGTACAGACTAATCCAAGGAGGAAACATTAACCCAGATGTGTAGAGGACAATGAATGAATTGTTCCTTAGAGCTCCTCAACCTCTCAGCTGTATTAATAAGACATAATTAAGGCCTCAGACTATTATATTCACTCACACACATACACAGAAGCGTACATATCATTATAGCCAGAAAGATGGGGTTGCATACTATAACTATATACCTTAAAGCAGCCTCTGAGTCATCCCCATGCATGTGGGAAGGGGGACACGTGTTTGAAGGAGAGAGGAGACTGTCCATATTGGTAGCAATGTGTTTTTAGGCTGATTGGATCATGTAGCTCCCTTTTGATACGTCACACAGTTTGAAACAAACATTCATGGCTTCCTCAAGGAAGACACAGTAGAGCCAGGACCCATCCAGGTGTTGGTGTAGCAGGGTATGCGTGGGGTGTTTGCCATAAAACTTAAGATGCTTTGGGGCTGTTGGCAGTGCCAGGGGCCTCAGCTGGAGTTGTGATTTCGTGTACAAGCAGCTCAGAGCGGTGCGTGAAGTTCTACCTGAAGCCAGGCGAAGTGCTGAGGCAAGGACTCGGCTTCAGTTTTCAAATGCTGCCGTTATTGGCAGAACTGTTTGTTGTGCGGCCTAGGGCAGCGGGGTGGGGGCCTGTTATTTTCAATTACATGTTTGATTAGTCTGTTTCCAATGTGGTGCTCAAGTAAATGAAACAATTAATTAAGAGGAATTGTATACATGGAAGTGGGACAGAGATGATATCGCTAGTTACGTTTTCTTGGGAAAGGTGTTACAGAAGTGTTGAAAAACCTCGTGGCAAGATCAGAGTCTCTGGCGGTAGGTGCTATGGGGCATCCGGGGAGGCTCCAGCTGAAATGGAGGAAGGGAAGCAAGAAGAAGGGTTTCCCATCCCCTTTCCAGAAGGGAGGATCTGAGGCCAAGAAAGATGAGGTGAGCCCCTGGAGGAGGTTGCCATGCCAATCCCAGGGGAAGCATGGATGACATGGGATGGATGGGAAAACACTTTCCTACTTGTACCCAACAGCTGCTCTGGCATCTACTCTAGATGCTCTGGCACTGCACTGGACTCAGGATTTACCTTCTGTTTACTAACCAACCCAAAGTGGGTTTGAACTGGTGACCTAAAGGTGAAAGGCTCTGCATCTTATTAGAATTACTGTGAGCTGCTGAATGAGTCCCCCATGGCAGTTAAGATTTGATTATGGTTCTAGAAAATGTTCAGCTTTTACAATTAGTGTCAAAGCAGTGGTAAGCCCCTCTTTGATTCCTGGGTGTAGGCTCGTGCTTTTCTTAACCTCACACATATGCTGGCATATTTACAGTAAGTGCTCAGGGGTTTGTTTTTTTTATTTATTTTTTTTATTTTATTTTTGAATTAAAAATGAAAGTTCCCCAGGGAAATTATGCAATGGGAAATAGCCACTTCAATAAACTTGACTCACACATTTTATTGATTATGGTAAATTTAATTATTCCATTTAAACCTTGCTTACACACACACAAAAACTTTATCCTTTTCTTCCTACATGTTTTTTCCTGTTTTAGTATTCCTCTCTACACACCAAAAGTGTACTATATGTTATTTTAAATTTTTCAGAGGAGAAATACTCAAGGCTAAGCTTCTTCCCCATAATTATAAATTAAAAATTAGAAAACATACCATAAATCTTATTCAAAACATCTTCAAATAGAGCTACTAATTGTTAAACAGCAGTAATTATAGCTTTTAATATAGCTCTTTTGCCTCTGCCGTATATTATGTGCACCATTTTTGCTAAGGGAGACAATTATTCAAGTGCAAAGGATGTTAAAAAACCAAAACAACAACAAAAAAAACCCAAACCCAAAGCATAGAGCAAAATAAGTATTTCTTCTACTCAGTACTTCATTAGGCTATGCTGTTCATTCTTTCTGTATTCAGATAATACCCAGGGTTCTCAATCTTGCTTGGAGACCATTGCACTGAAGTCTTTAGAGGCTACAGTCCAAAAAGCAGTGAAAAAGCTCTGCTCCCTGAGTCATCCCTGGGTCTTAAGCTTATTTCTCTAGAAACCAGTGCTAGTGGGTGTTTTTTCTTTCTCCTTCAGTGAGCTGCTGAAGCTTCTTCCGACCGACCAAACTATGTTCAATCCAGGTAATCAGCTTTTTTTCTTCTTAAACTTGTGAACAGTCTCTTCTTCCTGGGGAAATGCATTCATTCATTACCTTGTGGCTTTTCCCATGGATGGGGAATGTTCCCATGGATGAGGAATGTTCCCATGGATACAGGTCTGTGGAACTGAGAGTGACGCAATTCACCATGGCTAGAAATTAGGACGTGGAAAGAGGAATCATCACTAGAGATGAAGAATCAGAAGTAATTCACAAAGTCTTTACTCCCTCTTGCATGACAGGACTATTCATAGCCAGCCCATCCCAGCAGTGAGGCAAGTCATGGTTGGTCTTCCTCCTTGAAGCTGCAAAATTCAATCTGGAGAGGGGCTGTTTGGGGTTCTGGAAGCTGAGGTTGGCCAGTTTTGAAAGCTGACATAGGGTTCAGGGTTTGTTCAAGGCTCGTTGCTTCCAGATACATCTTTCATCCAAGTTCTTTCATGGGGCTGTCAAACCTGGGCTTGTCCGAATCCCATGGCTGAATCCTCACCTGGTATAATCTGAAAGGACCCCATTTATTTCATGGGAGCTGCACCTCCTCAATCAGTGGGGGTGAGCCTGGGAGAAGCTGGTGAGAGCACAGGGATGCTGAAGGAGGAGCAACAGGGCTGGGTTGCGGGAGGTTCTGGAGGCTGCAGGTGAGCAATGTCTCCTTTGGTCTCCTCCAATTTCTCTCCTGGTGGCACTTTTGACTGCCACCGCTGTTAAGCACAGTGACCAGCCTAGCACCTAGACCAGAATCAAGGATATCCCCTCTTGGCAAAAGATGAACTGGGGAATGCTCTATGGAGACCTCAATGTTGTTTACATCCTTGGGTTTCCTGCGTTATAGTGTAAGTGATTCAACATAGGGGATAGTTGTTCTATGGCTTCAAAAAAATAAAAAAAATAAAAAAAATTCGATGCTCTGTATCCTGGTAGGTTTCAGATTTATTTGCTTTATTCAAAAAGTATGGCTGGAAATAAGTACTTACATATTTCTAAATGACCTACCCTTAAAAATAACCACAATCTGATGTAAACTGGCGAGGGTCCCTTGAATTAAATGGATTCACTCCAGCTTGCACCAGATGAGGATTAGGCCCCAAGATTCATGCAAGCCCAGTTGTGATGACCTTGAAAAGAACTTAGATTAAAGATGAGTTTGGAAGCAATCAAACCAAATCATAAGCCTGGCTGATTTAATTCATTTTTCTGGCAAGTCCTAGTTTTCTGAGAATATGACCTTGTTGCAATATGTATTACACCAAATCCTTCACTTAATGAGCCCATTGCCACAGATGTCACTCTCCATGCCATAACTCCCCAAAACATTTCAATTTCTTTCCCTGTAACTGTCACCACACTTGCTCTGGCCGCTGCGGGGAGGGAACTTAGCCATGTAGCAGATCCCAGACTCAGCTTTTGGCCTAGATGACACACGGAAGAATTATTTTGCAGATGGGCCAACCTAGGACACGTGTTCCCTCTGGGATCGGCACTCTGCTCCCCCCTCGCTGCCTCCTTAATGAGAGCGCGAGAGCTCGAACCAACAGCCAAGTCCTCGAATGGCAACAACAAAAGACTCCTTGTCATTACTCAGGCTGACTCAAACCAGAGTAGAAAAGGGGATTTTTTTGACAGAGCTGCGGATCACAGGCTGACTATAAATAGCTCGTCACCTAGTGCTGTCAGTGATGGTCTCTGTCAAGTTATAAAAATCACCTACTTGCTCCTTGCCTCAGTTTCCACAACTGTGGGCCATGGGGTCTGTGAGGATTAGTACACTAGGAGATGTGATGTGTAGCTCCTGTTGTGATGGTGGTAATATAGAGACACATAAGCAATACTCGAAACAGAATGCCCTGACAAGAAGGAATTTTGAAATTTGACTTAAGAGTTTAATAATCACCCCAAAAGTAAAATTTCTCCCAAAAAGTGAGCCCAAGTCTGTTGTCTCCATTCCTGTTTTTCACAGTCTTGCATAACAATCTATGTGAGAACTTGAAGGCGAAAAAGCCAAATGCTTCATGCCCTAAATTTTGAAATGGCACAATTGCAACGCTCTTGGCATTTTTGTTTTTCCTCTGGATGTTTTCCTTTCAAAGCAAAGTGCAGTCAAAAAGGGATCTGTTCTTGCTAAGTGATTCCCTTTTGGTAGCACAGCATGCTTCAAAGAAAGATATGTGTATTCCTTATATTTAGTCTGTATAACCACATACGTATATGGTTCTTCTGAAGTTTTACCAACCATTTCTATTTACCGCTGCTTCAGAGGAAGCAGAATCGAGTGCCCTGTGGAATCCTTGCTCACCCAGCACACACAGACCTCAAGGTTGCAGTGTTATTTCTTCCCCTGCCCTTTATTATTATTACTAGTGGCAATAGCAAGTACCGATCCAGTGAGGTGCTGCATACCTTCAGCTCTCATGGGAGTCCCTGACAAGAACAGGTATTTCCATAAAGGGTATTTGCCTATGATGTACAGGCTCTACAGTCAATCCTAGCCACCTTCCAGCCCCTCCCAAAACAAAGAGAAAAAAAAAAATTTGCCAAAAAAGGGACCCTGGGGGGGGGGGGGAAGTGCTCCTCATGGCCAGGGGATCCTGGGGTGCTTTGGGAACAGGTTTAAGTAGAATATTTTCTGCAATGCCTTAACCCTCGTTAGTGCTGTAGATGCACAGACACAGTGTGCTGACAACTTGCTTCATTTCACAGTGGCACCATTGCATTTCTCTGAGAATATTTCCTCTGCCTCTCTTTACAAGAATCCCATGATTTCATAGGGGTAAAAAAGCCTTGATTTTTCCACATCTTTTCCTCTGCCTTTAGCCTATTTGATTGACTGCTTCATTTTGTACACTGGAAGATGCTTTCAATTTTTAAGCTTTGTTTGTTTCCCTTTTTCTGTTTATTTTTGTTGTTACTGGTTAGTTCCAGAAAGAGCAGTCTGAATGCCTTATCTGCCAGAAGGCACGTGCACATGGGTTTCTTACCTTGCCATCACTCCACAAGATTTCATTACATTTGCCTAGAATTTAATCTGTAACACGCACTGCAGAGCTGGTCCCAAGGAAAAAAGGCAGTGGCTCATCACGTGACATCCTTTCTCTTAAGATCTTGTTTCCTTCTGCGTAGGCCCTGCTTGCTGGGTCGGCAGGACGGGTTCCCCCACTGTGCTGTCCTAGTTTGACATAATCGCTGTAGTGCCACTGAGCAACATGTGGCAAACAGCTTTATCGTCAAGGACAGCCCAGCAAGCTGGGATGAGTGAACAGCAGCTTCCAGTAGGAATGCTCCTCTGTATTTTAAGCTAGTCTTTCTTGGAGAGTTGGAAAAGAGGAGATTGGAGTGGGTTTTTTTCCCCCCTCCATGTGATTTCACTGATGTTTGTAGTTGCACAGAGGGACACCAGAAACCTGATTTAAAGTGGTCCTCCAGGGATAGCCTGTCGATTTCTTGAACATTGAAAAGGCCCAAGAAAGTTTCAGAGTCCAACATCACTCAGCAGCTGATCTGAAGCAAACCCAAAGAGGACAACCCCATTTCCTCAGAGCCGTCACTCAGCCCCCTTGGCCACTGAGACATCACAGCTGATTTTTCAGTTGGCAAGAAGCCCTGTCTGTGTCGCTACAGAGCTCAGGCATGCCTTGAGACAAGAGTAACTAGTCATGCCCCATCTATCTTACATGCTTCTTTTTTTTGAGCACCTCCCAGACTTTACTATGTTTATCCTCTTAGCACCTCTGTAATTATCTCGCTTGTAACAGATGAGAAACAGAAGAACATGGAGGTTTTGCAATTTGAGCTGAGCCGTGCAGGAGCTCTTTGGCAGGAGAGGCAGCCTCCCGAGGGGTGAGTAATGTCCTTTTGACAATCCTATTAGACTTCTGTTTGTATCCTTACATACCTAGATACAAGCCCAAAATGAAGCCCAAAGCATCTTGCACAAAGCATAGTCGCTCTTTGAACCTGACTTTTCTGGGACTGATGGCAGGCTTTCACCACCGTCCTTCCTAGTCCTCATACAATTCCCAGAGACCAGATCTGCAAAGCAGTTCCACTCTGTTTCAGTTTGAAGGATCAAGTCTTATTTATGCAAGCAATATAAACATCATTTTAGCTTGAAAAACACACAGAAAATTCAGAACAGCTGCAACTGTTGTGTGCACTGTCCTGCAGAATAATTTTGTCCGAGAGCACGGAGCGCACTCACCACTGTATTTTAACCAGTGTGACTGGCAAAGCAAATCAGATGGCACTTGGCTTCAAATATATGCTTATTGTCAGCCCTCTTAACCAATTAAATCAATGAGAACTTTACCACGGAACCTGAATGTAGCTTTAAACCCTGAATCAGCAGCAGTAGCTGAGCGTAAGAATTGCTGAGTGGAGAGGCAAACTGACTGGGTAGTGTGCTTCAGGGGAGGCACATGCTTAGCTGAAAGGAGGGCTCTGTGCAAAACCAAGCAGAGCAATGGAAATCAGATCAGCAAGACGAAGTCTGGCTGGTGAACATCCTTCCCTGCATGTGAGTCAGTGGCAGGTTAATTAGCATAGCTAGGCAGGGAACAGTGGTTATGACAGAAGAGGCTTTAATTGATAGGATCATTTTCAGCACGATAATATTAATTAGCAGTTGTGATAGGGAACATGAAGGCAGGTGGAGCACTTTCTGTCAAGGTATTTTTATGAGGAATTAGCCTGTATAAACACCCATTGTAAATACATTGTCCTTGTCAGGTGTAATAACTGCCTTGGCACATAGCATCTCTACACACAATGGAAAGATAATTAAAGACACAATTGCATACTACGGTGTTTCTCCCAGATGCTAATTGTGTCATTGGAGAGATCTAAACAATTATGTTAGGAAAACAGTGGGTGACTGTTAATAATTATTTCCAAAATGTAGACAAAAAAATAAATAGATTGAGAAAAGGCTGTGAGTGTTGAGCCAGCCTTGGAAAAAGCTAGAGGAAAAATTGTATTTCTGAAGTGCACATGGAAATTTTAAATGGGAGTGAGGTGTCTAAACATCTTGGAGGAACTTAGACCCTGAGCTTACTGAAGCCAAATCCCACCCTAGCCTACAAATAATTTCATATTTCACAGCCTTCACATTTTCCTCATATGTATGTTGTTCTTAGAAGCTTATACAAGGAGGGCCGAATCCTGAAGACATTACTTAAAGGAAATTTCTATTCACGTCGCTGAAAATTCACTACTGATAATCCTAGTAATAATTCTTATGAAAACCTGTGTTATATTACATGTTGCATTTTATTATGTATAGCATATATAATATATTGTATAACTCTGTATTACAGGTCTATACTACATACCTGTAATATTATGTTCTAGTAATTAAACCAATTAAAGTGCAGTTATGAGCTCATTAAACCCAAGAAATATGAGGTGTCAATCAATTCAGTTTTTATCTAGATAAAAATCTTATCAAAGCCAAGTGATTCAGTCCTTAAAATCAAGTGTTCTTATGTCTGTGTCTCCATTTATGACGTATAGATAAACACGATCCACAAAATGCCTGTATAGACATATGTGACCTGCATGCACAGTCCCTATTGTGGAGCGAACTGCTGCTGGATAGTTTTACCTCTTTGGTTCCCATGATACATCTGAGTGGGATATTCTGTTACAATTGTAACATTGCAAATATTTAATAATATCACACGATTCTTCACAGATCTGATATAAGCAATACATAGCCCTCTGTCAGGTACGTAGGTTTTGCACGTTGTCCCTCAGAGGATGCCAGAATGACTTAAACGCACTGAGTTATCCTGCTGCGGTGAAATGCCTTTTTCCCAGGTGCTGCTGTACCTAAACTGGTCCCTGCAGAGTCAGCAGGTCCAGCTCTCCTGCTCGGCTTTTTACAGGCTGAGAGGTGATCTTGAATTAGCTCTTTTGAAGTCACCTGGGACTAGTGCATTCCTGCCTGGAGCAGAACATTATACTCTGGAATAAGTATACTTGGGGCAGAAATCTTCATCCTGCTCTTGTTCTCCCACAGCTCTTACAGTGGGGACAGGCTTTTGGGCAAAACCTCACTGCCATGACAGTCAGTTGCTGGGAGTGTGTTTCCTGGGGCTGAGTGATGGCAATTCTGGGCTTTGCACCTCGCATGAAGAAGAGGCATTTGGTACAGCCATGTTGATGATCAGTAGAGGCTGCAGAAGGAAGAATTCAAATTATGCAGAGAAGCAGCAGAGGAATGGCAGTGACACAGGATTAATTGAGCTGGGTTCTGGTTCTCACACTGACAAAGTGTCTTACCCAGTGTCCCGCACTCTGTTTCGTGTCTGGATTGGTCAGATATGTTTCAGGCCGTCGAGGGCAAGGACTGCCTTAACACTATGTCTGTACAGTATCTGAACAGTCATCAAGCCTTGATCTTGGCTACTATCTCTAAGGGGGGCTCTAATAAAAGCAATAATAATAATACTAATGTTAATAATACTGATGATGATGCTAGTGAAAGGCTGATTATAGTTACCTTTTAATGTGGTCCAGAAAAGCCCCATGCTTCACGTTCAGCTCATCCAAAGCAGAGAAGCTGTTTGTATTTATATTTTTTTCTGGTGGGAGGAGAGTTTTCATGCCCAGAGTTGGAGAGCATGGGGAGAAAAGAGAATTATGGAATGATTTTTCTATTGTGCCTAACAAGATTATGATCAGAAAAAGGAGGAGGGAGAGAAGAAAATGTGGATGATGTTGTTATTACCAAAATGAAAGAATTTGTATATAATCATAGTAGTTGGGGAAATGTGTTTTTAAAGACCTTGAGAGAGGTCATAATGAGAGTTTACTTTGTAGATCTAATCACAGTTTACAAGACCATATGCCAGTTCCCAGTGGTGTCCATAGTGAACAGCAGGACACCAGTAATTTTCCAGATGTGGCTTCCCCCCTAGAAGGAGAAAACCAGTGAGAAGGACTAGAGTGACCCAGCACTGGGGGAGCCTCTGAACTCCTCTAACATCTTTTGTCTGGGGTGCCCTCACAAATAGTTTGGTTGGTAATGTTGGCATAAATTCTTCTACAGTGCAATTGAGCCTGCAAGAGAGAAGGAGAAACTCAGAGAGGGATCACAGGATCCAATTTTATGGAAATGTATTCATGAAACAGGGCTGAAGCATATATACCATAACATCTATCCCAGATACCTGATGAGTATTTGGGGCCACATCAGTAGTGGGGGAGAGGGAAAGAATGTTGGGTGCCAACAGGACATTACTACCTTGTGAAACATGCTAGCGTGGAGGAGATCATGGTCTCAACTTCTGCCCTAAGCTTCCTGTAACTTCTGCAAACACATGCATATTGGGCCCCCTTTGGTCAGATCATTCCATCAACCACCCTTGGGTCTTGGTGTTGCCCCAGTCACGCTGCAGCGCGAGCACTTTCCAGGTCAGAGCACACCAGCAATGGGAGAGTTTGCAAGGGACTATATGGAATCACCGGATCTTGCCCCATTTTTGTTTAGAGAGAGTCATGGCTGTGGATGCTGTTCTTTTGGAGGAGTGGACTTAAGAGGAAAAGATATCCTGATGAAGGTGAAAAAAATGAAGTTGAACAGGAAAGGAATCTGTGGAATCATTTGATCTCTTCTGAAGGTTGCTCTTGCAGCCTAACGCCCTTGCTCCAGGTTGCTCTTTGCCTCTGTTTTGCGTGCTTTGTCCCCTGCTTTGTGATTGACATTAGCCCAGGGAAAGGAATTGTCATGGTCTGTTGGCGACACAGTGGTTTCTGATGTCACCTGTAACTGATTCATAGCTTACTTTGGAAGATCAGGGAACAGACTAAGATCCACTAGAAGCAGCCAAATGCCTGCACAATAGCTTCAACTGTGTAGGCTCTAGCTGAGGTCTAGGCACTGCTTGCACCTTTGGTCACAGTGAACATATTGTCATTTCCACAAAAAAAGCATGGATTGTGATAGCCACATCTTAATGTGGGAGGAAGGAGCGGAGTTTCCTAGTGAGCTGGAGGTAGGAGGAAATTCTAGTCAGCAACACCGACTGTTCATCTCAGAGCAATGACGCATCAGAAGACACCAAGGCCTCACTTTGCTTAGCCAAACATGCGCTGCCTGCCCTTGCTGTCGAGCATGACAAGAGCTGCTGAGTCAAATGAGAGCAGCTCCAGCCAGGGCTGTGCTGAGGAGGAGTGTGCTGCTGTACACATTACTAAGGATTGGTTGAGAGACTTGGAGAAGAAAAGCAAAAAGCCCTCATGGGAGATGGTCTATTTTTAATGAGCCCAAACCTCTTCCACAAATTAAGTGAAATATTTTAAAAGGAAACAATATTACTTTGGTTTTATTTGTTTCAGCTACTTAGTTACAGCTCCACGTGGACACAATTAATGGAGGAAATAGAGTATTTTATAAGCCCAGGACTCTGAGATAGATCTTTTGTGACCATGTGAAATTCTTTGCCCTAATCACCACACATTCCTTGGGAGAAGGTTGTATATTGCAGAAGATTATTAACCTCAGTTCCAAAAATGTTGTGTCTAGTCACTGAATGGCAAAGGTCAAAAATTGTCATGGCGTTACTCAGTGATGAATTTTGCCCTCCATTTTTCATTAAAGTCCCTGCTGTCCATCTCTGGCTCAGGTCTGTTCTAATTCTGTTCAAAGTATTCCCCTGCAAGAGAGAAAGAAATGACCTTTCCACTGGAGCTAGTTTTATTTCCCAGATCCCTTTCAGACTCCCCCTGTGACTTCATGTAAATCACTTAGACATTCAGTACCTCATTTCTCCATTTTTTTAATAGAAAGAATATGATTTCCCCTTTATTTGGCCATTTACACGATGAATTTTTCAGGACAATGGATCACCTTGTTTTGGTGGTATCTAACACCAACCCACCTAATCTTTGCTAGTCAAAGAAAAACAGATTGAGGTAAAACCTGGAGAGGAACGTTGTTTAGATGAAGAGTTTAATTTGTGCCTTGCCCTGCTTTCCTGATGATAGGAAACAGCGAAGAAGTCACCTTTAGAAAAAAATAATATTTTTTCATTTTTCCGGGACTGCCTCAAATATCAGAGACAAGATCCATAAAATACCAGGTCTGGGCTTTCTAGCAGGAGTGAGTGTGACAGCAGGGTGTGATTTCTGGATTTCTGAATGGAGACAATTGATCAGTTCCTCAGATAATACAGGTCTATATACCTCATTATTCAGCCATCCACTTCTCACAGGCGGACCTAAATATTCTCCTTTTTAGCTCTCAGACCAATGCTGCTGAGAAGACTTCATTGCAACAGGATATTACATGGAGGTAAACAATATCTCATTGATGCAGTAATCTGTGCAAATACCCTGATAGCTAAGCACAGCGGTGGAGTAAATAAACAACCCCAATGCCCCTTCTCCTCCACCATGCCAATAAATATAGTTTACTGTACACATCACTCTTCGGGGCCGTGCGGGGATGGTGTGAATCCATTAGTAGGGCAAGGGTGAGTGACTTCTGACTTCAGCGACCCTTAAAGTTAATCCAGCATCGTAGGGGCAGAATTAAATGTGATGAGCTCAGAAAGTGTGATAAAACCAGATTTAAGTGCACAGCTGGGCAGCAACCTATAAAGGCAGAATTTAAAACTGTAATAAAAACTTTGTAATCTAATTACGATGGTAAAGTTAAAGGTGAGGTATTTGCAGCATGATTCACATGCACCACAGCTAACCTCTGACATCTTGAATATATTATGTGGTTTCTTCACTACAGGAGTAATTTTTTAGTTGCTCTCTCACACTACATGGTTCCCTACATTTTATTCTTGTGCACTGTCTTTGGAGGTTGCAGGACAGGACAAAACTGTGGATCAGCATTTTGTAAAGCATCTGCTTTCCTGTACTTCTTGCTCAAAGGCCTCTCAGGACTGCTTCTCCCCATGCTCTGGGCACTCAGCACCCAGGCATGGAGGCAGGGGTTGCAGCAGGTGCACAACACCTCCAAAAAATCACAGCTCCTGAGAGAGTCCGAGGAGAAACCACAGCAAGAACAGGCATGTCTCAAGCTGGTTTTAGCCTAGCTGGTCTTAATACCCCCGGGAGGGAGGATGCAAAGCAGGTTATAGCTTGGATGCAGGATATGATCCCAGGCAGACAGCTCCTGTTGGAGCCCATGTCATCACGTCTTCATTGCAATTGGCACCTAATTAATGCCACCTCAGATATGCAGTCATCTCTGATTTCAGTGCTGGCTTGTCCAAAAACCAAAGTAATGGGAAAAACCAGCCCCATGAATCCTGCTTGGTTCTCCTTCACCACTGCCAGTGGACGGAGCTCATTTTGCACAGCTGGTGGGGTTCAAAGTGCTCTCACCAGCACTGTCAAGTATGACAACAACCTTAGATCCAAGTCTAACATCTTTCAGCAGAAAGACCACAGAGGGGTTAAACGCTAAAATAGAGGTCTTTTTCCTGGGTTCCATTAAGTGTTGTCTAGCATTCCAAGACCACTGCATGTGTGGAGGGGTGTAGTGGTGGGATTTAAACAAGTTTGCTCAAGCTGGTAACAGTTGGGCAGTTGCTCTAGGAAAGGCAGCTGGGGAGATCACTCTTTTTTCAGCCAGCCTATGTCAAGACAGAAATTTCAAATAATTTGGAAATCTACCCCATGGGATAGTTCTGCCTTTTTTTTTCCTACACCCCAAACAGCAATAAAAAAATGGAGCAGAAATGTCAGAAGAAAATCTTTTTATATGAAATCTGAAAGACTCTGTATTGTTATTTTTTTGAACTAAAAGAACGTGGTGGTATTTCTGAAATCAAACTGCATCTCATTTCATTCTGTTTGAGTTTAGCCAAAAGGCCTCCTTTTAAAACTGATTGATACCAAGCTATATTCCTAGGTCACGGAAGTTGTTCAGGATGGTGTTGTTTGTAAGAATCAGCATCCCAAAATAAACTATGTTCTTCCCCAACAGAATGTAGAGCCAGCTGATCAATCTCCACAAATATTATTCTTAAACTGATGAAATATTTACCATGTTTGTGAAATCAAACTGAAACACATCTGTTGCTTAGGTTTCCCTAATGGATAATCAAATACTACTTTTCCTGAAGGAAATTAAAAATTTTTAAGATACTGTGTTTCAGAACCTGTCCCTCTTTTTCCCCTTTTATTGAGCTTGGAGGGGAACAGCAGAGCTATCAAGGGCACCCTGTGCAGGGTTCAGAGTGATGTTCTCCCTCTGGGAAGAGGAGGGTATGAGAGCCATTGGCTAAAATAGATGATTGATATCACCAGTGGGTGGGAAAGAGGTGGGGGGTGCTCTTGGAAAGGGACTACTCAAAATTTCCAGGGGCAGCTTGTGTTTGTGATTGTGATCACAGGTCTATCTCAATATTGTTACATAGAGAGACAGAGAGCTGCTTTTTATTTTTGAGAGAAAAAGATGTTATGTGTATATATTGAGGTGCTATATATACTTCTGCCATTCCTGAGATAACTTCATCCCAAACTATCCTTCTCTTCATGCAGCTGTGCAACAGCTATACCAGGATAGAGCCCTCCACAGGAGACAACAGCTTTTAAAATGCAATCAGGAACTACCAGAAAACACCACAACAAATGCCCCGAAAGACAGGAAGGAGCCCGCCAGCTGCAGAAAGCCAGCGTGAGGATCAAAAGAGCAACATCCCAGGTACAAACAGGGTGAGATTCTATCAAGCCCAGGCCAGCAGCCACCCACTGCGTGCTCCAGTGGGTTTAGAAATCCCATCCTGTACAGCAGCTCCTACATGCTTGAGCTCACTGTACTGCTGAGAGAGTAAGGGAGCATTTAACACCCTCAGTCTGCAAGGCACAGACAGGAGGTGATAAATACCTTGATAAGGAAACTGGAGTGAAAATACCAGCTTTAGGCAATCCAGATTTTATCAGGGAAGTATGCAGGGATGAGTAACTACCTGACATGCAGATGTGCCTATGCACAGTGCCAGCAGCCTTCCAGTCCACACATCTGGCCTCAGGCGTCACGCTCGCATTTTCAAACCCATGTGATTTCGGGCTATGTCAAGGGGGTATTTTTGCATGGGATTCTCACACAATGGCAGTGCCCAAAATGAATCTGTAGCTCTATGTCTGGAATAACCTCTAGCTTTAACACTGGAGACTTGTTTTTCTGCTGTAAGAAGCTGCTTGGCTTCTTAATGAAGTCTGTTGATCTGCTTAGCAATGACATGCATTTCACAGCATGGGAATCCATGTGTGACAGGTGAAAAAAAGATGCTGGAATCCAAGGGCTCAGCAAAGTCATAAAGAAATTAATATTGCTTATTGCTTAGTGAATAAGTGGTGTCTCATGGACCGTTGCTATTGCTGTCACTGTGGGACCTAGAGAAGACCTGTGCCTAATCCCATCGTAGTCTCTGCAACGTGAATCACAGATTTGGTGTGAGTGGTTGGAAACTGGAGTGCCATGAACTGGCACAACACATATATTCATACTTCAGGAGATATGGGGATGGCAGGGGAAGAACCCCAGGGAAGTGGTCACAGCACCAAGCCTGTCAGAGTTCAAGGAGTGTCTGGATAATGCTCTTAGTCATACAGTTTGATTTTAGGTAGTCCTGCAAGGAGCAGGGAGTTGGACTTAATGATCCTTATGGGTCCATTCCAACTTGAGATACTCTATGATCTTATATAGGCAGTTTGGAGAATTATTGCTAAGTCTCTTACTCTAGCTCTGGACCCCAACATAAGACTATGGAGCTGCCTGTTGGCTATTCTCCCTCGTACTCTGGATCGCTAGGGAAGTCATTGCCTGGGTTGTGGTCAACCAAGGTGGGAAATGTCTGTTCAGAGAGCCTGTCCCTGCTCTGACAATGCTCTTCAGGTGTCTTACAGGTTCTTGGACCTTTCTGTTTGGTTTTTGCATTGATTCTTGGCCAGGGTTACAATACAACAGAAGGCACAACCAGCCCTATCCTTGGTGGGAAGAAAAGACTAGGAAGAGCTTGGCAGCTTGAAGGGATGACCTGGAAACCTGAACAAGGAGAAAGGAGAGACTGTTACCTTGCTGAAATGATAAGGGGTTGGGGCAGCACTCATAGCTATGCCACGCCAGGGGATTGGCTGCCGAAGGGGTGGAGATGGTCGCTTTCTGGGGGTGGTGCTTAGTGTGGCTAATGACAACCATAAGTAGGAAAAATATGGATGCTATTGGAGAGAGAGGCCCAGGAATGGATAAAGAATAAATTGGCTGCACTGTGTACAGAGAGGGCCAAACAGATGTTGGGCCTGATCCAGAGCCCATTGAGTTAATGGAAAGGCTCCCTTTGGTTTCATTGGACGCTGTCTCAGACCCATTACAGCTTCACAGGAAGCGGTGGAGACCAAGAGTAATAACTTGTGGTGACTGAAGTGGTGTGTGTTGCATAGGTGTGGGCTGTGAGGTTTTCATGGTGAAAACAGATGGGTCTTACAGATCCGTCCATTTGGCCTGGGTAACCCTTCTGCCCCACTTCCCCCACCTGATGGTAAGCAGTCTCATGCAGTTTTGGTCCTCTAGCCAACATTTTGGCATGATTCTGCGCAGAAGTGCTCTTCTGCCTTCTGTATTCGCCCTCCTACTCAAAGAGGTCCGGGTGTGATCTCGTGGTGGCCCAGGATTCAGAAACCAGTGATTTGAGCCCTCCACAGAGAAGGAAGGAATGAGGCCTGCTGAGAACTGTTGACTAGGGAGGAATTTTGTTGTGGAACAGCAAGAAAAATAATGTAAAGCAGGTGTTTCTGCAATCGTGAGACATTTGTAAAACCAACGTTGTCCAACAAGTCTCCCACTCACATTCTCATCCACATGATATGGCAAGGTCTAACAGAAGGACCGCAAATAGAAAACATCTCTCTGTACTAGTTGGCGTACGACCTGCACTAGGGCCCCCCCTCCCCTTCTGCTGTCTGTGCTTTTCTGTTTATTTAGGTGTGCATCTTTATTTCTGTTTTTACTTTTAGCACAAGTAGAAAGGAAATGGGATTTCATACAGCTTAGGAGACTGGGCCTTTATTTGCCCTCACACCACAGGTGCAAGTGTTTGCAGGCCAGATCCTCCACTAGTATAAACTTCCCCAGCCTCCAAGAGGGCTTTCTCCTTTTAGCCAGCCTGTTTGAGGAGGTTTGTGATATCCGGAGATGCAGACACAGGCCATACTCCATCCAGGCTGGTCTCACGTTTAGGAGTGAGAACTTGAAGCTGCGCAGCACCCATTTTCTCTTAGTGATGGTATCAGGAGGAATGGGTTGACCATTGCACACAAAGATGCATCAACAAACAGCAGATGCTGTTTCATTCAGGGTTATGAATTTACTGGAAATGTAATTTGGGGAATAGTTTAATTTAGACGAATTTAGGCCAGCTTGGGGAGAGGCAAGGAATAAGTTATAAGGGTAATTTCAAGGCTTTTCTCAGGACCACCCCCACCCAAAGATGAATAGCTTTGTTTTCTCTGTTAATGAGAGAAATCCTCACAGTGGAGTGGGATTGACTTTAGTATTGCTGAAAGAAAAAACTTTGTCTTTCTCCTGCAAGAAACTCTGCTCTGAAAGGGGCTAATATAGTTCACAAAGCTAGGGTGAACTAGCAGGTTTTGCTCACTATCAGGACCGTTATACTGATTTATTTCAGCTGAAGACCTACCCCAGTTTTCCTTGACATCACATCAAGCTCCTCACAATCCACCTCTAGATTTTCAATCATCCATTGGCAAAGGAGCCCCTCCCGAGTCTTTTGTAAAAAGCTATCAGTCTCATTCACCTCTTCTCCAGCTGTATTCATATCAACTTCCTTCCCCTTTGCAGGTATTCCCTTCTCCACGCTGGCCGTAACATGTACACACTACAACAGTGCCAAACATGGCTCAGGCTGAGCCGGATTTTAGGTACTTAACAGGTTTAAGTCAGGACCCTACAACACCCAATCTCCAAAATATAATCTCTCACTTTTCCTGACAATAATGCACTTCTAGCCATGTTTAAAAAGAAGCTGATACTGAAAGAAGCCGCTGAACTTTTTGTGTGAGGTAAAGGTCAGTTTACGGCTGGATAAATTGCCTGGCAGGAAGGTTGTGTGGCAACTTGGCAACCATATCGTAACACAGCTGAAGGAGGAGAACGCCTGAGCCCTGTCTTCTAGTCCTCTTTTTAACCATGCTGGCTTGTTTACGTTTGGGTGGTAGATGGGTGGAGCCGTTATTCCAATTTTTGGCTCATATCCGTCCACTTGGATGTCAATGTAAACTGCTGCAATTATATCATAATTGTGTCCCGCTATTGGAAATGATTAGTCTGTTCATTTTCCATAAATACTGGCTGGCTGGCCTCACCTGGCAGCGACTGTGAATTGTCATGGCAGATACGAAAGCCTAGAGAATATGGGGATTCATAACTTCATGTGAGTTATGGTGTTTTCCAGGTGACAAAGTCTAACAAGACTATGCTATCGGATTTAGACATAAACAGGATGCCAGAGGAGAAATGTCAGCTTTTAGACTGGGATTCAGGTAGCAATAGAGAAAGCACAGGTATTTCAAAGCAAGGACAGTCTTACTGTGCTCTTTTAGTCAGAAAGTGAATTTATTAAAATAAGCCTTAAACTAATGGGGGAACTTTTGAATTTCAGATGAAAGTTCAAAAATACCCAGGCTTTATAATTAAATAGCACTTCACATTCCTACCTCTCCACCATGGCTGCCTTTGCTCTTCCATACCAACCAGTTCCAGTGGGTGGAACTGAATGTAAAAAGTAGCCATGTATTAACTTCAAGGCTATTTATTCTACAAGCGAGCTCTAATTCAAAATAACACTGATGCCAACCTTTTTTTTTTTTTTTCCCCAGGACTCAGGCATACAACACACTTTCCTCTATTGGAGCTCATCATTCCATAACTCCAGAAATTGCAATATAAACCTTGGCTACTATGCACACTTCAACTTGAAAACACAGCAGTGATCTGGGATTTTAATTCAAGCAAATTTGAAAGTGGATTAGAAATAGGATCCAGCTGCATCTCTAATAGTCAAAAGAAAAATTAGCAGAATATTAGAGCTGAAATGAACTCTGTCTTTCTTTTAGCTTTGTTCCTCCCCTTTGCTTTAGAAGAGGAATTACATAGACCTAAAATACCATAATTAAATTGTCATTTGTTCCTTACCTTGGTAGAAGCTCTGCCCAGCAGAACACATCTCAGTTTCCATCCTAAGCATTTACCTACAGCATAAGGTTGGGGGGAAGCAGTTTATTACTAGTTTTAAGAAATTAGAAATCAGAGGCATGCACACTCTGTCTGTTATAGTCTTCAGCAAGCATGTTGCCAGGCTCTACAGGTTATACATCATTAGCACACAGAGTGTCCAGGAGAGCCCAAAGCTTGTGCAGGTGTGTTGGCAAAGCTCGCACCGCTTCCCTCCCTCCTCCCTCTCCACCGCACTTCCAGCAAGCCAATACTTGAAATTCGATGTGGCAAAATCACAGAAAGCTCTTCTAAAGTTTGTTAGCTCAAAGCTCACCCAGCAGACGTGACTATGAGATGGCGCATGGAACCTGGAAGGGACTTACTGGAAAAACAAAACCATTGAGTCAAAAGCTTAGTGTGTTTTTCCACGATTGTATGAAAAAAAGTGCATGTGTGGGGTTTTTTAAACACTTTCAGATATTGGAAGTTTAGTGAACACAGAGACGGCTTCTTTTTTTCTTTTCCCCTGCCCTTGAACTTTCAGAATGACTATAGGGAATATATTCCAGTCTGTTTTCAATGACCCATTCATATGGTGATTTTATTTCAGCTTTTCCCTACAGGGAGCAAGCTTCATTCGATCTCTGCTCCTGGCGTTAGCTGCCATTATTTGTGCATCCTGCTCAGATAATCAATAAAGTGGATGGCATCTGAAAACAATTATACACACAGCTCTTCCTTAGCTTCCAAGACGGAGACAGAAGCTGGGAAAGGAGCCTTTGCGTATTCAACACTTGTTAAAGGAATGAAATATGGTGCTGTGTGTTATTGTTATATCCTGAAACCTGGGCATTCAGCAGCAGTTTCTTTTGACATTGCATAGCACTCTGGCCGCACAGCGCCTGATCACAAAGCTAATCATCTTTCCTATCTTTCCTGGCTTTGCTAGAAAAGTTGTTCTGTCTGCTTGTACGGTGCGCCAAAGGGCAAGAACTGCAAATATAACAGTGGTGTCTGCAGCCTCCTTTAGTGAGGAAGGGTGTAGTAGCTGGGTGTAGTATCCTCCTTTGTTTAGGGGACACCATCACAGTTGCATTTTTACAGCCAGATGTCCTGGCCCCAAGCTAGCATGTGGTGACGAGTGGGTGGCCTGTGCAGGGTGTGATGTCTTTCTGTAGCATGGGATGAGTTTTTCCAGCCAAAATTGTGTTCAAACCCCCAGCTAAAAGGGTGAGGCTCTGTCTTTACACTGCTCATGGCAAAGCCACCTTTAGATTTCTGTAAGGCTCTCACTGCTGACTGAAGAACCTGATTCAGGTTCTCCATCACCTGATGGAGTCCTACCAGCCAGGCAAGTATGTGAGTTGTCTCATGTTAGAAGGTATTTAATGACTATTTTAGGAGGTTTGCAGCTTCAGCCTCCCTCCTTGCAATGGCTAAGATGAACCATTGGCATGAAGCTGAGCATTTCTACTGCAGCCTACCTGAACAGCAGCTGCACCAGGTACCAACAACACAGGGCCTCTGAACTGAGCAGGTGGTAGAAAAAGAAGAGGCACAGTTTTTGCCAGGGCAAGTTGCAACTGCAGAGTAAGGCTTTGTCCTTTTACTCCTGCAGCTCTGGACAAGCTTTGTGCAGCGCTATCACAGTGGGAACTAGATCCTGGCTGTGACCCTACACAGGTTTTAATGGTCTGCTCATGGCCTGCATTGAAGACAAGAGGTGAGGTGGAGCAGTGGTCTGACCCAGTGTGGCCATTCCCACATACGTCGTTTATACCTTTCTCTCTTGAACTGCAGAGCCAGGAGGGATGCAGTGGCTGTACAGCTGGGGAAAACCTATGATGTCTGCAAGAGCTAGCAGCTGGGGACATCCAGAGTTTGGCAGCTGCCTCCCCAGAAGTAAGCTAAGGACATCAAGCAACTCGCTGCTCCCAGTTGTTGAGTGCCAGCAGAGCTATTTCACATATCCGGACAGCAACAATTACAGGCGAGCAATTGTTTTTGGCCACTACTACAGGGTCTCTGCTATCTCCTAATCTAGGCAGCAAGCAGAAGTGTTTGTTCATGGCCTGCTCCATTGTCTATCCCCAGCTTTTCTCTGTGGCGGTACATTGTTTGCAATGCTGTTTAAATCCTCCTGCCAGCCCCAACAATGCCTCGTGCAACCCCAGCGTGTCGGGAGCTTCCAGGCCGCAGAAAAAACGATCCTGCTCAGCCCAGCTCTGTTTGTTGTGAAGTGTTTGCTTAGTGATTAACTCATGCACGGACATACACAGCCACAAACCTCTAGGTTGTCTCACAGCCTTTTCATTCAATTAAGTCTGTTGACTTAGTCTCATTTTGAGCAGTAACTGGATTTAGATAAGGCAGTGGAAACCAAAACATCAATTGTGTGATTTCTGGCCCAGCTGGTATGTGGATCTGAAGGGAATGTTTGTGCGGGCGATAACTGAGGTAGTGCAGTGATTAGGACAAAGTCATTTGGTGCAAAGACTTCTGTAAAGTAAAAACGCTCTGCATTAAGTACAAACACTGGCCAGAGGAAGCAAAGGGAGCTGCCTGCCTCTGCAAACTCCCTCTTTGCCTCACTTGATGTGCCATGCTGTCAACGGCAGCCAGTGATGGATAGGTCATGGTCTGTCTGAAGGAGCAGTCGTGGTTGGGCTGGGGCTGTCTGGGAGCTCCCACCAGGTGAAGGGGCTGTGCTGGAGCCCAACTGATAGAACCATTAGCTGCTTCTCTGAAGCCAGCAAAGCTCTACAGGGATGTAATCATTTGGGATTGAGGCAGTTACTTTTTGTCAGCAATAGACCAAAGTTATTCTGGGATCATTTCTCCCCACAAGCTGTAGGGCATGAATTTACACTCAGTTCCTTAGGGGCTTGATTTGCCCAGCATGAACCAGCCCTCATCACACACATCCCTGGGAAGAGGAGGAGCAGGTGGCACACCCTTAGCATCTCCACTATTAGAATACAGGTGGCCTAGATGGAAAAATCCTCTATACTATAATAGCTGATGTCTCCCTGTACAAACAAGATAAAAGCAAGCTCTTTTACTTGGAAGCATACATTTTTGTGATGCGCTCCTGAGTCTTCTACTGCTTATGCACTATAGTCAGAAAACATATTGGGAAACATGTATTGTTACACGTTTGTCAAAAGCACATTTCAATGCATGAATTTTTTGGTCACATTCTTTTTCAAATAACTGTTAAGCTAATGGGGAGCATAGGGCATTCCTGGCATCCTGCAAATGTTCAGCAAGGAGCATGGAAGAAGAGTGCAGAAAAAGACAGCAAGAAGATATTACTTCCTACATGCACGAGATAAAGTACACCACTGGAAGACAGCAAATGTATTACTGACTTTCTCTTTCTTCTCTCTCATACTAGGGAGGGTTTCTTCCTCAAATTACCCTTTGTTTTCTTCTGACATAAATTTGTGATATAAGGAGATTATTCGAGCTTGTTGCACTTTGAGAACTGCTGATGGACATTGAAAGGGGACAAATACATTGTAGGTGGTTTGCAAACAATGGGCTGCTTGCAGCCTCAGTGCATATATTCCTCTGAACAGCACAGCTTCACCACTGGAGGAACAGGGGAATGTGTTGCTTCAAAGGACTTTTCTTCCCAGTTCCTCCCACTCTGCTTGTTTCCCTTTTGGGCCATGCAGCACTTTTCATAGAGGTGACATTGGAAGTAATGTAAAACCAGCCTTTACTGAGAAAAGTGCTGTGCCCATATGCACCCCATGGGGTGGTGATGGAAGGAGGTGCTAAGCACCTCCAAACATTGAGCCAATACTTCACATCATCACTCCTGGTTTGGAATGGGAATCACACCAACTAGCCTAAGCAGTAGTACACTATGTGCACTTATTTGACCTTCTTCCTATGTGGAGTGCACCGGTACAAGGGAAGAGCATGTTTTAGTGCACTCAGACTCAGTATTTCCATCAGTGACTTGGATGGTGGAGTGCTTTCGGCTTTCTTGCACGAGGACATTGCAAGAGCAGTGGAAGTACACCATGCACTGTTCACTCGTCCCCTTGCTCCCTATGCAGACATCCTCAGCCTGTGACTGTTTCTGTCACAGCCGCTGCTGTTAGAAGCAGGACAAGCATGTAAAAATCTGCTTCCTTTGTGCTGAGAAGGTGGCAGCTACCGAGCTCCTGTCATCCAGCAGCACAGGGCCCCACGATGCAGCTGAGCACACAGCAGCGGAGCCATGCCCAGCACAGGGCTTTGCCCCGGCATGGCACAGCGGATTAGCGCAACACAGTGAGCAGCTCCTGGGACTGGAGCAAGTGGCTGCGCGTGTGTGTACACACACACAAACACTTAATTGTTGGCAACTTAACATATATTAAACAACTTCTGGTAGTGATGAAAGATGGCATCCTCCCAGAGTTTTGCATACCTGTGAGCTAATCAGCCCTTTGTGTGAAAGCGTAGGTGGAGACTCTTCTAACAATATGAAGTTGATTAGCTCATCATCTTGGCTTTAGGGGCATACTGATGTGCCCATCCTGCTTTCAGAGCTATGAATAATCCGGCTTCGCTGCAGTGCTCTTATTAAAAAAAAGGAGAGAGTGTAGTTTCAGGGCTTGGTACTCAAGCCTGTTTCTCGGTACAGGTGATGAGTAGGTATTCGCCTATTATTCACTGGTATCACTCTTGGCTTCAGGTCTTCTTTGGACAGCTGTCAGTATCAGAAATGATACCTATCTGACAGAAACAATCGCTATTTTTCAACCACTGATTGGAATAACATCCTTGAAGATTAGGCGTGTGTGATTCACTGTCAAAGTGAGAGGACCATCAACAGAAGTCTGTGCTGGTCATGGTTCATTTAAATCTCTAGTAACAGTTTGGATGGTGGAGCAGACAGGGCTCTTACAGTAGGTTAAAACAACAAAAGAGGCTGGGAGACCCCAGCTTTGGGAGGGCAGGAGGATTGATTTTAAATGTTCTGAATAAACTTTAGAAATACTTTTACATGAAAAAGAAAGTGCATAATTAATATACATATAAGGAACCAGGTCCTGGTACTGGCAATATGCTAGGGGAGCTGGTAGAGGATAAGCTCAAATCTAAGTCTACCGTGTGATGCTGTGGCCAGAAAGATACTTGTTATTAGAAGAGGTATTAGGAACACCCTTTGTGTGGAGACCATTCTGGTGCTGGAGAGGCCCAGACCACAGGTCTGCACTCCGTAATTCAAATAAAGATGTAAGCACAGGAGGAAGTCTGGAGGAGAGCAACAGGACGGATAAGAGGTTTCAAAAAACATGACCTGTGAGGAATTTTTTTTCAATTGGATTTATTTAGTCTAGAAAAGACTGAGGACAGCTATGAGAGACTTCAGGTGTGAAGACAGTAGGTGAAAGGGGTATAGTAAAAGAGTCCAGTGATCACTGGGTCTATTTGCATGGGGAAGGAAAAGATCTAGTTGGCTTTATTTGCAGCAAAACAGAGGAGGTGAGAGTTTAGGAAAGCTCTATCCATAAAGAGAGGGAGGTGCTGGAACCACTGGCACAGAGAGGCTTTGGGATCTCCATCTCTGGGGGTTTCCAAGAGTTTAAACTAATGTACAACAGGAGTGGCGTAGGCCCGGGCACAGAAAGATGCAGGAGGGTCTCTCCATATCTACATGTGTTTACTTAAATGCATTCTTCAGGGGTTATTGCTTTGGTGGCAGTAGCAGAAGGCATGTTGGACTCAAGTTTGGTTGCTAAAATGGAAAACATGCTGATAGGTGGGTATGTTTGCACAGAAAATGTTGACAAGACAGGAAAAATTACATTGTTGTCAGAAACAACAGCCAAAAATTTTAGATGTTCTGCTTCAAAAAAGTATATTTAAGGAAAATGGGTCCTTTGGCAAAACAGTCTTTCATTAAACAGAAGATTTAGATGGAAAAATTTGCCATGAGCTCTGTAGATTAGCAGCCCAGCAAAATCCCAAGACCTCTGAAGTGTAATTACTGATCCTGGAAATGGTTGCTCTTTGCCATTCGGGATTCAGCAGAGATAACGCAACACCTCTGTATGTAATGGAAAGATGGGTAAAGAGATTGTCAGGGGAGCCTGAGAGTAGCTTCACCTGCAAAAAAAGGCTATACAAGAATAAGTATCCAGAAAGACTCTGTGCAACAACTTGCCAAATTAAGAGGGAAATGGTATCTCTCACAAAGTCAAGGAAGGACTGCGGTTAAGGGATGAGAGTCAGAAACCCAGCATTAAAAAACTGCTAGTTCTCACAAAGCCTGCACTTATATGTATTCAATCCAGGAAACTGGTTAGTGGGATGTGAAACTACCATATGTTTTTGCAGATGCTACAAGTATGTGTGCTTTCCTTATGTATATATGCTTTATACCCACTTTTGAAATTGGGTCAAAGCCTGCTAGTGCTCCTGAAGGAAAACTCTTGAGAATTTACAGATCTGAGGTGCTGTGATTTATGTTTCTGGACAGCAATTTCACTTTCCCCTATTGAGGCTTGGAAAAACAGAGGAGAGTGCAACAGGAGATCCACACCAAAGATCAAGGCAGACACATCTGCCTGGCTGTCAGATTTCACGGCAACAAATTGGAAGAAAATTAAAAAACCCAGGCCAGATCTGGTCCTTGCTCTGGGAGTGCAAAGAGGTCTGAAAGGCTCCTACACAGATATTTATACTTGGCATAAAACCACCACGGAAACTCCTGTGTTTCTCTCTGTGTTTTTGCTGTCCCTTTAATAGAAATATGTCAAGTGAATATGAAGGAATGAGCTCTTCTTGTTAAAATAGCCTTGAGTTTGTGTCATTTCAGTTAAGAGGAGGTTGCAATGTCCACCTCTGCCCACCACAGCTCAACAGCTGCCCTTCCAAACACTTCAAGTTGCAGGCTTACATCCTAAATCAACAGTCCCACAAGTGTGGGAGACAGGGGACCATAAATGCTCAAAAGTAGTTTTATTTCTCCAAAGTCCCAGGGAGATTTGCACCCTGAGACACCGTCCTTCTGTCAGATGTGGAGGATGAGCTACCTTCATCATCGTGTTGCTCTTAACTTTAATTTCTAGCACAAATAGCCCCAAACCACTCTGGAGTGGGGGGAATAAGACACTGCCAGATGATTACACATTGCTTCTTAATACAAAGCCAATTGTGTTTATACTCCATTACTCAGTTCCAAATTACAAGCCTTATCTCACAGGAAGCTTGGGATGGCTCTATAGTTTCAGAAACCTCATGGTAAAAGGGTCAGTTTTTAAATATAATGTTTTCCAGAAAGACTATCTTAAAAATATAGTGCTGTTCAAATCCTCTGCTTCCTTTAATGCTATTTTCAGGTTGGTTTTTTCAAATTAAACATTAGGCTTAGCAACATATATGAGATGTTAGATTAAAGGGACAAGGCTTGGGTTTTCCATGTCTATCCAGAAATAGCTATTCCTGGGTGGGCCAGGTGAAGTTGAGCAAGATTATTGTCACACGACTTCCCCCAGTTTTCTGGGTGGAGGAGAGAGAGATGTGACTGGCTGCTTGCAGAAAAATCTGGCCAAAAGCATTGGGCCACATCCTTTGTGGAGGTAAATCAACATCGTCTGAGTGGCAGTTCTGGAACCATGACTATTTTCATCAGGATCAGGCCTTTTACATATGGTGAGGAAGTGGTAAAGATCACAAAGGGAGGGAAAGATATACATGCATGGCAATAATTGCAAAAAGCTATGGGGTTTTCCTATGTAGGTGGTGTCATTTTCTCTAAAGAATTAAAGCATGGCTTTCCCAGCACTCTTTCCCTTTAAGGAGACATGCTGAGCAGTGCATCCCGATAAGACAACAAGCCCAGATGCCCAGAGGAAGAACAGTGTTGTTGTGAAGACACAGGCCCAAAAGGCAAAATGTCTGGATTTTATTTGCAGCTCTGCCACAAACTTCCTGGATGATTGTAGCCAAGTTAACCAGGTCCATTTTTTTCAAGCAGCGTCTATGCCCTTTCTGCATATGCATGAGGCATACGTTCGCCTTTCAGGGCTTTGCGCAAAAGTCCAATAAATGCAAAGCTGCAAAGAAAGACTGCCGCCTACGCGCTGCCCTGTTTTCCCCAGGCAAAGGGTGATGATCTGGTGAAGCCGCTGGACCTCTGCCAGCAGGGATTGGGATCCAGAAACAGGGAAGAGCATCAGAGCAGCTGTGGTGCTCCGGCTCAAAGCCCACCTTGCCCGATGGCCCATTGCTGGCAGTCAGCAGAAGTAGGTGCCTGGGGAGGAAAGCAAAATCAGGGTGAGCAGAGCTGGACACATCCACACTGTGCTTTCCCAGCCTCTAACCATTCAAGGCGTGGGGACTTCCAGAGCTAGGAGTGGTTTGTATGAACTTAGCAACCCTCAAAGGATTTCTAAACCTGGGAGCATGAATAGTCCAGGACACGCTCTCGGGGCACCTTGGGATTTTTAGCTTCCTTGGAGCAGGACTCATTTCTTCAGCTCTGCGTCAGACTTACTGGGTCACACGGGGCTTTTGTAGCTGCTACAAAGGACAGCCTTCCCATCGCTGTGTCAGCTCCCTGCCTCTCACGAGGAAGTGATGCCGCCTGCCAGGGAGTTGAGGCTAAATGCACTGATGTTTCCTCATGCCTTGGAAGGGAAGAGAAGTCTGGAGAGAATTATTGTTGTGATGCATAGGAGCTTTGCCAGTACAATGCCCTGTAATAACAGCTACTCTTCCTTCAGGTCATTAAGTTACCAATTTTTTAGTACTCTCGCTCATGACAAGTGGATCTTGAGTTTAAAGAGATGCCTGCCTTCTCTTTCCTTTTTCCTGACTTACTAACTATATTTTGGAGATTTGCTTTTTTTATAGCAGTGTATCCAAATATCCCTGTTCAAATTGCCATCCTCCAGGTCTTCCCTCAAAGGAGCCATAAGGCTGTAACCAGACAACCAACGTTTGTGCCCTGTCTCCATGGCTCAGTGTGAACTGAAGCATTAGGAAATACTCTGAGGGGCACTACAGATGATGAAACTGGATTTAGAATAAAGAAAGGTCCATCTGCTCCCAGAGACAGTCTCACATCTGCTTTGTCCATGCCCTATGAGCAAGCTACACCCTGGAAGCCACAGAGCTGAGTTAGAGTGACGGTGGGTTGAGCCTTCACCCCGACTTGTGGTGGGGTTCCTACATTTGGGCTCAGGATGGTGTTAACGTGGCTACACAGCTTCCATCTGGAGATGGCTTTTGTCCAGTTGGCTGAGAAGGGGGCTGGATTGACAGGCAGCTGTTTGCATCAGCTGGTGTAGACATGCCCAAATTCTCCTAATGTACTACTGGAGGGTACTCAGCTATTACAGTGATGAGGGCAGTCTGAGAACCTGTTTAGACCAGAATATGGGTTTCAGTGGCAGTTTTCTGGCTGATTAATTGGGTGACTTTGTGCAAGTCTCAACTTGCCATTGCCCTATCCAATAAATGGGAATAGCAGCATTTGCCTCCCTTTGTAAAACACTTTGAGGTCTACGGATAATCCTCCTCCTTTTTCCCACCCATGATGATGGGACCAAGTGGAATCTTACGACACATTGAGTTTCTGTGGTCTAGTGTTTGCCAAGCATTTGAAAATGACTCTTTGGCTTGAGTTTACAATGTCTGTGATTGCCATGTGATTTTTTCATGGAAGCTCCTAGTTGAAATCAGGTCACTATACAACTGAAAATGCATGGGATTAGGAAAGAAACTGAAGTAGTCATCAGGAGTATACAGACCCATGATGACGTAAGTGTCCTGCCTGGGGCATCCTGCAAGCAGTAACCACACACATCAATAATCTCGTCAATAACCTACAAGATTTTGTGGTTCAAAGGTCTGCAAACATTTAAGAGCTGAAAACTCTAAACAGGAGAAGATTCCTCTTGACCACCACACTGCTCTCCATTACTCAATAAGCTGTGCATGCAGTAGACAGAGCTAGAGAAATACATCTCCACTGGGCATTCAGAGATGTTCTCACAGCATAATTAATGTTCAACATTTTGAATTCAAGGACCTTGTGCTGCTGTGGACAACTGATATTTTAGGACACAGTTTCTTCTTTCCCTGGATTTTCCTTGGCCAGGGATGTTTTCTCCTATGCTGGATGTAAGGCCGTTCTTAGATCTCATCCCTAGCAGGTACCAAAGGGATGTGTTACTGAGGTTATGCTCTTTTTTTACAATGACCTGAAAGAAAACCTAAATCATTGCAAGTAAACCTTACAAGTGACTTAGGAACTGAAGAAGAGAGTAAATAGTTAAGAAAACAGGTCACTGATATACAGAGATCTTTTTAAAGAACTTTGCAAGGCTGTATGAGTCTTGAAGAGCCAGGAAACCAGCAGAGATTTGATCAGGCAGCATGATCTAATGAGCTTACAGAAGAGAGGCTAAGGGACGACTTGATGACAATCTCTTAAGTACTCACAAGAGGAAGAGAAATGTGGAAATGAGGCAGATGTATACAGAAATCTTATGGCTGAAACTTAAAGCTGAACATTTTTTACTTTTTGTGGGGAGGGGGAACAGGAGCAGTAGCTAACTTCAGAATAATGCTCTAAGGCTTCTGTAATAGCTCCTGTAGTCTCCGAGCGGCTGGGGGCAGGTGTTTAAAAAAATAAGCTGTAGTTCTAAGAGGAATGAACTGGAGGCTGTCCGATGGCCTTTGCCATGTGAGGTAGCAGATTATGGTCTTCCTGAGTCCTATAGTTTGTGAAGCAGTGTTTTGGATTTCTTCAGCCACAGTAAGGTAAAAGGCAACCCCATCTTCACATCTTGCTAAGCACTGAGCAGAATTAGTGAGGGTAAAACCATCTGAGAGGGAATAGTGTTTTAAGACTCTCTCAACTCCAAATAGCATGAGCTATTTGGGCCAGCTTGAGCTCCCTTTTCTCTTGTCCTTTGCCTGTACTGTATCATTACAGGACAACATCAGAATTACCTGCTAGCATTTCTCCCTTTAAATCAGAAAAAAAAAAAGTAACATAAAAAGAGCCCATCAGTGAGCGCAAATAAAAGGCTGCTCTATATGCTGCTGCAATTTCCCGCAGCAGCACTCAGGGTCTGCTCCTTGGACCAGGGGTGTGAGGGACTCAGCATCTGGCTGGACTGGACCCAGTGGCTGTGTATTTCTTGAGTCCTATCAGATATGATCTGTCCATACACAAGCTATGTTCTACTTATAAAGTAAATTACATTACATGGGCTATAATGTACATTTTCAAAGGGGACCCACCTTAAAAACATTTTGTTTAATAGAATAACTTAATTAGAAGAGAGCTTCTGGGTGATGTGGTTGAGGCTGTGATAATTTTTCCTTCTCAAATCATTTTCTCTGTTTATTATACTTAATTATAGTGTAATTATGGATCCATCCTCTAGGCAAATTATGCAATCAGAAAATGTGAGTGGTTCATTTGCCACTGCTGTTGGGACCAGTGTTTACATCCCTAGTATAAAATATGAGCATCATTTCTATTATTTATGGTATATACGTGTATACATATATATAAAAGATGTTTCACACAGAACGAAGAATCTGTGTAAATATTTTATTGGCAGTCATTTTTGTATCATCCACCTAATTAATTTGTGGCCTGTTAATAATGAAACCATCCAAAGCTCAGATAGGTAAAATCTTTACACCCTACCATGAATTTTCTCAAACACAAAACATACACAGCTGAGAAATGTGGAATTTCCACAATTTAGCTTTAATTTTGGTGGGAGGTTTATTATTACTTTTAAGAGCTTTTTTTGCATTTCATTTTCTAATATTCTGGCCAGAATTTCTTAGCACAACAAGAGAGAAAGGAACCCCACGATATTTGGTTATGGGGTGTAGATTTGTGTTCAAGTCCTGGGTTCAGACCGATCTTTTTCCTCCCACGTGCTTCACGAACTTTCTAGCCATGGCAGCACTGATTTTTAAAGGCTAGGCTATTCTCTCTCTTGGTTTTTTTGATGGCAGTTGACAGATCGTGTTCAAACATAGTGAAAGATGAAGCCAAATGTCCAAATCTTGAAAACCCTTTTGAGATTGATGTTTTCTCTTTCTTTGGCCAGCTCTCAGCATGAATACAAACCAGATTCCCACTTGGCAATTTCAGCTTCTCTTCATGTGCTTATTTTGCAGAGATGAGGCCACTCGCACCAAGGGAGCAGGCGGGGAAGAAAATGCATCTGTTGGCGAAGCTCAGCCCAGCTCTGTTGGCGCCAAGCGCCTGTGTTTATTACAGCTGGCAAAGAGGTGAGCCACCCGTGCAAAATGGCAAGCCTACCCAACTGCCACCTGGCCAGCCCCGCAGCTGATGGAAATCTGGGTAACTATTTGATCTACCCCATTTTCCCCCCCGCTGGGGAGCTGGCCCTGCCTTTCACAGTGTCGCTCATCTGCATAGTGCTCTCCACGAGTGTCTTCCAAACACGCCTTTGCAGGAAATAAAAGGCCTCATCGTGGTCTAGCTTCCACCTTGTTCCCTGCAGGCGGACTGGTATTTTTATGAAGAGCCAACTTTTCTCAGCCACATAGGCAAAAGTGAATTTTTCCACGCTGCAGTTGAAGGGCCAGGACTTGACTGGGGAGCGGTGAGGAGGTTGGGGAGGAGCTGGGGTGGCACAGCTGGGTGGGGAGAGTCAGGAATGTGGGACCTGGGGAAGGGGGGCAATGGAAGACCCAGGAGTGGTGGTCCCCCAAATGGAGTTAGCAACCCAGGTGTCGTGGTTTCAGCCCAGCTGGTAACAAAGGACCACACAGCCGCTCACTCACTCCTCCCTCCAGTGAGATAGGGAGGAGAATCAGAAAGGAGAAAAGAAAAAAAAACCCGGAACCTCGAGGGTTGAGATAAGGACAATTTACTGGGACAACACAAAAAGAGTAGTTACAACAAGAACAACGGTACTAATAAAAGAATATACAAAACGAGTGATGCACAGTGCAACTGCTCACCACCCGGAACCTGACGCTCTGCCACTTCCCCCACCAAAAGCCGAGTGAGAGAGGACCCCCCCAGTCTGCTCCCCATTTATATACTCAGCATTATGTCACATGGTATGGAATAGCTCCTTGGCTAGGTCAGGTCAGCTGTCCCAGTTGTGCCCCCTCCCAGGTTCCTGTGAAAATTTACTCTATCCCAGCTGAACCAAGGACACCAGGGAAGGAGAAATAAGATGATTCCTGATCATTCTCACCAGCCCTGGAGCTCCCCCATGCAGACAGTGGCCTCAAACAGCCTTTCCCTCTCCCTACCCTCAAAACGCAACCACTGCCCCATTCTTCCCTATCCCTGAGAGGAGAGCTGTCAGTTGTGGTCTCTGAGGGAAAGGCACTAGAATCAAAGCCCAGATGCAGGCAGATACTTCGTGGTATCCTAAGATCCAATAAAAGTCCAGGGAGATTTTTCAAAGGAGCCACCAAGTACTCCCATGTAGGTGCTATTGCTTCATCCTGACCTGCTGACCCACTGGGGAGGCTGCATGTTTGTTCACACACTCAAATAGGCCAAAACAGCCAAAACAGAGTGGAAACAGCCAAGCCGCTGGTTCGCAATGTTGGCTGTAAAGTCCTTGTACGCAGCAGACAGGACAAGACATACCAACAGCCTCAAGTCTGCAAGCATGCAGTAGCTCCATGGAGTGCTGAAGGACCACAAGACCAGGCACTGACTCAGTCCACGGCAAGTAGGCATCTCCCTAGAGCGGGATGAGATGGGAGTAGTAGGTATGTAAGATGTTTTTGTTTTTTCCTGATGTTATCCCCATTTTCCCAAGTCACAGCTTCAGACAGCTGTCTGCCATCCGCTTTGGCCAGACACTGAGACGCTAGCAATTGGCTGGCATTGCTGTCATGAGCAAAGGTACAGTGCTATGAATTGTCTGAGTCTCGTCAGCCTTTTCCCGCAGTGATTTTGCGTGCTGTGAAATAGGTTGGGACTCAGCGCATGGTGCTCTGGCTGATCGGCCTGCTGCCAGAGGAGGATTTGTCCACTATAGTCTCACTTGCTTTATGGGTGCAGCCTGAAAGGGAGGGTTTGAGCCAATATTTGTTGGGGTTTTTCCACGCTTTGTTATGAAACCATTGGTTTTCCCATGCCTTGAATTTTGGAGTATATGCCTTAAAAAGCAGTATTACAAGTGCCTAGCTCCAAGGTAACACTTGCTACCTGTTGGTTTGTAAATGCTATAGAATGAATGCTATATTTAACTGTATTTGAGCGATAGGGAAGCTGTGATGCAATTTACCTGAGGTCAGGCAGTAGTCTGAAGGAAGGGCTTGGAGCAGGAGTCAGACTGCCGAGCCCCCGAGCAGTGCGCCAGGTGCAAGCAGGGCTCCTCCATCCCTTCTGTCCTTTCCTGGTTTTGTTCCCCCTTGTGTTCCTAAGGAAAAATGAAAGAGGGGAAAATTAAATGTGGATTATAAACTCCAGCATCTGTGCTAGGGGAATCTGCAGCCAAGTGAAAGGTGGCTGAATTTGGTCCAGTATTGGCTGCTGATTCTTAAAGAACTTCTCATCACAGACTGAACTGCTTCAGAAATCAGCCCAAGAGCTGATATCCCAGAGCTTTGAGTGAGAACAAGGGCCACCGTTCCTAATCTGAGATTTAATCAGTTGAATTTCAGTTATTAAAAAGCCGTAAGGGAAGCCTGACATTTTTATATCCTGCACTACTCCAGTGAAAGCTGCATCTGAGAGAAGATAGAAAATATATGTAGGTATGAGATCTATGTGATACCCTTTTTAAAGCCTTTGGATGATCACATGATGCACAAACCAAAGCCATGAGTGTCTTGGTTATTTTATGTATGGATTGATGCCATTATCTGTGAAATTAAGTCTGTGCATCCTGCCTGTTGGTGGGTTTGCACAATGGGCATGAAGGGGGCTAATCTAGCAAGGCTTATAAGAGAAATTTTTGTTCCTGTACATGCTCTCAATAGCTGTCAATGCAGTGCTGAGGAGCTCTGCTCATGTACTAGGACTGTTGTGCAAAATAACTGCGCAGTCATGAAGCAGAGAAAATATTCTTATCCCGGCCCTCAGGATGGGTATGTCTGTGCTGCAGACAAACTCAAGATTGAGAGGGCTTCCAGCCAGCCAGCAGCAGAGGCCCCCTGGATGCCTCAGCCCCAGAAATCTGGCCCAGTGCTGCTTCAGCACACGCTGAGCTTCACACTCCCAGAGGAGCATTGCGTCGATATCTGAACTGTCGTAAGTTAAGGCCAGCAGAAGTAGCTTTCCATTCACACCTTCAGTTTTCATGTCGACATGCCATAATGACAGGACGCAGCAGATGGATGCAGACCAGGAAGAATATTTGGACATATTAGGCAATGGGGATCGGTCCTTTTAGCTCACACGCCCCAACCGTTACTCCAGCTGAGAGATCACGAGTCAGTGTGCGCAGCTACAAAGGACCAAACTGAAAGTTTCTCATAAGTGAGAAGCACAATGGGCTTTGCCCAGGCTTACTGAACATTTTATTTAAACCACCACCTCCTGTCCCAGGCTGCAAAACCTAAACCCTGCCATTATAAATTACAGCTCCAATTCTGGTGGGGTTCACAGTCTTTCTGCTCCCTTTCAGAGGCAGAGCTGACACCTTTCACCTCTGGGGAAGGGCTGAACAACAGGCATCCTGCTGAAATCCCATGTTACCAGCCAGAAGTAAAACATGCTTTTCAGTCAGCTATGGGATATGTTTCCCAAATGCTCTGGTATCTCCAGTCCCCTCTACTTTGTCTGTAAAACTACCACTTTGCATAATAGAAGGGAGAGACACTCCGACCATCTGGTAGGCAACGCCATGTATAATTTAGGTTGCTTCACTCACTCTCCCATCAACAACAGGAACATAGCTTCCTTCTTGTTTCCCTTGATCTCTTAGCCCTTTGCTAGAAATGCAAGGTCAAAAGCAGCTGGGGGGGAGTAAACTGCATCCTGAACTGGGCTGCAGAGTTTTGAGGGATGCCTCTGCTTGCAGGTGAGACTCCTTCACAACCAGGTCACTTCCTGATTCTGCGTGAGCGAAGGGATAAAGAACTCACTAAATCCCAGTCAGGAGAGGACAGTTGATATCATCACATATGCAAATGCCCCTTTCCCCTCCCAGGGGAACCTAGTTCCTCGCCAGCAAAACCTGGGGACTGGGATCACATCATCTGGGCTTCGTGCTCTGGGGAATCACCACCAAGGTCAATGTCACTGCAGTCAGCTAAGCAGCCCCCCGCATGCATCCAACGGGATGAGTGGATGAGTCCACTCATGTTCAGGATGGAGGGAGGACCTGGGGCTGGCACAGGAGCTACATCTTCCCCAGGGGACCCCTCATGTCAGGGACCAAGCCACCTTTTCATCCCCATTGGTGGTTCTCTTAGACAGAAACCTGCACCAGGGAAACTACCATCTGCTACTATTCCTCTATGTCAAGAGGAATATCTTGGCCCTATCCAGACCTCCAGTCCTGTTTATCCGCTCCTGGTAAGCGTAGCCAGGTGGTTAAGGCCCTGATGCTGAAGTTTATGGCTTAAATCAATGGGATTATTCATGAGTTCAGAGATAACCATGTGCTTGTATACTTGGCTGGAATGGCGTCTAAAGCTGACAGCTGGGAGTCAAAAGCTCTGAGTCACCAGGTCCCACCTCGCCTTCCTGTGTGAGCAGTCTACCTATGTCTGTTTCCTTGCCTGCCACATAAGGAGGATGACAATTGCTTTTATCTGATGGTTACTTTCAAATGGCCCTAAAGGCCTCTTTTGGTCTGATGAAAATTCAGTAGAAGCTGGACTAGTGTGGAAAAGACAGGAGGACATTTAATTAATGAAAGCACTGGAGCTCAGGAAGGCAATTACATCCTTTCTTCCTCCCCACATTCCCACACAGGTTACTTGGTGATCGCTGCAAAATCTACGGGCAGAGAAGAGTGGGAGGCCATGACAAGGCTGAGACAAGGCCCTCTGAGCTGGTGGAAGGCTCATGTGGGGTGGTGGTTTTGGTTCCCCTGCACAGCAGATGGTTATGCTAGCAGGTTCCCAGCAGTAGTTATACCATAAAAGAGGCCCCGTTCAATTAAAAACCATGACCTTGATTCTGCAAACGTCTTCTTCACATATGAACTTTGTAAAACAAAAACATGCACAAAAACTAGAGAGAAAGAGACAAAACATGGGCCGGTCACATATATTTTATGGCCCAATATACAGTAAGTCCCCAGGGAAGTGACTGAGAGGGCTTTCCACAATTGGCATGGACACGTATGAATGAAAGATGATTTTAAATATAGACTCCAACCACTCTCCTACTGTTTCTTTCCAGTGTCAGTCAGTATTGCTCTGGGATTTCTCTCCCCGTGGGCCTGGGCAGAGCAGGCAGGGCAGCATTGGCTCGCAGCACACAGTCAGTGCTGAGCATTAGGAGAGACAACAGTGCAAGCTGCCCAGGATGCAAAAGGCTGAATGGATCAATGGCTGATGATGGGTGCCTTTGCTTGGTTGAATTGTCCCTTTGGCACCGCTCCTGGGAGGAGAAATTGCTCTTGCAACCCTGCTTCAGTGCACCCACATATTGGGGGGGGAAGCTGGCTTTGACATGCCTTTAAGATAGGCTAGTCTACACCTCTCTGTTGGTTAACAAGTCATATAGGATCATCTGCTGGGATAGTGTGAGAAACCCTGTGCAGCGCAGTGTACAGCTGCTGTATCCATGTGAATATACAGGCTGAAACCCTGCAGAGGAACTGTGGGTGTCCTCCCAGCTGCCCTGTGCTTTTGCAGGCATTTGTAAATACAATTGCTCTCACTTTCCATTGATAGAAATCAAAAAGCAATTAAGAATCAAGCTCTTCAAATTGATAGGTATCCTGAATTTGAAACATTTTTCATTCTTTGGCTGGTATCACTGCCTAGATTAGATTATTTTTTTAAAGGGAAGATTAAAATAAACAGTATTTATGGTTTAATTATTTGAATGACTAAGAAGCTCCAGCTTTATTTTAACTTCACAGAGGACTGGGAGATGTTTTTAATGATATGTTTTACTCACATAGCATCTTTCATCCAAGGATCTCAAACTGCTTTTCAAATAATTAATTAATCCTTGTACCTCTTCATAAGACAGTTATTATCTCTGATATTACTGATGGGTAAGCAAAGGCACAAAGACGTCAAGGCACACACTGTTTTCCAAATATTAATTAACTAATTCTCGCACCACTCCGTGAGACTGTTACTATCTCTGCTATTACCAATGGGTAAACTAAGGCACAAATATGCAAGCAACTCACCCGAGGCCATGCAGGTGAGTCAGTAGCAGAGCTGAGAATAGTGTATGACCAGTCTAAGTCTTAGCTAATTGTTTCTAGCAAGTACTACACCGTATTCCTGACAACAGGCAATGCAAGCCCCTGCGTGAAGCACAGCTGAAACCAGCTGGGTTTACGAAAATATTTCCTCCAGTCTATCTTCATCCATTGGACATTACATTTGCCCACATTAGTTTGCAGTTTCTTTTGAACTCGTCATGACTGGCAGAAGCCAATGTAACTACAATGAGAAATAGTTGGTTTAAAGTATCTGGGGAGTTTTGAGATACTCCAGTGAAGGTGGCTGTTCAGCAGCATGCAATTTTTCAAGAGTTTATCCTGTACCCATCCTGTGTGGCATTCTCAGGCCAGGAGAGCCCCAGACTCGGCCAGGCACAGGGTGCCACATGCAACGAGTGATGCCATCACTCCTCTCTCCTCCATCCAAGCCTGCAGCCCTGGAGCAAGCACGTGCCCCAGGGCAGCAGTGTGAGAGCAGGGCTGGCTCCAAGCATACTAACACGAGCTGCTGTAAGTGTGTGTGTACTCCCCTCATTTATCCACCTTCCTCCTTTGGGGCATGACAGGGTGTTATTTTTAAGGGTCCATGCAAGAGGTCTCTGGAGGAATGTGGAGACCCTGCAGACCAGGGCCCCTCACCAGCCAAAACCACCTTGCCTCCTTGTACAGTCCATCAGCTCAGACTTGAGCGTGCATTTATCCTGCGGAGCAAGGGTTTTTTGTCCTCCCCATGAGGAAGAGAAAAAGCGAGGAAGCTGAAGGCACTCTCTGCCCTCAGGGACGGTCTCCCCTTTTCCATCCAGCTGTAGCGATTCTCCGTGCAGGCACCTGAGCCCTCACCATGCACACATCCCAGCTGAGCTATTTCAAGCATGGGCTTGGCCTCATCAAATGCAGTCTCATTTCCACATGAAAGGGACGGAGGACTATGAAGCCAGCTCATCTGTATTGATAAGAATTTGGCATTACTTTCCCCCAGTTACCTAAGCTTTTTGTGTACATTAATCACAATGCAGAAAACGGGAGGCGGGGGATACATCTTCTCAGCTGTCTTCCCTGAGCTCAGGCAATAATCTGGCTGTGGTTTTTTGTGGGCTGGGTTTTTTTCAGTTGGTTGTTGGGTGGTTTTTTTTCTGGACTTCCTTTTTCCAGTTCCACTCTGCTGGAGTCTGATTGCTCCCTCTCCTCTGCAATTTGGATGCCTCACTCTGCTTGCTACAGCTCTGATGCAAGCGCTCTGCTGCCGTGTTTGCCAAACCTGGCATGAGTACCCACTGCTAGTCTAGACACCAGTCTAACTGTAGCGCTAATGCTAGGGTTTAACAGACTGATCTCGGCATTTGTCATAGCTCTGCCCACGGTCATCGCTTTGATCTTTATCCTTGAAAACCACAGTCATTGACAAAGGTAAAATGAATTTCTGTCTTTGAAAGACTTTGATGGCATTCCCTTGTTTTGTTTTGTGTTTCTTTTTTTTTCTCCTCTCCTTTGCTCTTCCAGCTGAACTTCATCATAAAGCTTCTGATTACAGCTACAGCTCCAGGACTAGATAAAGTTCATGCTTTCTTGCTTTCTGCCATACGTCCATTTAAAAATCTAGGGAGAAATCCTGGGACACTTCTTCTGAGACAAACTGCCAGTGAGTGTAATGTAAGCTTTAATGGGAATCGGAGACAGAGGGCCCTCAGGATTTTGTCTTGTACCTTCTTAAAAAAACACAAACCAAAACAAAATCGTCTTGAATAGGGCCAAGTGCCAAAAGCAGGAGAGAATGAGAACTATTCGGTATTAGATTTCTAGTTTGAAATCTGCGCTCTGCCAAGTACTATTATTTGCCTTCATGTAGTACCTAGAGGTTGAGCTGAGACAAGGGCCTTCTATTAGACATTGTATAGACACGTTGTGAGAGATTGCCTCTGCCTGGAGGTGTTTATAATTTAAATAAACATGATGAGCAAATCAAGCGTTACTAGCTCCATCTTCTAGATGGGGAAGTGAAGGCAAGGAGCGTACACACCTTGTCCAAGGTCACACAGGGGACCTGAATTCATTGTAGGGCTCCAGGTTGCCTTCATGGTGGTGATAATGTCACCTTTGCTGGTGAGTTCTTGGTTACAAAAGTGATGGCTGGACCATCAGCGCACAGCTAGATAGTGGTGCCTCTTGTTTGGAATGATTTATGACACTTTTCCCTGCTTTGAGTTGCAGGGTTTGGCTCACTGAGGGGGAGTGCTACAGATCTCTTAGCAGCTCAGCCTCCACTAGAGAAAAAGTCAGCAGCTTTTGAGCCAGATGGTTTTTTTCATAAGGTTATAAAAGCCAATTGAGAGATGTCTTATCCCTTTGAATTTACTGTAGGAAGCAATCTTCATGAGGGACTTTGACCAAGCTACTTCCACCAACCTCGAGGAATTTCAATGACAACAGAAGGTGGGGGTCCTTCCACTGGGCCCGGAATAAGAGCAGGAATTTAAAGAGCTTAAGTTTAATATTTCACACAGTGTAAAAGTAAATAAACTCAAGAGGGGAGTCTTTGATTATGGGATATAGACAGTGTGTCATCTGCACATCTGTAAAAATCTTCCAAGGAGTGGGGGTGAAATCCAGGTTCATTGAAGTCAATGCGATTTTTGCCACAGATAGCCGTGGGACCAAGCTCTCTCCCTAAACACTTGCACAGGACTCAGCAGCTGCTGGAGTGGAGGGCAGTACGCTAGTGAATTACACCAGCTCAGGGAGGAGAAGTCCAGAGGACCTATTGATGGTAGCAACTGTGAAAGTACCAACAGTGATATCCTGTCCCACAGCCCATCCAGAACGGCTTTCGGGGTATCCAGCTCCTAGCTAGGAGAGACCATTTGTCAAAATGCGGTTTGTTAAACAAACAAACAAACAAATCTGCCTTCAAAGTGACTGGCTCAAAACTGGAGCTGGCTGAAAATTCTCCCGTTGTCATATATAAATATCACATAAACATATATACACACACACATAGATGGCAACTGGAAAACTTTGTATACAGGTAGTATGTACATTTTAGGTAGAAAGATGTATAAATTTGATTTGGATATACTCACATACGTATATATCCAACACCCATAAAATTGTATCTTCCTGGTTTTTCCAAACACTTCCCCAGTTGATTCACAGATGCCAAATGTTGACACAATATGTTAAATAAATAGAAATGCTGACAGCTTCCCATGGCGAGTTTTCTGCAGTCTCAGAGAAGCTCTACTCAACATTTCTTTCGAGATTTGAAGGAATTTGGTTAACATTTTGCTGTTGCCCATTCCTGACTACTCTGTGTTGAGCCAGGACTGGAGGAGCACTTGATGAGTAAGGCTCTTTTGTTATTTACAGCCTCATCAAAACGATGAAGTAGCAGGAATCTCCTCAGAGAGCAATGTAACACAGCATTTGTCAAGACGATTTCCAAATCAAAGCTGACTTCCAAGGAGCAGCAAGGGTGTAATCTTGGAGCCAATCAAGCCAATGGCAAAAATCCCAATTTCTGCACAATATTCTTAATGGAGCCTCTGAAATTTTGGAGCTTCATAGATTATGGCTAAAAGGTCCTGTCCAAATTCAGCATCTGTGTGTCTTACAGAGGCACGGCCCTAAAAAGAAGTGATGAAAAATGTCTATTTTAAAAACAAATATCCCTGTTTATAATGAGGCCAAAGGGAAAATGAAGAATTCAGTACTTAATACTGACACCTGCCACTTGCAAAATCTCTCCACCATTAGAAACAAGTATCTGTGAGAGTTTGGAAAATTTTGGTCACACATTTTTTCCTCCTTTGCTTCCATTTCACTCACTGGTACCTCTGTCCAATAACAGCACTGACATTGCTAAATGTCATGAAGTGAAGTTGGTGAAGTTTCTTCATGTACTAGTTCCAGGTGAGATGGCAACAGGAACAGCTATAATTCTTACCAAAACAAAACAAAACAAAACAAGACAAAAGAAGTATTTGCCAATGTTTTTGGATATAGTTGTTAAGTCCCAAGCACAGAGATTAATCAGAGTACCCATAAATATCACTGTCACTGAACTCTGATTTCCAAGTTCTTTGCTCCAAATTCCCACCAGCTGTGAAAACCCAGACAATCTCTGGCCGCTGGGCTATAAACTCTTCTGGGCTTTGCTCAGTTCTTGGCGCAATGAGCAGCGGTCCCCGCCAGTGCAATCGGGAGAGCATTTCAGGAGAGGAAGCAAGTGGCACATCCCATACGGTGGATCACCTGGTAGAAAAATGCCCCCATTATTGTAAACCATACGGCACAGGTGACCCTCTCGAGCTTCATTCCCATTGTTACAGCCTCCAGTCACATCAGTAGGAAGGGGTCAGTCCCCAGCATGACAGAGTAGATGTGCAGGCTGACAAACTACCCAGGGCAAGTATCATAAATGCTTGAGTTAGTTTTTACTCTTCTCTGCATGCCTGTGTTGGAAACCAAGCTAGACAGATTCTTGGTCCCAATAAATATGGCAGTTCTGACACATGTAAGAAAATCCAGTTTCCCAGAGAAAACCTCAGACAAAATAGCCAACCCGAGATATTTATCACTTTACAATATGTTAATGCAAGCAAAAACAATGCACACTACAATAAATCCATTACTGAGTCTTACTAGAACAAACTGATATTCCCACATGACTAATTTCAAGCTGGAAGGGTTTGGGTTTGGATTTTTTCTATTAATGCTTTTTTGTGACGAAGAAGGCATTTTTCAATTGAATGAAAAAAAAGCCTCCAAAAATGTCCAGTTTCATTGAAAGATTTAGAGGTTTCAATAAGAAAAAACTAAGACCAGCAATTCAATTATTGCCTGAGTGAGAGATTTCTTCAGTATTCCCCCTCTCCCCATCACCTCAAAAAAGTACAAAAGTAAAATATTAACTGAAAGAACAAAATCCATCCAAGTCATCAACAGTTTTCATGGGGGAGAGCAGTAGTCCCTGGCTACTGCCACCATTTATCATCTCCTTATGCTTAAATCTGGTTTTGATCCAGCTCTAACCACCATCGGTGGCTGCTCTGCCCAGGACAGCAGCACCCCAAAGCCAGGCAGAGCTGGGCTCTAACTTGAGCTCAGACTCCAAGCAGACCATTGTAGCTCAATGCCATGTATTAATAACAGTAACAGCAATCTGCTCAGAGCCTATTGGAACCTATTTAACCCCCAAATTAGCTTGGTTGAGCTGGAAATGCCAACAACGATTCTCTTAGAGATATATATGAATGCACAGAGTAGGACTCGGTGCAGTCAGATGCGGGCTGGGCCAACACAGGCGAAAGTCCGCTGGATTTGCAAAAGAGCACAGAGTTCAGCATACTGGGACAGAGCGAAAGCACAGCTGAATGGCACCATTTAAGCCTCAAAGGAGAGCCCAAGTGCCAGCCAGCACAAGGAGATAAGGAGCACCCGCGGAGAAGGGTACAAAGGTAGCACTGATGAGCAGCGCTTGGCTTTCTTCCCACAAAGGTCACAGCTGGGTCCTCTATTAACTTTTTCTCAACACAGCATTATTGAGAATTATACCAAGCTACTCGACAGTAATGCCTCCCTCCCACAGACCTTTCACAAGAAAATATAAGTATTTGACATCCCTGGCGTAAGCAAAGACAGTCAAAGGCTCTGTTATCTTCTTTTATAAGCTGGAGAATTTGGCTATGAGTAGACAAAGGTCCCCATCCAGCAAAGCATGTGGGTAGTATCACTCATGTGAGTAAACTGATGCATGACCCTGCAAGATTTGTCAAAGCAGATCTCTGAAGGTGCGTCCTGGGCTTAGCCACAATAGCCTCCATCTGGAAATACAAGTAATCGGTAAAAATGTGTCTCCTCTGAATTTAAACAAAAACTACCTGTATTACTACAGGAGGAAATTCTTCATCATTACTGTTTCATTACCAGTATCCTTTTGGAGCTGAAGTTCCTGCGCGCACATGCAGCAGCCAGATTCAGCAGACAACCAAATCTTAACTGTGGTGAAGTTGTTCCCATTCATTTCTCTGTTTATTTTCCATTTCCCATCCTATCAGCTCGAATTAAGGTGGGAGGAGGTAAAGCAACTAGAATGGGCAGTTTTTAAGGCTGCACTGAGTAGAAGGTAAGAAAATATCATAAATTTCATTTCATGCCTTCTTGCCAATTGTTAGAAATGTGCAGTCCATATGAATTCATATAACAAGGAGGGAATGTTGGGAAAACCAATAAAGATTTTGTGGTCTTAACTATAATGAATGTAGTTTGATATAGAGTCTGTTTTTCACTGCATGGCAAAATGAATCATAAAATACTGGACCTTGAAACTCCTGCATTTTTTAACAATAGCCTGGGGACAGTTTACAGTGTAATGAATTGTAATTAACCCACCTTCAAAATCTTTTATGAGTATTTTGCCAATTAGCTTCGCATGCTTGCTAATGACTCATGGCCAGCGCATGTCTTTACAGAGCAGGCTTTTACAGCACACACTAGCCTGTTAAGTCAGCAGAAGTATGCAGGACGGTGAGGTAGACACAGGTAAGACCCAGCCAGTCCTAGCAACCTACATATTTCAACATTCAAAGAACCCTTGCTGTTCTCTCAGACCCAAAATAACTGTAATAATGTATAGCAATGTCAAAAGGCTTTGGTTTTCAAAAGATTGCGAGGAATGTAAAGGGCTCAAGTCCTGACATCTGTTGTTACTTAGTACTAACATATATAATGCTGCTAATTGCTGAGCCATCTTTGTTTTCCTTACTTAGCACTAGGGTTAGAATTATTTTATTTTTGTGGTTCATGGCTTCCTGCCACTTGCAACACAAAGTCCACTCTAAAGAAAATAAAACAACTACCAGGCTGCCTACTAACAGTGTGTGGAGGGCTGGGTTGTTTCTTCCCTGTCTTCTGGTTTTGGTTGTATTTTGGGTTTGGGGCGGGGGGGGGGGGGAGGGTGGGGGTTGGTTGGGGTTTTTTTAGTTAAAGAGGATTAAGGAGAGACATGCCCCAAACAGATGCAGCAGAGCTGGGACCTAACCAGTGTCACACCAAAAGGCCACATGGGCCAGTATCCCATCTCCCAGCACAGGCAGGAGGAGATGCAGGACAAGGAAATGCAAGGAAGAAGTTCAGCACGATCCCTCCCCTGCTGTACCCTCCTCGCTTCAGGCAATCCGTGGTTTATGGACTTCCCAAAGCAGAGGCTGCCTCCAGACCAGCGTGTTTTAACAGCCACCCATGGATCTATCCTCCTCAAATGTTTTTGATCCCTTTCTCAAGCCATTTATAACTTTTGGCCTCAGCAACATCCTGTGGCAATGAGTTCCAAAATTTAATTATGCTTTGTATGAAAAAGTACTTCCTTGCGTTGGTTTAAACCTTCTTGTGTGACAGCGTCATCGTGTCCCCTCTAATTCTTGCAAGAAGCAGTGAATGACCAGCTTCTATTTGCCACCTTCTATGTCAATCATGATCTGACAGACCTTCACTGTACCTCCTGATGCTGTCATCCCTTTCCACCCTGAAGACTCCTCATCTGCTTATTTTTCCATCTTTATGGAAACTGTTGCCCATCTCTCCTCATCCTGAATGCTTTCCTTCCTGTGCTTTTTAGTTCAGCTCAATCCTTCTGGAGTTGGATGGCCAGAAAACACACTGCCATGGAGATGTAGTTTCATCAAGGAGTGCTATAATGCTGTCTTCTGATTTGTTCCTGTCTCTTTGCCAATTCATTCTTACCATGATAGTTGCCTCTTCTGATGGACTTCAAGTGATATTTGCAGAGGCCTCCAAGCTCTCTTTGCTAAATGTTACATTTAGGGCTCATCTACATTGCAGTGTAGTTAGGGTGAGTTTTCTGCATGTGCTCTGCTTTTGTTGACACTGCACTACATCAGTCATTTTATTGCCCAGCCACTCAGGATCATGAACTCTTTCGGCAGTGCTTTGTGGCCAGATTTAGTTTTACAACGCTGAGTAATTTGAATCATCTGCAAAATTTCTCATCTCACTATTCATCCTTTTTACCAGACTATTTATGAATATGTCTGAACACTATCAAATTAGTATTTCAACGACCTCAGTTCTAAGTAATGCACAAAAACCTCTATCTTGCACAAAGACGTGTGGCAGACATCCTAGCCAAAGCCCTGACGGGATTCACCAGTAACCTCCCACAATAGTGAACAGAGCTTTATACCCATCTTCCAAAAAGCAGCTTTTAACTTCTTATAGTTTCAGGAAAGAACTTTCTTTTCTCATCTCTTATCATGAAGCCTTGTTGCAGACAGTTTTTAGGCATTTGTGTTTATTGGCATGACTCTCCTAACTCCTCTGAGCATGTTATCAATATTGACTGAGTAAGCTGGAGAAATCAGTGATAAGAAGACCCATCTGGTGTGTCAACTATTTCATTCCATGGCCAGGGATATGTCATTTGTCGGCCTATTATTTTTAATAACCATCAGATCATCTGTCCCTGATGACTATGGTTTCTTCATGAACCATGCAGACCACCAAACAGAGGGACCTCAAGTTGGTAAGACTCAACTACAACACCACCTTTTTTTTGCCAAATAGAGAATCACTTATGTTTATAGGTGAGCTGCACACCTTTTGCACTGAATTCCTGTAGTTTACCAGCCAAAACCACAGAATCTGTCCTTAATGCCCTATTGCAAGAGACCACAGCACCCTGAATGGTGGGCTTGGTTTGCTGTGCTTGAACAATACCCATTGCTGCTCTCAGCTGCCCTCCTCTTGGGGAATTCTCAGCTACACCCAGAAGTAAGTTCATCTGAAATCACCCTGCTTGCACATGCCAGCTGAAGAGATTTTTCCTCTTTACTGTACCCTGGTACAGATCCAGTTCTCCTGGAGGATTAACACTCATGGCAGTGTGAAACCCCACGGAGCAGTTAGCATTGGTGAGCCATTTCCTTGTTTCACAAAATATTGCCACTTCTCTGTTGTCCCGTATCGTTCTCACTCTTCTGTCAGTCAGCTGGCCGAGTGGTTTAGCAGGAAGGGCCAAACTTGTGATAAACTTAACTCGAGACTTAACTTGTGCCTCATCCTAGAAAGCTTGCATTTGTGAGGCATCCCTGAGGACTGTGACTCAGGTCTCCCCAGCTCTGCTGTGGTGCAGGACCTGCCACATGAAGTTATCATGAGTTTCTAAGCGTTACCTCTCTGGGCGTTATTCCGTGCACCACTTTGCACCTGGAAAACCTGTTTGCTGGACATACAGGTAATCCACTGCAGAAAATTGTATCACAAACATGAGAGCCTCGTGCTTACAGAGAGCATAACTGGAAGGGGAGCCAACCCTTACTGCATGAATTGTGAATCTTCAGAGTTGAGCAGCATGTTTGGACCACAACTTTTTCCAAAGAAAAACTGCAGCATCTACATATTTCAGAACTGCACTGATCATGCTATACTGACCTTAATTGCAATTGCAAATTTTCAATCTGTTTTTTTCTCTTCTTAATTCAGTGGGAGCTTTGCCTGTACTGTGCGGGACTGGACCATCTGTATACATCCAGGTTACGGAAAAACATTATTTCTGTACCGAATGAGCTCAATATGTCCCCAAGCTAGAGGGACTGTATTTACAGTCCTGGCTACTTCTACACATAGCATGGACTTTTCTTCACCGGGGGTCTAATCCTGCATCAGTTTAGTCAGCAGGAATGGTGGCCTTAAATTCAGAGCAGGATAAGACCATGTGTTATTTTAGCCAATCTAACATGCCACAAAAAATGTGTGGAATCATTTATTTTTTTTTAAAAAGAGAAAAATAAAACATATGGTTAGATAATCAGTGGGAATCACTAGACACCTACACTGGAGAGTTGCAAGCATGGAAATATTCATATACATATTTGAAGTTACACCACAGATTTCTTTCGGGTGGGTTTTTTTGCCCTGTTACACTATGTCTGGGCAAATAATTTGGATGATCGCTCAGGTAATGTAATCCAAAATCATGTCACCTGTGTTGCAAATAGAAGTGAAGGAGAGAACATTTCATTCCTGTCTAACATGAAGCAAAGTTCACAGCTGTGGCATTTCATTCCAAGCAATGCCATTGCCCGTAACACAGCAAAGCATGTTTGTGTTGGGGGGGAGGGTGTGTGCACTGAAATTGTTGCTCTTCTGCCAAAGAGCTAAGGCAGGACTATTTTTTTTTTCCTTTTCATTGACTCTAAAGCATAAAAGTGAGCAGTATTCGTATACTGCAATAGGAATTGCACAACCCATTCACTCTATGTAAGACCAACATACTGCCATGCTTTGAGCCATTATTTTTGTGCATAGTTGCAAAGAAAGGGAGGTCTAAGTGCTAACTGGATGGGATGTGATGGAAGTGTAAAGGACTTTCAGATTGGCCAGCTAAATTTTCCCAGAAGATCCGTTCTGCTGCTATGTATGTCTTTCATCAGGGGCAGGCCAGTGATCTGAGGACTGAAGCCAATCCAGGTGTACTGAAGATGGGCTAATGCTTACAACCTATCAAAACTCTCAGGACAGATGAAATCCCATTCACTGATTAACATCTCTCCTCTTTATCTTCCTTAGCACTTAGCCTCTAAAACTTGGTGGAAATCAGAAAGGCTGGAAGTGGCCACTGCATCCTTGAGTAAAATGCTGTCCATTTTACAATGGGCCAATTCATGCATTTGTCTGTAAATTCCACAGTGGCTCTTTGTTTAAATGCTTGCTCCTTACTTAGGATTATTCACTAAAGTAAGTCTTTTATTCTTGACATCACCCACAGCTTAAAAAGAAAACCAACACTTTCTCCATGTTGACAAGCTGGATATGAAGCAGGTCCTCCACCAGGGGCAGCAGAGTGGCTCCCCTTGGGTCAGTAACACTCAAACAAGGACAGGTTTTGGGGGCATTGTGCTGTCAGTTAGCTGCTGTTCGTCCTTGCATGATGCATCCATCTGCTCCTTGGTAAAAGAAAGCTGCGGGGTGGTTTTGAGGCTGAGCAGTTGCACGGGGACCTCCCCACACACAGGGGCACATTTCTACCCTTTTCCTCTCTTCTCAGTGCAACCTTCGGTTCCCACCCTTTCCCCACATCACACACGGGCAGGCTGAAATCAGGCCCAGCAGGAATGCATTTTGGGGAGTGCACAGCTTGTGTTTACACCCAAGGCAGAGCATTACAGCACCAGGCACTTTGATGTCACCCATGCCTTAGCCTCTCCAAAGAATAACCCTTCTGAGCAGCCCTCTGTGCTGACCTGAACATTTGAATGGGATGTAGACAAATACACGTACCAATTTCTCTCCTCTGATTTCCCCAAAAGCATTTCATTTCTTTGTGGTTACCTGCATTATTTTGGTCTAAGCATTCATTTCTTAGGCTGCAACATAATTTTTATATAATCATTACTTTTTTCCTGATAAACAGTTTTTCTGATGTCCTTTTCCAAACCAAGAGACATCTGCTAAAAGTCCACAGGCATGATTCCTGTTGGGCCTTGCAGCGTGAGCAAGAAACGATTCACAGCAGTGGAGTGTTTGTGCTTGCTACCACCAGCAGTTAGGAACCTTTCTCTAATTCCAGCCTAAGTCCATCCATGACACTTTATATTACTATTCTTGTACCACTGCACCCCTCTGCCTAAAGAGTTTTTCTTCACCTTTCTTAATTTTTAGCTATGACATATTTATAAGCAGAAATATCAGCCATTGCTTTTCTCAACTCTTCCGTCCCAGTCTCCTCTCCCAAGACAGGCCTTCCTCTCCTTGTCCATCTCATCAACACTTTGGATGGCTCTTGCTTCAGCTTATCTTTCCTGTTTCTTGGTGAGCAAAAACGTGCACCGTGTTCAAGCCAAACTCTCACCTGTGCCTGCTGCGCTGTCACTGCCTCATCTCTCCCCTTAGATTGCATTTCCCTTTTCATGGCTACAACATAGCTGTGTCTCAAAGTCACCCTGTGATTAAAGTACACCAAGCTCTTCTTCCTCCCCGAGCAACTCTGAGTGCACAGCTTATTACAGAATGTTTTCTTAGTAACATTACCCAACTTCACAGTGATTTGCATTAGCTGTGGGTCTGGGCTCTCTTCTCAAGAAGAGCCAGGACTTTGCCAGTTGACACCAACTGAAGAACCAGCTCTCAGTAGTCAATACATTAGGGGGGGAAGAAAAAAGCAGCAAAATAAAGAGGGACTGAGCTACACCATATTCTGATAAGTTGTTACAGCACTACCAACCAACCCAGGGACTTCTCCTGCCAACTTGGAAACAAGATATGAACTGGAGTGTTTCTACTTTTGCATTAAAATGGAAACAGGTGGGAAGGACGCGTGGAATTTATCAAGCCAAAGAAATACTTTTTTCACGTTACAATTTGAATGGAATGGAAATTACAATCTTGCAGTGTTACCGTAGAGCTGCAGTATTGGGTTTCTCCTTACTCAGCCTTTAGCAGTAAGGAACCAGCTGCAGTGGAGCTGGAGTTTTGGAATTTGCTTCCTAACCCAATCTAACTCTTTCCTAGGTCTGCCCTATTTTGAATTATTACACCACCTGGCACAGGGGATGTTATTGACTCTGGAGAGAAGAGCCGAGTTTTGCAATAATTTTTTTATAGATTGCTAACTGAAAAATAAGAACAAAAATGAACTGCTGGATAGCAGAAACCAGAGGTTTTCACTATTCCTACCTAATTCATTGCAATGAACCTCCACTCCCACACTAAGGTGCTTTGGCTCGCTCATCTCAGGTATTTACTGTGTGTCAGCACCAAGCCGGTGGGGTGGTGAAGAGACTGGAGCCACACCAAAGCTTTGCATTTTGAACCAGATCGCTCCCACCCCTCCCTTCCTCCATGTCAGAACAAGCGCAAGTGGAGCTGCCCAAAACCTGAGAGAAGTGACCCAACTGAGGTGCAGCATGTTCCTGAGATGACTTAGTAAAGGAAAACTGAAATCCAAAAACTTTTAAAAAATGATGACATCACAGTATAAATGGGACAAACTTTACCACAAATGCTTGGTAATTCATTGCTCAGAGGGTAGGACCATCTGCATCACTGGTTGGACAAATACGTAATAAAATGGATTGACACGTAATGTAAGAGGTTCTTGATTGCCTTCACTTACCCTTAATTATTCTTTAACTGTTTCCAGTAAATAGCCCTGACTCTGTAATTATTTTAGAGCAGGAAAATATTTATTGATCCAAGTACTGAACAGGTTGCCATCAACATTGCAATAGACTTTTTCATCCATGTGAAATCCCACTGAAATCAAATGCATTTGACTAACTCCAGTCATTCAGCTCAGCAAACAGCCTATAGCCACGACCAAGGGCTGTACTAGTAAAATGTCCTGTGTGGCCCATTCCACAGGGCTACATAAATTCTGCAGTGTTGCATGCCACAGACATCAGGGCAGTGTGCTACTGGCAGCAAACTCCTGGTCTAAATGAGCTTAAAAATTGATTCAAACATTTGTCCTATTCTCAAACTGTTTATAAGCAGCTTCCTTGCATTTTTTATTTCAATGAAGAACACTTTTTTGTTATGTTAAGGTTTGGGGGGGGGGGGGGTGTACCATTTCATGCTTCCTTGTGCTTCTTGGGTTGATACAGAATCAGAAATCCAAAGAGCAAAGTGTTTGCAAAAGCTCTATGGTCGAGAGGTCTTTGAACTCCTTAACACCAGGAGGAGATGAAAAGCTCACAAGACAAGTTGCTCTCTTGAGGGTCTCAGCCCAATTACCAGGAACTGAGGCGGGTTGAATGCATTCAGGGGATGGACTGAGGGAGGAAACATTCAGGTACCTTTCAAATATGCAACCAAACAATTTGAGGTTTGCCTGTCACTTGTCTAGACACATGTTTCAAAAGGGAATAAAATAAATAAAGAAAAATACCCTGTCTGGGAATTCTTACCCTGTGATTGTTGCACAGCAGAAAAGCTGGGTAATTCTCATCAACTGAATAAACACAGGAGGAAGTCTGAGAGCAATTTGGCTCCAGAGCAAATATTGTTACCAAATTCTTTGCACCTGCAACGGTCAGGAAAATGATAATACACCCTCTCCATGTCTTCCTATCCCACGCTTTGGAAAGCAGCCACATAGTACCTCACTTCTGCTTTAGCGTAAATGTTTGCAAGGGCAGGCTTCAGGCAAGACCCTGCTGGTATGGTTACAGTGCACTCCACAGCCCCATCCCGCGAAACACACTCTCATCTCAACCTTGAGCAAATCTGACACCTCTTGATAGCAGCTCTGCTGCTGCCAGGGTCCCTGCAGCACTGCCAGCTGCTGGGGCAGATACTCAGCTGGTACTTCACTAGCTTTGTACAGCACAGCCCAGCATCCTGGTGCAACTTCGCTGAGTTTGTCACAGCATTTATTGATTAAGCAGGTTTAAAAAAAAAAAAAAAAGTTAATGGCTTTGGCTGCCATAGCTTCTGGTACCATTCTGCCAGCATAGGCACAGATATCCAGGAAAAACACACTTTTCCTAGTATAATATGACTTGCCTTGGACAAGGTTTTATTACTGGTACAGCATCAGGACCAAGGAGGGTTTAATCCTCTAGTGAGGAAGCATCCCCATTCCAGCTGTGCCCTCAGCTGGCACCTTCAGCAGCAGAGGCATGCTGGAGGTGGGAGTGTGTGGCAGCTCTGGTCCCACTGAGACCATGGCAGTGGGACGAGCCAGGAAACAGGCAAAATGGCTCAATTTGGCCACTACACCCTTCAGCTGAACCAGCAAGCCAGGGGCACATCTGGGGACAGAAAAAGGTGAACTTATGCTCCTTGCACAACACAGGTAGACGGGTAGGCATTTGGATTGCTACAATGGGTGAGAGATGATTTTTCTTGACTGTTTCTTGGGAAACATCGGTCTGTGCCTAGAAGATCACAGTGCCTTGTCTATAAAATGGAGAGCATTCCTATCCCCCTCTGTTGTCACACTGGTGTGCAGCTTAGTACAGCCACCCACCAAGAAGCAGCTGAGCAATGGAGCCAGCAAAGCAAAGAAAGTACTGCGCCACCATCATGGAGGGAAAAGGCCCCCATTTGTGTGATGAGCTTCACACAACTGCACTGAAAGAGAAGTGGAAGGGTTAGTGTCAGACTCGCAGAAAGGAGCTACCTCCACTCCTGTCACTGATGGCCTCCTTGAACAGGGATTTGAGGACAAAGCAAACGGAAAGGATAAAGAAATGAGATGTGGATAATGGTCTCTCCTGTTCCCACCTCAGACACACTAACATAACGATGGCCGAAACCCCAAGGTATCATCTCTGTGTGTCTGCATAAATTTGAGTCCATTGTGGCTGCTCAGCTAACAGAGCCTCAAGACAAATAACAAATAGAGGATAAATTGTAATATTTGTAATATTTTAAAATGTTTCTGCTGTAAAAGTATTTTTTCACTGGAAGAATCTTAGGCAGAAATGTAACTGCCTTGTAAAAAGTTCTTGCATCACACTTGGAGATTGAATTCAGTCCTGAGTCATAAGTTACTGGTTTTATGCTACTATTTGAAGATATTTGACTGTATTTCCCTTAATTTTTAGTAACTGTTGTGCTGCTTTCTTACATAGAGAACTTTTCAAGTTATTTGTATTTACCAAAAGCACAGAAAAAATGGGCAGGCTCTGTGTTCCGGTGGAATGGTTTGTGCTCAGTACATCAAACTGTTAGCATCATTATTTGCCATCCTGCATCACACTAGCCATAGAATTCAGCCATTTAGTCCTGTACAAAGCCAAGTAATTTGCATTTAAAATAACTACCCCACACCTCTTGGCTGTTCCCCCCTATAAAGCCCTGCATCAAAACCAACTATCAGGAGGTCAATGAGCCCTGGGCAAGCACACATAGTTCAACAGGCTAGTATTGAGTTAGCCTCGCTCACTCACAGCCCCCAAACTCCCACACAGTAAAAATGAGTGCTTCATCTCCATAGGAAGTTTTATAGTATGAGGAACTCACTGCATAATGCACTCACTGCATTAGAAGATTATTTAAAAAAAAAAAATATATATACACATGCACAGGGATCCTGCAGTCCTGCCTGGCCCATATTTTTGATAAGCTATATCAATCATTCTCGTCCATCTCTGCATCAGCAGGCAGGTTTAAGAAGAGGTGACAACAAAGCAGTTTGGGCTTTCACTGGGAAATAAATGCTAGGTAAAGAAGAGAAAGTTTCACCACAGTGTGAAGATAGCGATCAGATTATTAGGAAAGAGAACAAAAAGAGGAGATGACACAGAGTTGCAGAGGCCAAATTCAAAGGAATTATGCCAATTTCTGTTAGGTAAGTAGCTGTAAAGGCTACCAAATATTTCCTTAGGATTACTAAGCATATTAACTGGTAATTATTAATATCTGTCCATGAAAATTAACCCCCTACAACAGCACAATTTAATCACTGCAAATTCAGATTGGCAGAAAATGCATTCTGGTTTTTGTATCACTTGACTGAACTTAGTAAATGGAAACACAGGAGATTTGGTTGATCCTCCACAAAGCTTTTGGGACATGACGTGATCAGAAAGGAACAGGACAGTATTGTGATAAGGTTTCAATTGCAAAATAGTCCTGTGCACTAAACTGGACTTGTGAGCTGTGCTGCTTCCAAGCCCAGTTGTGCCACATCTTTGCTGTGGTGGGTAATGAAACCCCTTCACTCCGAGATAAGCGTAATCCCTCTTTGCCTATTTTGTCCATTCGGACAAGGAGAGGGCCTGCCCTGGCAATGTGTGAATGCCATGCCTGCAGCAGCACACAAGTAATTCAGGAATGGACCTGAACAAAACCTGTCGGTTTTTGTTGAAATAAGGGTGCCATGGAAGGCTCTCCCCCAAGCCCCAGTGCATCAGAAAGTGTTTTGCTCCTCTTGCCACACTAACAGACCCAATCAGCCCCAGTAATCTTATCCACCCTGGTAAACCCAACCATTAATTTCTGCTGAAGACATATTCCCACAGAGGCACAGAGTAAATAGCTCAAGCATCCCAAGCCAGCGTTGTACCATTGCCCTAAAGGAGCAGCCCCATTAGCAGAGCCTCTGTTATATTCAACCCAGACTTCCTAACAGTATCACATCATAAAACCATCATGCATCTGGCCCAAATTTAAGGCACAGTTGGCAGCATTTGATACAAGAAAGAAACCAAGGACTGAATTAGTATCCCATGAGGTGGTTTTTTTCTTCAAGTCGCAGATGAAGTGCAGAGCCATGTGGAGAAGTCCTCCATACGCCTACTAACCCTTCTCAAAGGAAAGAAGGGCTGTTTAGGTTTTATGTTCTTTGAAAATACCACTTCATTACCTCCCCTTTTTTTGTTGCCAGGAGAGGTTAACAAAATTACTGAGGGATGAAACATTCTTGAAACATTCTTTCTGGATCATCAAACCGGATTAGCCTGTGAATTGCACTGGGTGGTGCAGCACACCTATAAGAGACGGGGCCGGTGGGACTGCACGCTCACCTTGTCCTTCGTTTACAGCATGGCACGCACAGCTAGAAATCCTCACCAACAGATGCCCAAAGAGACTTGCTTAGCTGCAGAAGGGCCAGGTAAGACAGCAGGCCTCAGAGCTACTTGCTCTGGGAAAGCCCAGCTCTCCCTGTGCCTTTACCTCCTTGCTGGGCAAGTCCATGCTCCTTTGCAGCATGAAGACATAACAACCAAGCAGTTATAACCTTCAGCAGGGAATAGCTTGGTCTGCCTTCCTCTGTGAAAAATGGTGTTTCCGGCTCCCCACCAGATAAGCACTCTTCCTACTGTTTTTTTTATAACCCATCAGTAAACTGCATGGGTTATCAAGAACCTCCACATTTTACTGCGCACAGGATTCCAGCAACCTTTGCTCTTCCAATGACCCGGGCTGACAGGGCTGCCTCACTTACTGCTGCCAGCGTTCTCAGGGTGACAGGTTTGTTCCTTCTTTTCGTCTTTACTTTTTGATCTGCTGCCACTAGTGGGTTACAAAAGTAATGCTCTGCACATGTCTGTGCATAAGAACAATAATCTTTCTTGTAAAATGCATTTTACAACAGCACAGAGATCACCATCAGAAGCTGCTGCTACAGAACAAGATGGTATGCTAAGTCTTCTTCTGGGTTAATCTTTCTGATAGGCCCATGAAATCCAAACCAGCACAAGCCAGAGCCTCCACTGCAGTCAGTGAGCACTGTTCCCTGCATATTAAGTCATATTTGGGTTTGGTGGGGAGTTTGTAAATTCAACACAGAAGACAAAATTACCTTCATGAAGATGGCCTCCCCACAGCTTAACAACAGCTGGTTCCAACTTCACCAGCATCAGATCAACCATCAGTTTGAAATTTGAGGGTGAACATCACATCTCCCAAGAAGTACTGTGGGATGTATATGAGAAATGTCCTCCACCCTCAGCTTCTTTTTGCCTGAGAACATTAATTTGTGAATTGAGCAGGATTATTCCAGATGCAGGGACCCTGCACAGCCTCTGTGATTCATGCCAAATCTCCACATCCTCCCATGAGTCTCCAAGTATCAATCGGGATATGGGCAACGGAGCCATGCCAAATAGGAGGCAACAGTAAAATAAATGCAGCTAAACATGACATTGCATTCTTTCAACTGATTTAACTAAATCAACTGATGGTTTTAAAACTTTCAATTCTCATTCAGTCCAAGGTTCAGGCTCAATTGTTTGTCCTTGTGCAAACGGCAGGGTTTGGTTCTCCCTATCTTTGTATTTATAGCAACATACCTACTCTACAGCCCAAGTGGCTGAGCAGTAAACAACAGGAAAGCAGGAATCATCAGGGATAGAACAGCTAAAAGAGATCAATAAGAAGGAGGCCAGAGTCACAGGTGATGTCAACCAGAGTCTTCCCATTGCCTCCAATCACCAGCTGGAAAACAGGGACCATAAACCCCATCATCCCCCCTATCTTCTGTCCACTTTGTGTATTTTTCCACTATAACCACTACAGGATAGGGATTGTCTTTTATATACATGTGCATATCACCCAGCGCAAAAGATCCCAAACCATGCTCAAGGCTTGAGGCTGTACTGCAAAAGTAATTACTTGATTTCAGGGTTTTAATTCAGGTGCACCAGCTCTCCAGTGCCGCCAGAGAAGGTATTGTGAACTGCTGCTGCCCACTGTGAGAAGACAAGCACTGACTAATCTACAGTATTTTTCACTGTTTTGTTATTTTTTAATATCTCACTTCTCTTTACTAAATGGTCTAGCAAGTTCCCTTGCTGATTACATTTATTTAGATTGCCCTAGCAGCCCAAAGCATTTATGGTCATTGCATTTTAAATCTCTTTGTTATAGTCTTCAGAATCTCCTAAAAATAGAAAGTAAAACTAATGGGAAACACAAATGTTTTATACATTATATGCATGTGTTTAAGAAGTAGTAGCCAGCTAAGCAGAAGGTAAGGGAAAAAAGCAAAGATCAAAATCTAGGTCAGAACAAATGCTGGACAAGAGCCCATGCTGTCAAGTCCCAGGCCTCCCACAAGAGAAAGAATGAAGAAAAAAAAAAAGGAAAAAAATTTCTTTTTTTTAAAGGAGGAATAATAGCCTTTTCAAACATCCCATGTTATGGAAAAAAGACATTTTGGAAATACTATTGCTCCATTCTGTCTGTTTCTAGGACAACCATTATTAGCCACTAATTTTACAGATCCTTCATTACTTGTGTCACCGGCTTGCACTTGCCTTGCCATGCCTCTCCTTCAGTCCCAGCCTCACCTCTGGCTTGCTGCTCCCCAGTGCACGGCTCACCTGCTCCAAATGCAGGAGAGAGGCACAGAAGACCAAGCCCTATGGTCTGCTTATTCCCCACAAAAACAAAACAAGAAACCCTTCCCTTTCCTCCAGAGCAGCCAGACTGTCGTGTTCCCATCCACAGGTGGTCACCAGCAGCAGGACCTGTTCACACTCCGTATGCTCTTCTCTCTCTCATTTTTTAATAAGCTATAAGCACGATAGCTCTTTTGTCAGATCCCAAATATCTGGGCACTGCAGATTTTATACCAGTTAACCACATGGAAAAGGGAAAGTGAGTTTTATGGCTACAGCACAGGATGGCCCACAGGAAGGCTGTCGGGACCCTGGCAATCACTACAGGGCAGGGTGCAGGTTATCAGTGTAAGTAAAGGCAAAGCCCAGACACCAGCCTGCACCTCTGCCATGCCTGCTGCTGCCTACGGTTGAAAGCATCATTAAATGCAAGCGCTGGCCTTTCAGGTGAGAAGACAACAGCCACAGCCATTTAAGGCTAATGCTTCACTGAAGTCATGTCCTTAGGCTACATTTTTTCAAAAGCAGCAGCATTATTTTAAAAGCTTCACTTTCAGAAGTCACTTAAGCACTTAAATGGTAAGTCTTATTGGCTTACAGTGAGGTTTACACCCTTAACTGCCTTAAGTTACCCTTGAAATAGGCTCTAGGCTCCAGCCATTTCGCTGCTTGTCCGATTGACCTACCAGATCTTCAGGACAGGGACTGTCCCATGAAGCTGGGTTTTTACAGCCATGCCTAAATCACTGGCATCTTTGGGTGCCAACATGTTCGAAGTAATAGCTGGTCTTTTTATTGTGGGACTAACACTGCGTTCCTCATGGAGTTAAAGCTTCCTTTACTTTTGAAAGATGCAAGGAAAAGCAGCCCACCGTCTTGTTGCCAAACCATTCTCCATGGGAGATCTGATTTGAAACTCACAAAATACCAGTATTTATGAGAGGAACTGGCCACAACGTGATCATAAGAACATACCAACGTTGTAGTTCCCCACCCTTTGATCTTGGCACTTTAATGATTAATCAGTGCTAAAGTACTGGAAAAATACCTCACTTGAGGCAGTTTAAAGCTTCTCTTTGTATAGATAAAAACTATGACTCACATAAAAGTATAACCCGGAAATGCAAGACCGAGAGGGTGAGATTAAAGCAGAAGCCTCTGTTCACACACAGATATTTGCCCAACAGGACAAATTGGAGAAGCTGTTCGTCTTTAGGGACTGTTCCCATTAAACTGCCTAGATTTTCAGTCCACAACTTGCCCTGCAAGAAAGGCTAACTGCCAAGAAAGGCTAACAGTCAATGTGGAGGGAAATTCGTCCCTTAGAAAGATACGCATGTGTTTAAGGAGGCGTGAGCTTTAGAGAAATATCACTTCCTATGGCAATTTGCAGAAAAGTAATCCTTGCCTCAAGCGCTTGAAGAGAAGTCATTTCCCCCTTCTGCTGTCGCAGCTGCATGTTTAAATGCTTCCAAATATGCTTTGGGATGCAAGTCCCACTACCACCAGTGCTCAGGACAAAGCATAACATGGGAGGGAAAGCTCTTCCTTACTTAATCCTGCAGAGTTTATATGCATCGCACCAAAAATCTGGTGCTGACCTTATCAAAGGCAATGCACCCTTCTTGTTTGGCCAACTGTCTATCTCTGTGCATGCAAACATTCAGGGATGCAGAAGAGGACAAGCACACTCAATCTAATCAGAAATGGTTTATGTGCCTCCTCAGCCAAAAACAACCGCAATGTGGAGAGACCAGAACCAAAGCTGACCATAACCTGTCTTCTTTTAATGACCTATGGGCCAAATCCCACCAGCACAGGGCTTGGGACGGGGCAGTGCCTCCAGGCTGGACTTCCACCACTGCCTGCTAGTGTGAGCAGTCACAGCTTCCCAGAGGGGGACCTGTGTGTAGCAGCTGTATGTGGCCTAATAAACAGTGAGACTCTTCTGAAATAAAGTGAGTAATACACAGCTCTTTCCTTAATCTCATTCCAGCCGAGTATTGCAAACACTTGATTTATGGCAGATTTGTAACAGTACGCATGGAGACTGCTGCTTGCAATGTGCAAGCGGAGTTGACTTTTTTCAGGGACAAATTTCAGGGAAGGTTTGTCTGGAGTGTCTTTTCTATATGGGAAATTTAAAAATAAGTATTTGACTTTGACTCACTATAGCACTAAAAAGCATTTGCCAAAAATGCCATAACACCAATAATAGTTTGGATACTCTGCACCTCCATCACCCCTGACTGCAGCCAGGCTATCAGACCTCAGAAGCAGGCACCATCCATTATGGCACAGCCTGCAGTCCAGCGGCGCACACAGCACCCAGCACCAGAGGTGTAATGTCATTTGGCCTGATTTTGAATCTAACTGATACACAGCTAAATGCTGTGACGTTTTCTGGGAATATTTTTTTCTTTTATATATTGTATTCCATAAACACATCCACAATAGCAAAATTTTGGTCTTCTGGATGGGGAAGAAAACAAACATTGATACAGCCGATTTTTTCACAGGGACAAAAAGGGACAGAAATTCCAGTTTTGACATCTAGTTTGCCAGTGATTTTAGGATTCCTTTCTCCATACATTCAATGTTTCCATCCATAGCATGGGTGTGGGATAACCCTTAATTGATTTGCTTTGAGATCATCACACCAAAGGTGTCCTTGAAGTACAGAACATTAGTGTTGTATTGGCAGTAAGTAGATTTTAATGTTAACTAGCAGAACTACTGGAAGTGCTCTTGGTGGAACCTGAAAGGCAGAAGCATTGGCTGGACTTTACAAAAATTGAAGCTGAGCACAGGTCCAGTAAAAGGGCAGCTAAACCTCTGAGGTGAATCACAGTCCATGGTTAGGTAACCTAGGGGCAAGGCCAAATATATTATTATACACCCGCGTCACATGAAACAGGAAAATTGTTTTATGGTTTTGACATCCAAAACCACTTGGCTTTAGATGAATTCCACACAACCCCCAAATTGAATCAAAATCTGAGGTAGGAATACAGAATTCATAGCCTGTGTAATGACAGATCTCTGCTCCCAGAGCTTTGATCCTATCCCGGTTAAAGCTGAAGGGAAAGGTTGATATAAATAGCATTAGCTAGAAAATAAGAACTCCAGCTAGGAGGATTTCTGAGCATGCAACATTACTTGTGCTGTGAATTTTGGAGAGAGCAAGGATCCCCTCTTCCCTCAAAACAGGACATTTGCCTGGGAGAGGTGGAAACCCAAGTCACTGATCTCAGTCAAGCAAGATCATTGCTTGGACCCTGAATTCCCACATAAACAGGCACATCGGGCACTAGGCTGGTACCAACTCATATACAGAAATATGGGGATAAGAAAGGGTACGTCCATCTGCTTGTGCCTATCTGTCTGTCTCTATCCTTCTTTTCCTCTCCTCCCTCAATCCCATCTTGGACTAAAGATGTTATCCCTCCAAATAACCTGTCAGAAGCCAAACTACTTCTAGGTAAAATTTCAGCTTGAATGATGAAAATTTCAGCATTTTCTAAAGACAAGAGAAAGAAAGATGCTTAAAAAGTCTAGGAATAAATACCTGAAGATCCTTATTATTATGTACACAACAGCAGCTGCTAGAACTCCCAAACCTGGATGAAAATTGCAGGATGGAAAACACAATGCACAGATTAATAAAAAGCAGTTGTCCTGCACTGCAACCTAAACAAAGCAAACAAGCCAAGGGAGAGAGTATAGGGAGACATGAGGTTATGCACAACATTAGCCAGTGGCTTTGGTATCTCCCTCATCACAGACAAGGAGCTCCATCACCCACCAAAGAAACTACAGAAGAAACAGTCACCTCCAAGCCTGACGAACACCTTACAAAAGCAGAAGATGCCTGTACAGAACTGATGCAGCTTTTAACATTGGAGGAGGAGAGCAATGATGAGGGACACCCGCAAAGGTGAATGGCAGCCCAGGGACTGTGCAGGGTGTGCTCACCTTGCCCTGGCAGGTTGTGGCTGCTTGCAATTGTCAGGAGAGGCCACCAGCTTGATCCGCTTTCAGCTCTTCTGGCTGCAAGGAGCTGGTGGGGCAATGCCTCCTGGCCAAGAGTTGGCCTTTGGAGTAGGGCTGAGCATGGAGCCCAGCATCAGCCCCATTGCTTGTCACACGCGCTTCCAAGCCATCCATTCCCATCTCCCCTTGGTAGCTCCTTCCTTGAGTGTGATCTGAGCTTTGGGTCTGGAGTGAAACCTGAAGTCTTGGCAAATTCCTCATTCTTCTGGATTTCAAAGAGGACACCTCTGCAGGTCTGGGAGTCAATACTGAAAACTGGCTACTGCTAATAAAACACGAGTGCTTTGCCCTGAAAATAGATAGCGGCGCATACAGAACTAGAGTAAACAGAGACAACACTTCTTAATTCAGCTCTGAGCACTGTTTACCCCTTAGGATATCCAGTAATGTTTCCTTCCAGGGGTAACTACTAGGAGATATCCACACATCTGCCTGGTTTGCAAGGATGTCAGGAGAAAAGCTCTCAACAAAGAGCTGTATCTTACATCACACCCTAAATGCAGGAAGCCTCGGGGCTTTGGCATACCTCTGTGAGGAGCAAATTCCTAAACTGAGGGCTCTCTCTGCGCAGGAACACCCTATCCTCCAGCACTGACACACTTAATCCACAGCCCCATCAGCCAGAACTTCCCACCACCCACAATTCCTGGGTGATGGAGTGAATTCTGTTTACACCCAGATACACCACTGGCAACCAACTAATTACTTTCAGCGTAGCCCAGCAGCAAAAGCAATGGAGTGAGAGTCAAAGAGTCATTTGCATCTGTGTCACACCAGCACATTTTTCAGTGCTGTAGTTCCCCATCTCTCTCTCTCCCAAAAGAAAAAAAAAAGTGATTGCATGCTTAGCACATTTGTGAAGTGCTCTGAGTCTTATAACTGAAAGCTTGGATCCACTTAATATTTTTCTTTGCAGAACTTATTAAACTGGGATCTGCTGATATTTCCAGACACAAAATCCAAACACTGAGTCTTTAGCTCAGTTTTGGAGTTCTGGTGTTTCATATTCTAGGTGTTCTTGCATATTTCCTTGTTACAATTTCAAGTGAATAGTCCCCTTTTTTGTCCTGGTTATCTTCAAGAGATTTATCAGAACAATCCAGACCGGTTTTGTAAATTTAAGTGCATATTGATGATGCAAGATAGCTTTTCAGCTAGAAGCAATTTTTAGAAGGGTGGGGTTCCATTTTCATTATTTTTTTTTAGGCTCGTTCCAAAAAAGAAAGCCACCCCTGCCCTACTTTGGACAGGTGGAAGAGAAAAGTAGGTATTTCTCTACACGGACATGTACCAAAACATGTGCTGCAGAACCTGGCTCATTTTTTCTGGCAGGAGGCTCTAGAGTGTCTGAAAAAAACCAGAAGGAAAGACCCCCAAACCCTCCAAGAACAAAACCAGGAAAACCACAGCTGTTCAGCTCCTGGGTTGACTGATGCTGGGAAGACACTGCAGGTGTTTCCTCACCAGTTCCACCCCTGTGTTACCAGAGGTCTCCACAGGCACCTGCCAGAAGGTACCCAGTCTGAAAGGCAAGAGGGGAATTCGAAACATTCCTGCCCTGTCACACCAGCAAGAGCCCGCCCGCTGTTTTGAACACCCTGTGTGCAGATGTCGGTGAGAAGAGTGTTCCCTTTGGGCTGCAGCAGGCAGACTGGTTTGGTGACTGTTTCATTTGCTTTTCCCTGGCCTCCACATGCCAGGTGCTGCCCCTCATAATCCTAATCTGTCTCCGCAGTGCAGTGCCCCATCCTGGCTTCCTGCGCAACATCTTCTGCGTTTTCATCATTATCAAGAGAAGAAAGATGATCTTATGGCCACAGGTAAGGTTTAGAGGTTGGTATCTGTGTCCTATTTTGGGCTATGCTGTTGGGCAAATTATTTAAGCTTTCCATATTTCCTTGTAAAGAAACTTTACATTTGGAGATGAGGAAATTATCGTACTTCCTTCCATCTTTGAATTAAATACCTGTCAATTTTTTGCAAGATGCAAAGGGATCAAAATCCCACACAAACATGCCTGCAGATGCTTTTCACTGGATTCTATACCTAGAGGGTCCCATTGAAATGCAAATATCAGGCCCTTCCCAATTAAACAAGGTACTTGTTCCTATACCTCAGATAACCTAAGCTAAAGGAAGTGGAATAGTCTCTATGGAAATAACCATCCTATTCAAAACTCTATTAAGACTAATACGTTTCATTGCACCTGGAAAGGGATTGTCGATTGCAAAGCACCTGTGTAACATGAAGCCAGAGGAAAGTGCCTCTCAAAAAGTGTGTTTCTGTGCTGTCTCAAGATCTCATGAGTGCTTGAGAGGGACCAGCATGGCCATAACCTGCCCTGAACTGGCAGAGGAGATGGAGGACCTCAAGCACCACAGGTGAAGGGAGCAGTCACAGCTATCATAGTTCTCTCAATGGTAAAACCTAATCCTGTTAAAACCACTTCATCCCTCCATGAAGGCTGGTGGTGTGGCTGGATGCAGCAGAGGCACAGGCTGGAGCCTGCCTGCAGAAACCCCGAGATAGGAAGCTCTCAGAAGGAAAAAAAACTGCTTTCTGTCTCCTGTCATCGAAGCTGTCTCAAAAAACTGGATTTGTGTGTGTGTTTATCTAAAACACAAAGCCAGTACATGGATGCGGCTCTGCTGATCCCATTTTAGCCCATTTAAGGGTTCAGCCAACAAAATCGCTTTTCATTCAACTTATTCCTGGAAGGGTGTGTAGGGCACTGACCACACTATCTCAAAGGTAAGTCACCACAGTTTTGCAAAATCTGAGCTCATTTTTTCCAACTGGTGTCCCATTTCAGCTATAGAAAATTGCTGTCTAAAGGTGAAAATACTAGGTTTTTTGTCAATGTAACAACAATGCACAGTTGTAGCTCTTTTAATTAAGGGGGCTAATTTCCCTCAATTGTCTGTGAAGGCATCACACAGGTGTTCCATTTCAGAGAGTATTAGTACATGGTGCTCTAAGCCTAAAAGCTAATTTTTAACTTAACCTAATAATGTCAGTAATAATGACCTGTGATTACTGCCTTGTGAATCAGAACCTATGATACTTAAAATAATTAGCATCAAAGCTTAACTAGTAGCTTGCTAAATTCATTATCAGCCATAAACCATCAGCACTGAATTGAACTTTAAATTGAATGTTGGCATGGACTCCCCCCACCTGTTGGAGGCAGCATTTTAACAAATTTAATTTGAAAATGTAGTTAAAGTTTTGGTCACTGATCTTTTCTTGAAGGAAGAAACTGTGGTATTAGCACAGAATACAATTTGATTAAAAACCACAAGCTATTTTATGTGGTCCCTGTTGTGTTTGGAGCACACATTCCCCCAGACTAGGGAATTGCTACAGGAATTACTACACCAACCCAAATCTGTGGGCAATGAAGCTCATTAACCTCTTAGTGGTCATCTCTGGGGGCTTCAGAGGGTGACAGCAAACAAGCCAGCTTAAGTAAAGCAAGCTTGGGTAAGCCTTGACACAGAAGACTCCCTAAATGCCTCTTCACCCCAAGAGGTTATCCCCATACTTTTTACACCCCGTCTTGACAGTCAGCCTTCCAATCAAAGTCAGATGGAGACTCAACTGTCCTCTGTCTCTGGAAAGGAGATGCCCATTTCTTACGAGGTCACTGGTCACTCTTGGTGAGCTGGCAAATGAAGGAGTAAGAATAGAGGCTCGGAGCCCTGCTTTCACCAGGGACTAGCTCAGATCACTAGCTCCCCTCTAATAGCTAAAGGAGAAACATAAACCTTTCTCAAAACACAGTCAATAGCAACGAAGGAGAAAGAAGGGCTTTGAAGTGTAACTCTTCCTCTTGGGTGAGGTGGGATCACACCAAGTGCCTATGAGCAGCCAGTAATTATGGACATGAGAGTGGGATGACTTGGAGTCCTTGTCACCAGCATATGGTTCATAGACTTTTCCCCAGGGACCCTCCAGCTTGCCAATAACTATCTCATTTTGTGGCTAACACGTCTGCTGCTAATAGCTGCAAGTCTCATTTGATGCTCAACATCTACCACCACAATGGAGGGGTTTGGAGGCCACACTCCACCCCTGACAAAGAGATGCATGCACACAGTCAAGGCGGGTGGCTGCAGTATCCATGCCGGCAACCTCAGCAGGGAACCAGAGAACAAACCATAGGTGAAGGCTGCCCTAAACTGACAGGAATCACTTATCCTGTACATGTGCCACGGAGCAGAACAACCAGAACACCAGTCCCTGAGTGATAAACAACATTTCATATATTACTAACAAGTAGGATAGCTGTGCTGATGAAGGATTTGTAGTTATTAATATCTGTTGAGTCCAAGCTGAGACCTGAAGCTCAGTCTGTACTTGAACCTTCTCCAGGAGCTCAGATTTCCTGATGTAGATCTGCCTGACAAAAAACAACAACAACAACAACAAAGGCCTGAAAACATGCTGTTGATTTGGAGAAGAATTTCCTTCTCGCATCCAGGAAAGTTCAGAGAAGAAAATCGCTCAACTGGGATGTATAGCTGTTAATACCTTCTCACAAGCTTTCCACCCACAGAACGAATAGCAAAAACCAGTTGGCTTTGGGGTATAAACCAAATTAGAAACAGGGAAGGGAAACCTACCAAGTACCCACAAGGAGTTTGGCTAAAGAACTGTGATGCTTCTGCATATTTGACTTGATATTCTCCCACAGAAAATCAGAGGGAGGCCAAAGCCTAAACATTCAATTGCTTTTAAAAATGCTACTTTAGGCCTTTAAGCCAATTCAGGAGATTTTGAAAATTTTGTCCTGAGGCAATAAAAAAAAACAAAACCAGTCCCAATCAGGTCAGAAGTCAGATGTTCTAAATGTCCTCTTTCTCCTATTTATCCCAGCTGCCACGTTACCACAGCCCGAGTGAGTCTCTCTAAGACCAGTTGTGGTCAGTACCTGGGAGGATGATCCTTAAAGAAAAATAATCTCCTGGACTGAAAAAGTTAGAAAATATTTTTTGTAACTTAATAAAGATCCTGTAGATCATTCCTGGTTTTGTTAGGGCATAGCATTGCTACAGGAGGCTCTGGCTGTGCTGTAAAAGGCTCTCTGAGCTCACTTATGCTCATGAAAGATCCCAGAGGAGGTTTTATATGATTACGCCCATCTTAGCCAATATTCACCCTGGACTATTAGAATTTTATTTTGTTTCTATTATTAATTACATTTTTGACTATCCTTTAACTGTACCAGGCGAAGTTTTTTGCAATCTTATAAAAAAAAACCCAGTAAAAATAAAAAGTCCTTTGCTGTTATTCAAACAAGAGTAAAGTGATGCTGGTAAGTTTTCATCTCTTTCCTCTTCTCTCATGGTTTTGGGCTTTTTTCAACACTTTGTACTCTTTTGCCAGCAAGAAGAAAGAGCAGAAGTGGGGGGCAGAGTGGGAGGAGGAGAAGAAAATTATAGTCACTTTTTAACTTTTTTTTAACATAATATGAAAACATTTTTGTGGAGATGGGTCATCAGTACCTCAGAAAACTGTCCAGCTAGTTTTGTTATTTTCCTATACCTTCACACTTAGCAAAAGAGGTCCTTTAGTAAACTCTGCAGCTTGTCTCCTAAGGCTGAGAAGTAACACGGACACCATGCAGGCTGACAGGCCCAGCATAACTCACTGATATCCTGGTATCGCTAAAAAGCTGCAGTGCTGCTTTACGGGCAGCAGCTGCTAGTCAAGCATTTCTCCTCTGGCCCAATTTTTCCTCGGTGTTACAGGACTGATTGTGGAAGCTGGAAACTGTGCCTGTGTCCAGGTTTTATCCTGGGCTGACATGAGATGAAGGCTTCTGCTAAGGTTAACACCATGATAAACAAGAAAACGAGACAAAGGCTGGTGACAACCATTGCATGGTCCTGTCCTTTTTTTTTTAAAAAAAAATACTGTAGCCATTTGGTCTGATTTGTTGGAGTGCCAAAGCACCTATAATTTTAAATAAGTGGGCAAACTCACTGGCAGTGTCCAGGGCTTTCAGATCCTCCTGCACAGCCCCAACTGCTCCAAAGTTTTCTTCCCTCCAGACCCATCTCCTGCAAAGCCTCTCAGCCAAGCAGGTCCTCCACCTTCCTTGCTACTATGTGGAGTTCAGAGCACTTCACCTGCCCTTACAAGTCAGTGAGCAATAAGTCTACAGCTCCCTGCAGGGCTCCAAAACCTCCTGTGGGGGTGGAGCAGGAAGAGACTCTTGCAGTTCTCCTGCCAGCTATCAGGAGAGATGTGCAGCACAGTGAATGACAGTCGGGCAGCCATGCACAGGGAGGGAGAACGGATGCTCAGAGGAAGACAGGTGAAAGGAAAGGGAGAGGAGGGAAAGCAAAGGAAGGAATAGAAAGAGACAGAGAGAAAGAGAAAAACTGGGGAAAAAACATCAGGTATTATCTAACTACTGGAACATGCTTCTGCAGGGTTTTGTAGGAATGGTCCATGCAGAACAGGAGTAAGTACGCTACGAAAACAGCATGAGAGCTACACTACGAAGGAAAATGAAGACCAGGTCTCCACTTCACCTGGAAGGAGGAAGGTGCATAGCCACTTAGGTAGCCTATGTGAAAGAAAAAAATCTGGCTCTGAAGCATTTGGCATCAAATCCTCTGTATCTCCACAAGTGGATTTCCAGTCTTCCTGTAGAAATTTTGCATCCTCCACATACAAAGCCACACCGTGAGTTACATGCAGGACTCCTTGACAGTCACACAGTTTACAACCCGATTCCTTTTCCTCCCAACAAAGTGATGTAACCAAAATGTTACTCATTGCAACTTCATAGGATTTTACTCAGCATGAAACGAAAATCATTCAGCAAAAATGTTACAATTTCCATCACTACAAGAAACCGCCCATGGAGACCACTTTGCTCAGGGTTTTGCTTTCTGGGCACCAGGAGAAATGGGCTGTGGTCCGGGCAGAAGAAATCACTCTCCACGAGAGTTAGTGTCATGTTGCTAATCTTCATCTTCAAACTCATCTTTGGATAGCAGTCTGTGGGAGAAACTGAAACATGGGGCAAAGCCTCATGTCTAAGTAAATAACATCAACAATCGAGGCTTTTACACGATGTCTGGTATCGGCCAGTGATGAAGGATTTAACTGCAGCCACAAACCTGTTGTTCCAGCTCCCTCCATACACACACGTATGCACAAATACGCACACAGAGTTCAATGGCAAATTTCTACAAGTCAGACGTGCTTTCCCCTGTCACCTGTGTCCCGCGACATCGCTGCCCACCTTTTGAGTCTGCACCTGACCCCAGCGTGTGGTGGCTCTCAGCTGCTGTTTCAAGAAGGAAGAGGACCAGGCTGCAGCTCTCTGAGCTATGCCTCCCTCCCAAGACTGCCTTGAAGCGCTTAGGCACCCCTCTTCATTTAACCTGCCAGCACTAGATCGACCTTCACAACACCCAGGGCCCAGATCCTCAGGAAGGGTGAGCTGTTGCCACCTTGCTGAAGAGCTATTTTGATGGCTCTGTGCCACAGGGCTGGTGCAAGTGATTCTTCGAGAATCTTTTCAGGTGCATTATTAATTCACAAGGAAACCTGTTGATAGATTTTCATTGCATAATACAGCCAACCTTAGGACCAAAAATGAACGGAGTTGTTTAATCAGAGCGGTCCCCTCCAGTTCCCACGTCAAGGAGCTGAGCCAGATCTACATCTGAACTCTGCGGCTTGGGCCAGCTCTTAGCTCTGACGCTCAGCAGGCTGAAGGGACTTGGAAGTTTCTCCATATTGCTTATAAGCATCCAACAAAACAACTGTAAATGAGTTATGTTTCAAGTATGCAAAAACTTGCTTCTCCATGCCAAAAACCGATTAGTGTTCTCAGGCTTCCAGCAATGCAAAGCAGAGTCTGAAATGTCCTGATGAGAGATATATGCATTTCCTCTTAGACAATTAATATTAGGGGTGGGTTTTATTGCTATTCTTTTTTATGTTGTTAACATCCTGCCCTCTTTCCTGGTTCCTCCCAAAGAGCTACAATGCAATTTGCAAAACTCCCCTTTGTAAGATGTAAACATTTACTAAACATTGTCTTTCCACTTTGTATTATGACAAAAGAATAGAAGTCAAGATGTTAAATATATTTCTGTATTTGCATCTGAAAGCCCCAGGCCTTCCTGAACATACTTGTAGATAACTTCCATTGTTTCGAGCATGTTACCTTTTCTGTAGATCATCATCTCCACGAAAATCCAAAGGCAAGGTCTTTGCTGAAACACTGTGTAGGACCCACTTATTACCCAGTGCCTTACAAATATATTAATGCTATATGATGATCGTCCATGTTATTCCACCTCATTATTTAATATTGAGACATACACAACCTGGCCCACAAACTCACCGCTGGAGATTTGAAAATGAGTGGCTTATTCTCTAATGCAATTACAGTCAAAGCAGAGGTTGAAACTAAGTCTGCAGAGGTCATTCCTAGAGCTGTCATATGCTTTGGCAGCAAAGCCTTGGGTGGTTTTTGTCTATGTCTCCAAAAGTCTCCTCCACTGTCTTTGTGGGCTGGCCAGGCTGTATCAGTTCTCACAGGGCTTGTGTGTGCTGCAGAACAAACTCACCTGCTGCCCAAGCAGCCTGGGAGGGCAGCAAGTGCTGGCGAACCCTGAGTCTAGCATACAAACCACCAGCAAGCTGAAAACTCTCCTCAGTTTTCTCTGAAGCCAGGAACACCTGGAAACACTTCAATCACCTCCCTCACGTCTCCACTAGATAGAAAAAAATCCAGTGGCTTCATCAAGTCTGCCTTTGCCAAAAGCCTTCATAATGAAAACAGGACCTTAAACCTAGTTTTGATGAAGCGTGGAGTACCTAGTCTCCTTTTCCAGCCTTCTTGTCAAATACCCATCCGTGGCCCCAAGCAGACCTTGGCCACCTCAGCACACAGCAGCAGACCCACACTGATCTTGTTTTCTCTCCTTTTGCGTTTGCTTTTCTCTCTGCTTGCTCTAAACATGGTCCTATATTTCACAGGTGGCAAGAGATGGCATTACATTCATTGATGTTGTAACGTTCTGTTCTCCAAGGGCTTAAAATAAAACCAGCTTTCAGAACTGCATTTCATATCCATAAGCAAATGCATTTCCCTTCCCTTTCTTCCCCATTATTTTGTGCATGTGTGTGCACATGCATTTTTGCCTGAGTAGAGCACAGTTTACCCCATTACAAACACATACGCGCACGCGGACACGTTCTTTAAGCATAATTATTTGGAAAAGTTCCAGTTAGAAGTCCTACTAAATAAGTAAACATCATTTAAAGAACTGCTTAGTGTGCCTTGGTATTTTTCTTCAAATAATATGAAAATCCAAGACATGGGGGTGTAAGAAGAGATGACCAGACTGACTCCCTAATACAGATGTGACTTCGGGACATGAATTTGCAGAACCGATTGAGACAACGGAGCAAAGACAAATTTTTTCTAGAGTTACAGGAATGGTTTCAGAGCAAACCTGCTTAAATCTTTTTTAAATCACACCACAACCACAGGGGCCATCTTTGTGAAATTTTTGGAGGAAGGTGGGGCTGTTTGTTTGTTTTAAATAGCCTGTTAACCTCATCTTCTGCTGCAGACAAAGCCTTCAGGCCAATCCTGCAAACACCTCTGGTATTGTTCAGAGCAGTTGCTTTTGCACCTGCCAGGAAATTTGTAAGATCAGAGACGCAGATCCACCTCCTGCAACCTCTTTGCCTTCCTGGAAACTCCCCCAAAATAGCTGACTGGGTAGGATTAGGCTCTTGCTTTGGAAGTTGATTATGTGATCTCTGTTTCTTTCAGTCTTGCCAGCCAGGGCTTACCTCCAGATGAGTATTTCAGCACGTGCTTAACCTTAAGCAATGAGATACTCATGCTTACAGTTAAGTATAGGCTTAAAAATTTTGTTGGAAGCAAATCACAAGCACATTCTTACATACTTCTCTGGGCTGGGCCTAACCATAGTTCTCCTGTTAAAACAGTCTTTTTTTTTTTCTCCCAGCACTTATCCCATCACTGTAATTTCCCTCTTCAACTACCCTCTCCAATTGCTTCATTCCAATGAAACCAAGGGGAAATGACATTTTCTTCTATGGCAAGTAAATCATAATTGACAACGAACTGTTAGATAATACACAACTTTGCAGGAAGGGGTAATATCTTTTATTTATATCAACTAACCCAGGCTAACTGTACAGATGGGTCTGTCCAAGGTCTGGCTCTCCCTAAAACATTGCTTCTTGTATATCTTGTACTCTCATAGCACTGCATTACTCCACTCCACACACTTGTGCTTTACTGAGGTTTTATGGGGTTGGGGGAAGCTACTTAGTCTGTTAAGCATCTAGGAAAACAGAAAGAATGCAGTGTATTGCTCCTGCTGTGTACGGCTGCCTACCAGAGAGTTAATATCATTGCACATGAGCCATTTCACCTACAGCAAGAAGTGAAAGCATGCGACTACACCCAACAAGTGATCACAGAGCACCCTGCAGGGAATTTGCTTCCATTTCAAAGGGAGAGATCAAAACCCACAAGGGGGGGGGAAGAAAGAAAGATGCTCCCAGCCTGTGCATGAGATCAATGTTGGGCCCAACCTCAGAAGTTTTCTGAGAGGAAGGGAGAGATATGGACAGAAGAATCAGAGAGCACCTTCAGTGCCTGATTATTTATGTGCCTAGGGTTTGATCCTACACACCAAAATAAATGGGAGGTTTGCCACCAACTTCAATGGAAGCAGAAACAAGTCCTATCACCTTGAGGTTTATTGGCTGTCTGCAGAAAGTCTTAAAATTTATATAGAAATTAAACAGAGGATAATTTGACAGTTTAATGGTGACATCGTGGTTTTTACATTAAAAGAGACACAAATTTATCCTTTGGGTTTTATGATTATTTTTTTCCTGCCTGTTGCTTTTTTAAAGAAAAATTCTAATGTTTCAAGGGAAGACTGATAAAAATGGGATATTCCTGTGTATAAGAAAAAAAGAACTTAAAGCTCAGTCCAGTCCTACATCCCTCTACTCAAGGCTCAGAAGTTTAAAGCAGTTGGCATTAGCAGTAGCAGCAAATTAGCCATCCTGTAAGTGCTCCACTTCTGTGCCAAAACCAAAAAAGGCCGTCCTAATTTGAACTATGCCAAATAGGGCATTTGACCATGAAAAATGACTTTAAAGAGCAGGAAAAAAAAAAAAAAAAAAGAAAGAAAAATTTGGTGTAATCAAATCCTGTGTTTGGCACCCATCAACTGGTCCAAAATGTGAGGAATCTGCCCTGCGTGGCAGAATCAGGCTCAGGACTCCCTGCAGCTCCAGCTCCTCGGGAAGCCCAGACCCAAACTCATGGAAATGCCTGAGTAAATGACTTCCCAACCCCTTGGTCACTTAATCATTAATTATTAAATTCATCCACTCACTGAAGCCAGCTAATGCCAGTGCAATGAGCTGGTCCACTCTGATTGAGTTTGGGCTCAGAAGCCTGGTGGCGAATATTTAAAGTTAGGACAATGATCACATTTCCATCAGTATGAAGCTTAATAAAATTACCTATCTTCAGCTGGTTTGGTTCATTTCTTTGGAAATCCAAAGTACTATGAGTGGCAGCTCCTTATCTCCAAGCAGACCGGGATAGGACCCAGCCTCTGCTCAGGATCTGACAGTCCAGCAGCTGCAATGCATGGGGAGGGCAGATGGAAGATGACAATGCTGGTGAGCAACAGGAGAAACACAAGACCACAGTGGCCACCCAACACCACCAGCCACTTTAAGGTGGCCTTTTCTAGCCATCCTTGAGGATCCTTTGTTAAATGAGTCATTCACTGCTCTCTGAGACAGTACTTGCAGGAAGGTGGCTGTGCCTGCAGCTTGCCTCCCCTGCATCCCACAAGGACATCTCCCTGCTTCTGCCTTCACACACGGGACAGCTCAGTCCTGGAGACAACGCCAATCACCCATTAGCTTCTGAAGTGTGGGTGCAGCCCCTGGAGGAAAGGCAGATAGGAGGGAGGACACAAGAGGGACGGGAGGAAATGCTTGAGGTTCACACAGGAATGAAAAATCTCTGGTTCTTCGTTCTCCCACAAGAAGCTTCCACCACCTAGGACTGTATTATTTCTTAGGAAAATACAGGAGAATCCTTGGTCTGGGCAACAACAACTAAAATCTTTAAAATTAACTGTGAAAAATACAGCTTGACCAAAACTATTTGAAAGTGTGCCATGTTCTGCGATGAGGGGTTTCTTTTGATTTCTGGTTTGGGGGAGGAGGGAAGAGGAAGAACAGCAAAAACATTTCAAATCAACCTGAAAGGATTTTTTTTTTTTTTCCCCTCCTGAGATTTTTCCACTTCGGTCAGCGCACCGGAGAAATCGCTCACTCCCACAGCCCTGACACATCCAGTCCCTGGCAGCACCAAGGTTTTTCTAACACCAAATGGCTGGAGCAGATACCAGCCCCGGTGCAGCGGGGCCAGAGCTGCCCTCCATGGGCCACCTGGAAGCTACGTTCGGCCCCCGAATTTCCCTGCCAGAGACCCAGGCTGCTTGGGCAGCGAGCTATGGCCGGTGGCTGCTCCAGCAAGGAGACAAGCCTCTGCTGCTAGATGCCTAATCTCCAATTTATACAAAGCTTTGAAAGGCATCCAACGGTCTAATTGGGAGGCCCTTAAATTAAAGTGGGGATGGGATTTGGAATCCACTTTAGAGCCTGCGGTTTGGAGGGAAGCATGGGGATCCATTTCATCTGTGTTGATATCAAGGGAGCCCAATATAAATGTTTTCTGGCGCTTTTATTCCTCCAGCCTTGGGGTTTACATGAGGGTTGGCTTTTTGTTCAGGTTTTTTTCTTTCCCTGTTGTTGTTCTTTTGCACTCTGAAGCCTCTTCCAAGTGTAATTTTAGAAGAGGTGTGTTATCGCAGTGTCTGGGGCACCACTGTTTTGCTCTTGGGTCTGGCCGCTGGACCACAGTGCTGCCCCACACCTGTCACCTCACTGGTGACAGCTGCCCTGCCTGAACTCAGAGGCTGAGGTGGGACATTGGCAGTACGTATAGGAAGCAAAGTTGTGTTTCTGGCCAGACCCCGGCCACCGGCTCTGTGTTGCCAAACTGATGCCATCTGGGGAAGGGGATGTGCTGCCAGGGGGTGGAGAGAGAGGAGAGATGCGCCTATCGCAGCAGCCTTGGGGCTGCTCTCAGTTACGGCTCTCATTCCTCAAGCCTCAACAGTACATTTTCACAGCTCTGGTGTTAAAAGCATGCTATGCCCTCTGGCCTCAAGCTTGGGAGACATAGCTCTGGGATGGCTTTATTGGCCTGCCCTCAGCAGGAAAGCTCTGCTGCCCTTAAGCAACAGCTTCACAGCTAAGGCAGCTGCTGGGGGCAGGAGTGAGGGGGGTGGGCAGGGGGGTGGCGATTCTCCTTTGCACATCTGCTTTTAATTGGACTCTGCTGGAGTATTGCAGCCATTTTGCACCACCCCTAATTTGTCCCACTGACAAAGACCCCATGACTTATTGCACCTGAATGCTGATTGCAGACCTTGTGTCCCACCACCCTTCCCTCCTAGCGCAAACCAGGATTTTTTTATGCTATAGCCAAAGAAATATATATATTTCTATTTCATGGGAACCAGAAGCCAAAGAGGACACATATTTTCAACTTGCCCTACTATCACGAGTGGCATACACCTAAAGGTGAGAGACTGCGAGGAAAAAACTCACCATTCCAATATGCTTTTTGCTTGTAGATCCGATAGATAATCTACAATATACTAGGAGATGAGGGCTCCACATGGTCTTCTCCACAAGCCCCCTCCTGAGCTGCCATAGCATGGCCAGGCTGCAGCGAAGTCAGGTTGATTTACAGCACTTAAGAGCTGACCTTTACATATTGAGAGTGCTGAAATGTGTCAGCAGCTGCTAAATGCAGCCACTTCTCCTTCTAATCTTTTAATAAAATATTCAGCAAGCAACCAGAAGTAAAATGATTTGAGAGAGTGGGAGTTTTCCTAACTTTGTATTTTTACTGCCAGAATAGAGTATTATTTCTCCTTGCCACTTGAAGTGGTTTATGTTCACAAAAGCCCTGCAACAACAATACCGTGCGTGCGCAGGAAATTCCCTTCACATCATAGTGACATGAGGAGGAGGAACGGGGAGCGTACAATGCATGTAAAAATATAAACATGAGAAATGACCTCATTTGCACCAACGTTCAGACTGATTATATAGGTTCATGGCCAGAATTTCTCCCGTGGCCTTATTTTTGCTCCCCTCTCCAGTCTGCCGTATGCTCTGATCAAAAACAGGATAGCGTCATTAAATAAGACTTGGCCTCATGTCATGTGCTTTCCCTCTGACTCCTAAACCTCCTCCCTGGCCAAGCACCACAGTCACTCCCATTCTCTCGGAGCTGTGAGGGCAGGTTAGCTTTGGCCCTGTCCCCATGGGGAGCAAATGTACAGGTTGAATGCTCTGGTAGAAATTCCCTGGTCGGAAACATACATGTATGAAAATAAGGGATAGGCTTGAGGCTAAAGTCCTGGCAGGAGATGCAGAAAAACTTGCCCTCACCTCCCAGCTCTCCCTTGGTGACATCTGGCTAATCCTGGGAGCACACAGATTACCTTCGTCCGCCAGCAGCAGCAGAGCAAAATGTCCCTGCTGTTTCTCACCCCTCCAGAAAAGCAGACTGGGAGTCTCCATCCCCCTTTCCCATGAGGGACCCCAGAGCTGTGCATCATTTGGGATGACCCACTGGTGAACACACCTTAGCCCTAGACCAGCTCTTTCTAGCCAGCAAAAGTCACAAATCCATCAACATCCTAACCAGAGTGGAGGTGGTTGAACTGCCACACTTCTATTTTGCAAGAAGCTGTGACATTTTGTGTGTGTGTGTGTGTGAGTGTGGGATCAGCTTCAGAAAGATAGAGAAAACTTCCCACAGAAAGGAAATCAGGATTTTTTGTTTCATTTTAAGGGGACAAAAAATGTGAAACCTTTCCACAGGATTTCTTTCCTTGTGAAATAAATGAATAGCTGGCTCTTTTGACACTTGAGTACCTGCTACTTCACCCTGCCCTGGGGTCACAATAAGCACTGGAGACCTTGATAGCAGACTCAGGAAGTCCCAGGACTTCAGGCCCTGGAGCAGGGCACAGAGCATGAGCATGAGCATGCCCCCCCCCCAGCTCACATGGGCTTTCAGGTTCCTGCCCAGGGGCAGCAAAGGTGGAAGCTGTAAGATCCCCAACTCCCAAAGCTGTACAGATGAACTGCATTGAAGCTACATATCCCAGCAATCTCTGTGTCTCAGTACCTGAAAAAAAATGCCCAGAAGGTTACCCTGAAGCCATAGCCTTGAGGGGACCTCGTTCTTCAGCTGAGACACTTGGGTCTGGAGACCCTCAATTCAACCACTGCGTGTCAGCCAACAAACTTCAGAGCCCCACAGCTCCTCAGCCCAGGACCGTTCCTGCCTGCTGTGAAGTGCACAGTGCCCATCCTCTGCCACCACACAGCAAAGCAGGGCAGCTATGCTGCCCTGTCCTCCCAGGAAAAGGTGTCTGTCACTTGATTAGTTGCCTCCTGCTCCTCTGCCAGTCCCCTCCTTCATTAAATTAACACCTCGTTATAAAATGCAAGCTGCTTTGTTCTTACAAATGGTGCTGGAGGGTGTTTACTTTTCTAATGAATATCCTGTGTAGAATGGAAATCTGTCCCTGGCAGTCCTTAACAAGTGCTTCATTAAGCTGTTTGAAAAATGTTCCTTTCTGTTCTCCTTTGAACAGGTTAGGCTTTGCTCTTTTAAGCTAGTTTTTGGCTGCCTCCCCATACCTGAGAGGATGGGTGGAGAGGTGGCCATCTGCTCCCAGAGCAAGAAGCTTTTTTAATCCTCAGAAACAGGAAACATGCTGATAGACAGTGCAGTCTCTCTACCAGGTAAAACAGCATCACTCTGCTGACAGGGATGGTCTGGCATGGCAGTGCCTGGTACAGCACAATGGAGAGAGCAGGATTCATCTGTAAGTGGAGCTATGAGGTTCACGCTCTTACGGTAGTATTATGAAACTGAGGAGTTCAATAGCAAACTAGAAATGTGAAAAGAGGGGCGTGGTGGATGTAGGGACCAGATGATCGAAATGATGTAAAAAATTCTGCTTGGAATTAGGCATCGACTTCAAAAAAAGTCTGGCCGTGCCAGCAGGGTAAAACTCTTTAACAGCATACTCTTGGGTTTAAATGTGATTGTGTCTGTCTTAGCAACGACAACTAAAACTGCTTATAATTCTGCTGAATAGAGCTCAGTTTGAAAACTGTTTATTAAAAGCTTTGGGATAAAGAGTGTTTGGTGAAGGTCCTTCCCCAATCAGTAAATGGAAGGAGGTACCACACGTGTTGCCTTTCACTCAAAACCTAAGGAAAGCTCACAGAAAGGCAAAAACCACAAGGAGCATCCTTACAAGGCAGAAGACTCATTGCTGTGCCAATGAAACAGGATTCCGGAGTCTCCCTGCAGATAATGGCATGTTCTGAGCTGGTATATTGCTGCTTTCTGTCTCCAGTCAGTCCCACATACAAAACAGGAGCCTTTAAAATCCCCCCAGCCTCAAAGGGCATTTTCATGGGGTCCTCCCTCAGCAGGCAGGCTGAGTATCAGCTATCACGGCTGTTTAGATGAATTACCAAAACGCTGGGTTTGGGATTTCCTTCTGGACTTTTTCTAGTATTAAAACCTTCTGCTAGGTTCAAAAGAGATGAACTATATCACTTTGAGGGTGAGAAAACTGCACTAGTTCAAAGCTAACACAACCTCCTTTGCCCTAGAGCTACTTTAGGAGTCTAATTCATCTGGATAAACAGGTAACATGCTAGGAAAGTGTATGCAGCCATGAAGAAGAGAGCTCATTCACCAGCAAACCTCCAACCCCAGGAGTTCTCATTTTGCCCCACTAAACTAACATGATTCCCCTCAGGCAAGAGAGTTTGGGGAGGGCAACAAGTGTTGGAAAAATCATCTAATTTCCCTCAGAGTAAATGCAGGTCCCTCTTTTAAGAGACCTAATCATCTTTCAGTACAAAGTGATGCCAACACAATGGAGGTATAACAAAAGCACAGGAAAAACATGTTTCAGAAAAAGTGTGTGTTGTTACAGTCACTAGTGGTTTGGCCATTGGTATCTTCATCATAGAGCTTGGCACTAGCTGCACAGCCTTGATCTTGGATGGCAGGGCCTGAACTCTCTGCCCTTCAGATGTTTGCTTTTCCCAGCACGCAGCTTGCAAACTTGAAAGGAAATGTTTGCTCTGTATTGGACCCTCCAATGGCACATAAAGCCAATGTTTCAATAGAATAAGGAAGGTTTTATGTGTTTTGGGGGTGTTTTGGTGAGTTGTTGTGTTTTTTCCTTTCTTTTCTTTCTTTTTTTTTCTTTTTCTTTTACTATTGCATGGTGAAAGGCTGCCAGCCAGGTCATCAGGCAATACCTATAAGCACATGAGAACTGCAATGAAGTCAGTGTGGATGTACATTAAGCTCAAAATCTGAACTGAAACATGCAGTCATCAACAAAAAAACAGTAATAGCATTTGCAGAACAAGGAAACAAGCTAACTTCCCAGCCACTCATCCCATTATGACAAGTTCCCTTGTTAAAACTATATTGATAAAGGAGTTGATAATTAACCAACCAATGTCTGTACTGTACTAGCGCATTGTCCAGTGTTATCTGACAGCGGTTTCAGAGATAACACTGACAATGGCCTGTTTGGAAAGGTGAGTAAAGTGGAAAGAAGTACTGGTATGTTTGCATGAAAAAAATAATGCTGCCATTCAGATGCTAAGCTACTAAATTCAGCCACTCCACATAAATACTCATTTGATTTGGATAGCTTTCCTAACAGATGATACATAACTTTGAGAGAAAGACTAGTCCAGCAGTGGCTTCACTTTCCCTTTGCTCCGTCTATTAGTTACTTCAAAAGAGAGAAAAAGGAATTCATCTGCTGCTGGCCACTGAAAGGAAGAGGCATTTAGAAACCACAATGTTGAAAGCACAGGAAAAATAGCTGAAATACCCCAAAAGACCAGGGACAGAGCAAGACAGATCATGTCAAGCATTTCTCTTAGCAAACCCTGAATCCAAATTCTGGCCACTAATCTGGGAGAGGAATTGCTCCAAACTGAGCAAAAGAGAGTTCTCACATAACCTAGAGAAAATAATTCCTAGAATAAACATGGGAGTCCAGTCTAACAGTCTGCAGGCCTGTCCTAAAACTGAGAATCTCTGCTTTTCCTGTGGCCAGATGATTCCAGCTGGCACATCCATAGGTCACCTCAAGCATTCAGATCAAATCAGCATTGCCATCATCTACTAATAAATATGAACCAGGATTAAATACTTATAAAACAGGATGGGCTTCATTCTGCCCTAAGTGACCCATATCCATTAGGAAGAGATTTCCCAAAACCACTGGTGTCACATCTCTTGTAACTGAGATTAGAATCTAACTTGATACCTCTGAAGATTTTTTTGGTTGCTCTCCACTCTATATGGGCTAATGAGCAGCTCTGCCTCTATCATAAACTCTGACATATGTGTAACCTAAGGAATTATGTTTGCATTTCTACCTATTCTACATCTATTGGGTCAAAAATGGTGAGTTTGACTTAACATCTATACACAGTTCAGTTTCCTAAAAGAGAGTGGAAGAATTACACTGACACTTGCTTAAAAATGCTATTTCCAGGATTTTTTCCTCTGAATTGCAGTGGCTGTTTATCATACATGCTGTGGGAACAATGGTAAAAAAAAAAAGCCATCTGAATTCAAAAAGTTGTATTTTACACACACTTTGGTCTTACTCTGTAGGGTAAGGTTACATAGGGAGGAGGACAGGGCAGAGGCGGGCCTGTCTTCCTTACCACTAGTCCTGCAAACCCATCCACATCAGAATATGTGGCTGAGCACTATTTAATATACATTAAAAAACCAGCTTCAAAGGCAGGCAGGAAACAGAAGTTACCAACCCTGTTCCTGAAGAGAAAGGGATGGCGTTACATTGTAAAGAACCTCTCACTCCCTATTCCTGCAGGCCTTTCAAAACAAGATCTTGAATAGGTTTTATTGGACCTCTGAACATCTCTTCAAGGCTGGGCTAATGAATCATAGCTAGTGCCGGAGGCATTGGCAGAAAACTTGTCAACCTGCTTCACATTTTGTTCTCTTGCCATAAATTTGGAGAAAAAAAAGGGAACAGTGCATGCAAAGGTCTCTCCAAGGTTTTGGAAATTCAGTACACTCCTCACCCAGCCATGTCCGCAGGAGCCTCACTATAATTACATTAAATAAATCCACAGTGACCCCATCAGCAGCAAAGTTTGCTTAGTCAAGCTCACCCCTGGGACTGTAATTGAGAGCTGCCCTGCCGTCACCAAGAGCGCACAGAGACCTCCAAGGCCAATGGGATCAGCACTGCCATGGCCAGTGCTGCTCCTCTGGGCAGTGGCAAGGGCCATGATCTCTAGGAAGTAGGGGTCTGACATCTTCCTATTTACTCCAGCTGGGCAAATCAAATCGCACAGAGAAACTGGAAGAAAGGATGAAGTAGGTCAGGAGAAACATCTTCCAGCCTAGGACCAAGGGCAAGAGCTAAGCAAAGCCCCACCTCCCCTCTTACCTCAGTTCTCATGACTGCTTTCTGTCCCCCGACATCTCCCTGGTTTGCCATCCACGCGCTTTCCACTGAGGGTGCTCCCACTGATCCAGAGCTCTCCATAGCTCAGCTCAGCCACCCTCCTCACCCAAAGGTGGCATTTGCTTGAACTATGTTTCTCCCTGATTGGAGCGAAGCGATTAAGTCTGGGGATACCACCTGAATGGAGCTCCTTGGCATGTCTGGGCATGGCTCACCATTCACTTGCAGCTTTTGTAGCCAAATGTGCCACTGAAAATATCCAGTACAAAAATCCAGCCAGAACAGTAGTGGTTTACCTCAAGCTTGCACTGTCAATGACAAGCTGCCGTGCAGGAGCAGCAAAAGCTAAAATTTAATTGCCCAAATTTAAGAATTCAGCAGAGTATGAGGTTTAAACACTATACATTTCAAGGGCACTCACAAGCCAGTGCTGCAGCAGAAATGCCCTTGTGTTCATTTCATTACTTACATCCTTGTCCTGACCCACCAAATGCTATACATTGGCACAGGCAAGCTGGGTAGGAAGAACGCAGGTGTATTTGACCCCAGGAGCCAAGTTGTGCCTGATGGTCTCAAAGTAAACCAGGGAGTGCCCTCTACTTCCAGAAGAATAGCCACCTCTTGTAAATATAATCCCCTTCCTCTCCACAGCAAGCTAATCAGAGAACAGCTAATTAAGATCACAGAGTTTGCATCTGGAGCCAAACTACAGTTAAAAACCATGCAGAGCCTGATCTATGCAGCTGGGAAAAAAAAATGTAAAAAAAACCCCAAACCAAACCAAAAAAAACCACCAACCCAGCCACCTCAAGATCTGCAACTGCTTCAAGAGCATTTCAAAAGCCCACCAAGTTACAGAGGATATGAAAATCTGAGGTCAAGACAGCAGAAACCAGAACTGGCTGCCTTTGCATTGTCTTTAGGTCTTCCCTCTACATGGTGGCACTGTTGCACACCAATGGTGCATTAGGGCCATAAACAATGCTGCAGCAACAATAAAATCTGTTCGTGTAAGCTTCGGTTTCATCACAGCAATATGGCAGATCATGGGTGTGGTTCGAAATAAGCCCACGTTCACCAGGCTATCGATAGGGTCAATGACTGTGTTGAGCTTTGTAGCTACATCATACTTGGAAACACTTGGGTGCGGCTCATGGAGAGAGAGAGGGAAGAGGAATTTGTTCTTAAGGTGAGTGAAAAAACAGTATGAGAAGGGAAAAAAAATTGAGCAGGCAGGCAAACAATAAGCTCATCGATAAACAGAATTGATAAAAGAAACCCACCAAAGACTGACCCTGAGTTGTCCTTACTGACAGCAGAGGAATCCAAACATCATCTCAGCACGTTTACATTAGCAGAGAAAAAGAACACAGTAATGCCACTTTGAGCCACCTTTCTTAAACTGAATTCCTACTGACTTCCTGCACCTGTGTGGAAAGGGCACCCTGAAAAGCACTTTTTCAGATAAGGGAAGACCCCAGCATGTCCTACAAAGAATGACAGCAACTTGAGATGCCTGGGAAATTGGAAAAGCAGGATACTGTATGATAAGGGAGACAAAGTGTAAGCTTAGAGATATGTTATAGCTCTCTTTGGCCCTTCCTACACTGTATCTGGCCCCATCCCCATTCCCCCAACACACCATCATCTCATTGTCCCTCTTTCAGCTTCTCAAAAACATTGTTCAGAAATTTTTAGTTTTAGTCTTCTACATAATTTTGTAGAAAAGACAGAAGAACAACCTCCTACGCCACTGCGGGACAGCCTCACTATTGCAAGTCAGCTTTCAAAAGGCTCGTAACATGGGATGAACTTGCACCTTCACTCATGCTACTTCTGCATCTCCATGGGTTGAGCCTTGCACACAGCCCCTGCACAGATCTCCACACCATGACCACTGCACCTTCTCGAGGCCGTAGCAGCTTCCACCTTTGCCACTCCTCAGCTAAACTTCACGTCTCGCCCCGTATCCTCCCCAGCTGGGACACTGCTACCAGCTTTGAGGGCTGGCCTTCAGGGCCTCCCTGAGGGCCCTGGGTTTTACCTGGGGACAGGAACAGCCCGGGGACAGGCTGTGGAGCAGCATGTTGCCACCCCCACCCCCCGAGGGACACCTGCCCTGGGGGGACTGTTCTCAATCAAAACTGCAGTGATGCCAGAAAGTTCCAAGCCTTTCTTTCAGCTTTTTTTTTTTTCCTTCCTTTCCCCTCACTGTGCTTCTTTTTTTCGTCAAATTATTCCAGGGAACTCTTATTTTTGTAAGAACTCTGATATCATTCTTATTAGATGATAAACATTTATAAGCCAAAGCATAATTCCAAATACTTAGCCCTTAGGTAAACACTAGAAAGTAAAGGTCAAACTGTAAACATAAGTATTTTTCTAAAGATTGTGCGCATTCATGTTTTGAATTCTTGTTTTCCTTAAGTAAACCCCAGGCAAGAGATAACAGATGCTTAATTTCAAAGATCCTGAAACTTATAATTTGGCACACAATGGCATGTGTTGTAATGAAGTTTACAGAAGCACTCTCTGAAGCGTTCACACATGAAAAATTAAAGTGGAGATAGTTGTTTTATTTAAATCAAACCTATTTTCAGAAACCTTTTATCCAGCCATAAACTGCTGTGCAGTAAAAGATCAACATTTGTGCCTCCAAGTTTTCTTCCTAATAACAAGCCACTAACGCAGCACATTCTGCCTTAAAGAACCATTAGGAAAGCATTTCTTTGCTGGGGGGTGTATAGGGATGTTTGTTACTGACAAAACAGATAAAGAAGACTTAATGTTCTTGCAAAGCCAAGCACTCAAAATTGAGGAAAAAGCCAGAATTACGGTAAATGGAGCAATTTTACCTCCCCTCATGCATGTGCGTGATGACACAGCCTGTAGTGATATGACCACACTACTTTCACCGCAGGGTGCCTGCCCCAGCCTTAGCCAGGGTGAAGAAGGGGCTGGTCTGACCCTGGAAAGCAATGCAATAATTGATGTGAGCCTCAGCGCACACCGCGTGCTCCCAGGCCTGCTTTGCTGCACATGACTCAAACCCAGCTGCAGCAGCAGAATTAGCAAAGTCCTCATCTGTTTTGCTATGGCACTCTTGATGTTATTACTTAGGCATGTCACAAACTTGAATTTATCTTCACTGTTCCCCAACGAAGTGAAGGGATGACCTTTCCCCCATTTTGCAGGCTGGGAAGCAAGGAAGGAAAAGGGGAGCTGAAGGATCCACAGCTATGGGGACAGTGCAACTGGGCATGCCAAAGGCTTTTCATTTTCCAGAGCGCTACAATGATATTTGCTATACTGCAGGTCTCCTGAGCATTTATTGCAACTGTGACTGCCCAGGATTTCAGGTCAGACCCCTGGGTCTCAAGTCAGACACCCAGAATATGAGGAACACTGAATTAGTGACCACCCATGAAGAATTTGGTTTAAGTCAATTGCTTGGAATCACTCTGGCAGAAGCACTGAAAGCACTAATTCTCTAGTGTACATCTGAACAGCCTTTAATATTTTTTCCTCCTTCCACAAACCCCTGCCTCATTCACCGTTCATCTTTCCACTCCTGCCAGAAAAGGGGTAGAGATCCTTGGACAATGGTGTCTTTTACCACACAACCCTGATTCATTCCCCAAGCAGGTCTGTAATTGTAGTGGTCTAATTAAAGACTGTATCATAACACAGAAGATGGGAGCAGGGCTGGGAAAAGAATTAAAGTTGCAAGATAATTTTGGTATATCCTAAGTATTTTTAAATACAGTGTGCACACACACACACACACACACGTGTGATGTCTTCGACTTCAAAAAAATGAAAATGAAGCTACAGAAATCCACTGCATAGCTGGAAGCAAATTCCAGCAGGCCTGGGACCCTTGGAGTTACTGAAGAGACCCCAAGTAGTTAAAGCTAACGAAGTACCTACATGAAGGAGAGCATGTTGCCTTCTGCTGTGCAAACAAAAGGGAGCTGAGCACACGCTTTGTCTGGGGACTTTGTAGACACTTGCTGAGAAGGGCAAAATGCAGGAATTGCCAGCTCCGTTTCAAGTTTCTGGAAGGAAACATGCTGAACACAAACTTTTCTACCACCTCCCCAAAATACAGAAGTATCCTGCTCTCTTTTCTACTCTATTCCACATGTATCTATGCATCAAGGGGACAGAAGAGTTCTTTGCAAACACCTATCCCCCTCCCATGAGTAGAGAGGGAGATACTCAACCAGACATGCAGGCTTTCCTGAGATTACTCGCAACCTGAAAATACAGCTGCAATCACAGAGCAATTCCTCTCTTGCCTGTGCCCCCCTCCATCTCCCTAAGGGACAGACCCATCATGGGTGGGGGCTGCGGGAGAGCAGCCCCCACGCAGCAGGGAGAAGCCTGAGCCGGCTTTGCAAGGATGAGATTTTTCCCTCAAACATTAGCCGAGCACGTGCAAGCTGAGAGGTTTGAAATGTTCATTAAGTGGCTGAGTTTGGCAGGAAAACGAAGTGAAAGTCACTCTCCTGCCAAATCTCAACAGCACCGTGGTGCTAGAGCTGCTCAAATTGGCGGATATGTTACTGTTTCAAGGCAAGCAAAACTTTTTTTTCCTTTTCCCAAAAAACTGGTGGTGCCAGTCCCACATCAATCACATGCCATACACGCATACATGCATAAACACACACGCACACACACACAGAGCAGCACTTCCATAATTTCTACATTGTTAAGTGAAGAGATGGGTTTGTCCTGATTTACAGCAAATGTCAGGGAAGTTTTGTATTTCAGATCCACCCATCATAATAACAGAAAACCCCATGATGGTTGAAATTCCTTCCTGTAATATTTTAAAAAGTATTTCCACTATATTTGCCCACGTGCCACCAATAAAGACGACTTTTGTACCAGTCTAGCCATGGGTGTGTGTTTGTTTGCGTTTTTTTAATATTATTACTTTTGATCAGCTGTCAGGAAAGAGGTTTTTTTCCTTACTTTTCCCTCACTTGGCTATGGTTGAACAGCTCATCACCTGTCTACCTCAAGCTGAAAACTTTCATTTTAGACTCACTAAGCTGCATACATTTTCTTTGCAGACCTACTATATGTAATAGGCAAATAACAAATGTGCCACAATAAAGTGCAAGTGGATTAACTGGGAATAGACACAGTAGACAAGATTACACGCCTTTGTGTTTAAGCTGTTAGGAACAAATATCCATCTTGTTAAATACGATATACATCCAAAAGCAAATTAACTGCCCATATTTGGTTCTACAAAAGGAAGCCATCTTGGAGACTGGGCCTACCAGCAAAATCTGGTTTTACTGGTCTCATATTGGACAGTAAAGTTGGCAGCAGCTGCCAAAGCTGGGACTTCAAAGAACTTCAATCTTGGAAAAGATTCAGCCAAGTCCATTCCAGAAGCTCTTCCCTGACCCTACACAGCATCAGATACATGAGAGGGGAGGAGGAAAAATATTAATATTCCTGTCTATTATATACACTTTTGGGGCTCGAGAGTCCAATTGCTTGAGAGTGCAATAATTTTCCTGAATAATTATAAAATTCATGACTAATATACAGACTTTTGTTAATTCAGACTAATTGCTTTTCATAGTTATGTTTAAGCACTGAGAGAACACTGTCCACAGATGTCTCCTCTTTGGGATACAACTAAAGAACACAGAAATTGAACCAGATATAATTAAACAATGGCTAAGGGGTATATAGTTGCACCAGATATAAACATTAATAAATAATGGTATTTCTCTTTTCTATCAAAGGAATTTTTTAGGACTAGACAGAAATCAGCTATTTTTCTGAAAGCTTTAAAAAAACTTAGTTCATTTGCACCTCAATTGCCTTTCAGGTATTACAGATTTGTATTTCGGATCCACCCATCATAATAACAGAAATATTCTAAAAGTTGTGAAACTTTTAACTTTGGTGACTGGTTAAACAATTCATTAGAGCAGCATAAAATGGAAATGCTTTCAGGAAATGGACAAGAAACCAACAAACAGAAAAGAAAAATTAGGGGCCTCTTCATAAAATACAGTATCAGTTGAAAAAATTCCAGGGGAAAATTTTCATTCAGTTCTGCATTCAGTTCTCCTAGCACCTTCCTCCTTTCTCAAAACAAGTATTTTCACTTCAAGCAAAGGTAAAACGGAAAACAAGAGGCAACATAAAGGAGCCTGATTTTCCAGAAGATCCAAATCATGGCCATCCAAAGAAACTCTTCTTTGATCTGTGTCCATTTAGACACCCAAACATTGAGACACTCAGTATTGCTATTCAGATCTGAAGTGTTGGCCAAGGTTTTCATTTCACTCGATGATTATTATTCTGAGGCAGCAAAATATGCTTGTAAAACCATCTGGAAACCCGTGGAACCCTGCTGGCTTGAAAGTCCAGTAGGGAGATGGAAGCAACCAAGCTTTGTGATAATACATTTTCAAGTTTACAAACCTTCCATCAAAACTCTGAGGGGAAATGTTTGGCTGTTTGCTCAGGCATACACTACTTCAAGATGGTTTTGTAATAAAAGTCATTAACATTGCACATCCGAGAGGTCTTGCAGGCTGTAGTGAAACCTTCCAAAGCTCTGCTCAGTTACATGTTAACTACATGAACAATGCTGAGTTGGTTCAGATTTCACCATATTCAGGCTGAATGAACCAAAACCAATACAAAAACTGCCTGGTGTGAGCCAGTACCAGCCAGATTCTCAGCACTTCAGCAACTAACATTTCCCTTCAGCGTCACTGAAGTTTGGGAGGTTTGCTTAGGTGACCTGTGGCCTTTCTTTCTTCCCACCCGCCTCATTCTTTCTTTCTTTGCTATGTATGTTAATTTGGGGAAAATCATAGCCTAGGGCAACACACCTGACTGCTTCCCACCCCAAAATCATTTACCATTTAATGCACGGTTACATTCATTCTTCTGCCTTTATAGTTCCCTAATGAGCTTGAACTGCAATTAACAAAATGATTGTGTTCACTTTAGTACAATGCACCTGCAAATACCAGGATGGAAAGTCATATTTAAAACAAAAATACACTCAGTACACATTTCGGCAGAAGCTTGATACTCTAGCATGGGCTCGAATTTTAACAGGTGTCAGTGTCTGCCAACAATTTGCTGTCTTTTTTTAATTTTTATTCTAATTGGTCAAAGATGTCCTTATATCATTTTCTCATCCAGGCTGCAATGATTTTGTGAGCAAAAATACAAACTACTTTATTTTTCTACTGAAATCATTAATTATCCTGTACTGAATAATTTTTGTTGTAAAAGTTCAGACCAAACTGCTAGACCGAGACTAGCATTATAGTCTCTCTTGTCTGCATGAAGATCTTTTTAAACTCATTGTTAGGATTCATTCAAAACTGATTTTTATGAGAAAAATGCCTGCCAGAAATAAATGACCAGTTGTTTCTTATCTTATTTCATTGATATTGGACACAGTGTTTCAACAAATGTGACATCCTAATCTGCATACTGCAGCAGTTCTCCTGCCTACAAATTTTTGATGATTTGGGGGATTAAAAAAAAAAAAAAAACAAAGCAGCAGTTTTCTCTTTTTCTCTGCTTGTTAAACGGAGCACAAAAGCACAAATGAGAAATAACATGGTATACACAGAAACTAGAACTTGCCACATTCATATTGCTCCATCTATTGCTCTTGCTCGATGGTTTTTCTCTATGTCACAAAATCAGAAACACTGAGGTTGGAGAGGACCTCTGGAGGTCATCTTGTCCAACCTCCTGCTCATACAGAGCAGGTCCAGCTTCAGGTTAGATCAGGTTGCTCAGGGCCTTGACTAGTCAAGTTCAGGAAATCTCCAAAAGTGGAAGTTCTACAACTTCTCAGGGCTCAAGTCCTAAACCACTGTTGCTGTGAAGATGTTTTTCCCTATTCAGTCACATTTCCCCTCGCTATAACATGTGGCAGCTGCCTCCTGTCCTTGCTGTGCACCTCCGAGAAGAGTCTGGCTTCATCCTTTCTATAACCTCCTTCTGGGTCATGGAAGAGTGCAATTATATTCCCCCTAGCTAAATAAATTAAGGTTCCCCCACTTCTCCTCATGTGTCACACAGTCTAGCCACCTAACGACTACAGCTGCTCTCAGGTCTCTCCAGTTTGCCAGTATTTCTACCAGAGTCCCAAATCGGACACAGTACTCCAGTGGCATCCTAACAAGCGCAAGCAAAGGGGAATAATCAGTCCTCTCCAGGCAACCCAGCAGACAGTTGGCTTTCATTTCTGCAGGAGCCACGTTGCTGACAAATGTTGGGTGTGGTATCTGTCAGGACTCCCAGCTCCCTGGGTGACGAGATGGTACCCCCATACCTGGGCATGGGGCATTTCCCAGGCACAGGACCTTGCATCCATCTCTGTTGAACTTCAGGAGATTCCTGTTAGCCCACTCCTCCAGCTCACCTCTCAGATGGTTCCTCTGCCCAGCAGACTTGCTCTCCAGCATATCAACCACTTCTCCTGGGTTGCTGTCACCTGCAAACTCGCTAAGGATGCACTCTGTCTCTTTGATCAGGCTGTTGATGAAGATGTTAAATAGTATCAGCCTTTCAGCACCCTCTGATGCATCCTGTCGAACCCCATGGGCTTGCATGTGCCACATTTACCTGTGTGATCTTTAATTCTTTAATGCAGGTACCACCTCTTTCTTCAAATTCTGCCACTATACATAGAGGCCTGAAAGCAGATCTTGCCAATAAAGACAAAGACAAAACACTGAATACTTCAGCCTTTTCCCATGCCTTCACATCACCTGCCACATTCAGCAAAAGGCCCACACCTTCCTTGGTCTCCCCTGTGTTGCTGATGTACACACAGAAATGATCTGCTTTGAGCCTCATCAGTTCCAACTGCAGCTGAGCTTTGACTTTTCCTAACTCTGCTCCTACATGCCCAGGCAACATTTCTGTATTCGTCTTTGGTTGCTTGTCCCTGCTTCCACCTCCATACTCTTCCTTTTTGCATTTGAAATCAGTCAGGAGTTCCTCGTTCAGCCAAGCTGGCCTCCTGCTATACCTGCTCAGCACCCTGAACATCAGGATGGACTGTTCTTGTGCTTTGAGGAGGCTGTCCTTGAAGATCAAGCAACTTTCATGGGTCTCTGCCCTCCAGGGCAGACTCCCAGGAGATTCTGCCTACCAGTTCCTTGAACAGGCCAAAGTCCGCACGCTTGAAATTTTGAGTGGTTATTATATTACTTGCCTTTCCCACTTCCCTCAGGTTCTTAAACAACCATCTCATGATACTGCAGCTAAGTCACCCCAAAACAGTTCTTCCTTACCGGTGAGCAGCAGGTCTAGCACAGCACTTCAATCAGTCAGCTCATCCAGCACCAGCACCAAAAAGTTGTCCCTGATGTACTCTGTAAATCTCCTGAATTGCTTATGCCCCATCACACTGCCCTTCCAGCAGATGTCGGGAGGGTTACAGTTCTCCTGACAGGGTTTAGCCTAGTGTCAGAAAAATGAACCCACTTCTTGATAACCAGACTTTTGCATGTGTTAACAGCAGAATATTCCTATTGTAACTTCATAAGCCGAGGCACTACCATCCTAAGCACACCGTAAGATCACAGCTGGAATCCATACCCCATAAATGCAACAATTACAAGCAACTTTGAAAGAGGTCCACCCAGACAAATCCACTCATGGCCTCACTTGTGGAGGATCCCTGGAGTTCTTTATACAGTGTAGAAGTAGAGGCAACACAACACAGAATTAATGCCCAAAGTGTTCACTTATAGCCAGTTTGGGCCTGGAGGTGAGCAACACTGGCTCATTTCAGGACCTGGTAAAAAGAGGCATAACATGACCCACCTGAATGATGAAAGCTCCAACGCCAGACAGCCTACCCCCTGTCCAGAGGGCAAGGCCAGGAAATGAGCAAAGGAAGAAATATTTCTGTACCTTGTGGGCCCAATCCCCAGCATCAGTCAATTCCAATGACTGCCAGAGACTTCCATTCTTATGAAAAGGACAAGATCTGCAGAACTGCAACTGAATAACGTTAGGAAACTGACACTCTCTTTCTAATGGACTTGGATACTGGCTGCAGGTAGCACCTTTGCTGGTTTATAAACCAGTGGGCAGGTAGATTTTTAGACCTTCGGCCAAATTCCCACTCATAAGCTTTCAACCCCACTGAAAGCCCAGTAAGCAAAAGGCAAACCTGGCCTTCAGTATGAACCGGAGCTTGCAGTTTGCACGGGCTCTGAAGAAGCCTGGTGATGTAAATGAGTGCCTGATTTGACTGTGACTCATTTACCCTGTCAGACAGCCCTAATGACTGGCTTGCCTTGGCTCTTCAGCAAGTAGGAGCTCAGAGGAACTTCTCCTATTCATACACTGCCTATTAAGACATTTGTATCTGCCGGTCATCAACCTCCTTCCGAAATATCAGAAGTCCTTAACTCCCTCCCCAACACCACCATTGCCACCATCCTTATTTGAATGCCATAAAAGTTACTGAATTTATCTTCACAACAGCCATGTGGGATGGATTTCTCCCATGTTAATGATAAGGCAATGATGGGACAGTAAGGGCCAGATTTTTTAAAATGGAATTTAGTTCAAGTTCATATGAGTTTCAATAAACCTTTACTTTGCCTCTGAGCTGGTTGAGCTCATAGGCCCTGATTTTGCTTAGTGCTGCTGGAGTTGTCAGGGTTCAGGCCATGTGCAAGTGCCAAGTTTCACACTGTTTTGCACATGAAGCCATAAATCCCCCTCCAGAACCCCAGGGGCATGAGGGGGGCCGCTGTTCAAAAGGTTCATGAACTTGGATAAAGTTGGGCAGATATCAGGGTTTGTAACAATATACCAAATTAAGTTCTGTTCAAAAGTTTTTGATGGGCCTAGAACAAAAAATAGCCAAGAAGACCATTAAGTTTTTGCAGAATTGTGCCATTGGTAAAAAAAACCCCAAACATTACCATATTTTGTTCTTAGCTTTATCTTTGTCAATTAATTCAATGCATTATTTTCTCCTGGAAAATCCAGAGGCAGTTTTCTCTCTCTAAGGTCATTTTAACTTTCGGTAGTTATCTAGACTTGATTCTTTCCTGGTTTGTTTGCTTTTATTTTTAAACTATGCACCTACCAGAGACAAATGACCACATTCTACGAGGTGAGACTACCTGAAAATGTTTACTTAAACTCATCATAAAATAGCTATTCTTCTGTAAAATCTATAGAGATGACATTTGCTTGTACAGAACATGAAGTGATAATTTGTCAGTACTTCTTACCTGCTCACTTCAGTAAAAAGCTAAATCAAAGTAATAGGAAAATCTTGGGTAATAACAGCTACCACCCCAAATCCTTTATAACTCTGATTGTTGGTTTTCAGTGAAAACTACAACCAGAGTTTTCACTATCTTATTCCACTTAGAGTGGAATAAGTTTTCAAGGATAAATTGCCATTCAATATTCAGGATGCTCGTAATACAGACCTTAGAACAAAACTGAGAAATATTTGGTCACCTATCCTGCAAGCATACATGTCAGCACATTAAAGAAGCACTTGGTTCATGGTTGCTTTGAAAATCTATGATAAATAACAAGTTACTCCATTGCCATCCTAGCATAATGCTAACAAGAAGTGAGAGAGTCAGATTTTCTTGTCTACAGAGCAGTCATAATAAGAAGCCAATGGAGGGAGCAATGAAAAGGACTCTGATTTGATTCACACTGAAGTCACACATGCAAATGATTCAGTGGAGGCTGTTTTGAGTAGCAGCCGGCTCTTTCCTTCATGTTTATATAGTGAAACCTCATTTCAATATATATTTACCACTGATATATCAATAACTTTTGTAACAAGCCGGATCAGATGTTCTGACAGTGTGTAACACTGTACAGTGTTTTGCATGCAGTTTGCAAAGCCCTTTACTCAAAGACGCTGGGTGATGGTCATCTCAAAGGCCAGTGACGAACCCAAGTCCTAGAGCCTTTGAAACATTTCTCTACCCTGATAGAGGTTCTTTTTGGGAAAAGCAGCCCCCTATGGACAGGCATCTCCTAGACATCCATCACTTGGCTCTGGGAGTAGCATCAATGGTTACTGAGGACAGCTTTTCATTTCCCGCCTGCCTAGCACACAAAACTGATGTGACTAAAGAGAGTAGTGAAAAAATGTAAAATCTGAAGGAACCTTTAATCTCTTAAGTTAAAAAGAAAAAAATGCAACCACTTACTAATGGAATGTTAAGATTGTGTATTAAACCCACAAAAGTCAGAAAACGAAGGAATTAAAGACTCCCTTGGCTCTTTTAACCCTTCCCTCTGCCTGTGTGCATTACAGGCTTTTCATTACACAGTCACATAACTCCGGGCAAAGGGACATAACCGTAGGTGATGTTAAAGGGGGAGTATGGCTTGTTATGAAGTAAAGCTACAGAAATGGAAATGTTAATAACTAGTCATTTTATCTTGTAAAAGTTTAATATTCACTATTAAAGAATGGCAAGACACAAAAGAAACGGCAAGATGTTGCTATGGAGCTAAATGAAATATTGAATAAATGAGTTGTTCCTCTCAGTAAATATTTTGGTTGCAGTTTACTTGCAGTGGTATTTATCTCCCAAGAACCAATATGACAGTAATATATCATGGTAAGTAACTATCCCCTAGTTTATGCCCACACATAAACAACTCTCACTGAAATAGGCTAAGTTTGTCCTGTGCGCGGCACCCATATATGTCTATGAGCCCTACGCCTGCAAAATTCAACATGCTCCCCCCTCACTGAACTTGCAAGCTCTGTATCTGCTGCATTTTAAGTAGCTGCACACTTCCCAATCATTAATGTACACATCCTCTTCATGCGCAAGGAAATATTATTATCCTGGTTTTACAAATGAGCATCCTAGGCACAGAGAGATTAAAGCTGAGCGTTTCAAAGCACCCCAGTTAATTAAAATGACTGGAAAATGGGTGTCCAAATTGTTTAGATACCTTTGAAGTCTCAGAATAATAATATTGCTCAAGGTCACACAGGGAGTTTATGGCTGACCCACAACTTGAACCCAGATTTCCAGCGTCCCACTCCAGCACCTTAATCACAAAGCCATCTTTGCTTTCCAATTTAATACTGGCCAGACCTGGTCCGCATGCAAACTGGTTACCAATGGACGAAACCTGTTATTATGCCATATAATGTAGCTATCTATCTCTACCCTACAGGATAAACAGCAGTGCATTTGGGCATTCTTTAAGGTACATATCATTACAAAACACTTACGAGGCAGGGAAGAGCTATTTGAGAATTAGCACATAAGGATAGTGAGGGACATTTCCAATGGTGCACTCCAGCTCCGCAGCAGAGTAAAGTTTGCTGTCCCTCCTGTCCTTACTCTGGTGGCCCTGCTGCTACACTGCCTCTTTTTTCTGATGCAGTATTTGACTAGCAGCATTTCCTTTTAACAGGTTTAGCCACCAAAGCCTGTCTTGTTGCTCTCAGCCTAGCGGTGATTTCCACCACCTTTCGTGACTAGGCCCACTTGACACTACAGCCACCAGTGATGCTACGTTTCTTGCCATCAGGCTTGCTAGACCACAGTACAAAATAAACCCTCAAAGTTATTCAGAGTAGCACTGAGACTTCAGCAATAAAGCATATGGTGGAAGAGTCCTCTCCCAAATTAAAAACTCAGAAAGGACCTGTTCGGGAGGCTTCCACACCACAGAGACAGAAGAGCTTCTGCACATAAGCACTGCCAGACACTGGCACTGTATGACACTCATTGGCCTTTCTCATTCCTCTGGGGTCTTTGCATAGAAGAGGGCTGCACTTAAGCCGGTTTTGATATCCATTAATAAACTTGATCTCAGCTTAATTTCTCTTGAGCATACACTCCAATTACATGCTCCTCTTATTTACAGCTGCAAGTCAGAAAGCTACGTTTTCCAAATGCTGATTCCTATCATTGGCACAAATTCTTCAGGCCTTGGTATGAACTCATGCAGTTACATAAAGTAAAACTTCCCAGATAGGATTCAATCTCAGTTCTCCCTAGACACACCAACACCCTCCAGGATGTGGAACGCAATGGAAGACAGAGATCAACATAAAACACGCACACACATACTTAACATGCTGACTTTTTATCACGGAGGTTGCTAATTTCCCATGCTAAGAACAATGTTTGGAACTAAAATGAATTATGTGTCTCATTCTGAGTGCATCAAAGAGTAGACAGCCTTTTTAAAGGAGTCAAGATCACCTCAGCTGTGCTTTTGTTATCTAGCCCAAGGTTAAGGATTTGGCCTTGGGCTAACAATTGGCTTAGAAAACCAGGATCATGTAATGAGAGTTCCAGGAAGAGCAGAGAAAAACCAAAGCTTGGTAAAGGCACACTCTTCAAAGTGTCCCAGTATTTGACCTTCCCCCCCCCTTAGATGAATAAGGTAAAGAAGAGAGGAATGGAGCCTGAAACCCTGAAGGAAGTACTCGTGTACAAGAGGAGCTGGAAAGACCTTCCCAGACACTCAGGCTCACAGAGAAAGGCCTGACAACAAATTTTCCTCACCAGTTAAATAGAAAAGTTGGCAGTAACCCACTGTGTGGCTCAGGTCTCAAGAGGAGAAGGCTCTTGAAAAGGGCAGCACCTGGTTTATTTTCTTTGATATAAAGCACAAGTTAAGCTGCTTCTATTTGACAATGAAATCTAACCCTCAAAAAAAGGCTAAGACCCTCCAGCAGGTGAGAGCTGCAATAGCTACGTGCCAGCAAAATGGCCTGCTGGCTTATACAGACTCATTCGCAAACTACTGATTTTTTTTTAACGGTTTTTGGTTTTGTTTTTGGTTTTTTTTGTCAGAACCTGCACACAGGAGAGTCACAGACCACTTTCTCAACTTTTGCTGCTGACAAAAACCAGAAGGTTCCACCCATGCTCCCAACATCATTTTCCCAGGGCTTGGTCCTTCTCACTGAGGAACTCTGCAGTGGGCATGAATCAGTAACTCAGCAGGTGTGCAGAATCTCTCTCTAAATGACTCTGCCCTCTAGGGTACATTTGGGTTATATTTTCAAAGATGAAAATCTTTTAATCTGCAACCTGGGAGACTTCTTTGCCCAACATGTCAAGGAGTAGTTAACAATTAACTATTTCTAAAAAAACCCCAAACCAAACAGAAAAAAAACTTTTTAAAAAAAACTACCAGACCAGGAAATATTAATCAATTAGTTCTGATCCTCCTCTCCTCAGTAAAAACATCATCTAGAACATGGGTTACTGCTAATCCTAAGTAACCAAAAATGTTGCTGGACTTTAAAATACCAGTGGTTAAGAAAAGGAGAACTTCAATTCCATTTCTTTCTGATCTTTGAGTCTCAAGGTGGCATTCTGAGGCTTCTCCCCAGAGAGTGCGAGGAAATTTTCTTTTTAAGAATCTCAGGCTCCATGTGTCCTCACAAGATTACAGCAGGGGAAGCTTTAAAGTAATCCTGCATGATGCCAGTAGCCTGTACACTGAAAGCAGTAAAATGACAACATACCTGTCATTCCACTAATCTAGGTCTTGAACAACAGGAATAAAAGAGTATCAATAATGCCAGTATTTTGCAGAACAAAACCGCTCATTTTTCACTTAATGCTATTGGGCCCACCTTTTATTTACAGTGCCAAGGCTGGGAAAATGGCTTGGTCCAGTAGCAACAGTTTGTGACATCAAAACTGCCTTCATGTTAACATTATGATGTCAACTAGAAGATCAGGATTCTTCATAAAAATGGACATAAAAGCTGGCCTCCTAGAGTGAGAGACCGCTTTTAAGTAAAAGATTTTTTTCATTCAAAGGAAGAGAGAAAATGCAAGCAGAAGAAATTGCATTAGAACTGTCCTTAAAATAGAATAATTTAAAACAACAGCCAGAGTGATGTTTATAAGAAATAATACATACCCTGTCTCTCTTCCTAATTCCTGAGGAGTCAATAACTCCTTTGGTCTATGAAGTCCCATACAAAGTTATCAATAAGTCATGAGAAAAATGCAAAAGTCAAAATTATAATGAAATGAATCATTGTTTCTGGCTGTAAAACAGAGGCATTCTGCTCAGCCCGCGTGTTTGGTGCAGCCGTAGTCAGACATCCCTTCCCCCTTCCCCCTTCCCCCTCCCATCACCATTGGCCTTGCAATTAAGCTTCAATACGCCTGTGTGTATATTATTGATGTGGAAACAGCTATTTCCATCATGCTGCAGATATTCTATACTTTTGAAGTCTGCGGTTACAGGGTCATTATTCCATACAACACTTTCCCATCACCAGGGTGTGCAGGATGCCATAAAAAATGGTTTTGTGCAAGTTTCAAGCTACTGGAGTTATGTCAATAGTTACCTTAAATACATTATTTTTTATACATGGTCACCCTGCCTTCTGAGGATTTGCTTTAATAAAAAGGAGCAGACCATCTGAGAACAAAGTCAGTAGAGCTGTGCTGATTTGCAGATCTGGTTGATATTTCCATCTTTTAATCTGCATGTTGTTTCCAGGATGATGATGACGACAGTAATAATAGTAGTAGTAATAATAAAAATAATAATACATTTGCTCCTGTTTGTAGTGAAACACTGCTGGAGTTGAATGCTCTGTTTTAATGAGACACACTGAATGAAACAGTATCCTGCAGTGCAAGAAGTACGTCAGCTCTCCACTGCCTTGGCATTATGACCCAAGCTACAGTACAATATTCATAATTTTCTTGGTGATCTCCCAGAAAAACCTTCTTAATTTAATCTCTAATGGGATTATCAGCCTCATTAAATTGTAAATCTGCCACAGTCCAGCTGTTGTGGGAACCTGAACTCTCAGAGTGTTATCAGTTTGCTGCTCTGATCTCTTTACCTGAAGTCCCTCTAGAAATTTTTAACACTTTGGGCTTCAAAAGCCTGCAGGGTCCTTCCCCACTTCCCTCTGCTACAGCTTCTTCCCACAAAAATCCCTGCCTTTTTTCAGACTAAAAAGGCACAGATCTGCTTCTTTCCTGGACTTAAGCCAACATACCCAACTGCAGACCTAACCCAGTGGCTCCGATCTAATTCCTGTATGGGTAGCCAAGCACACTTTGCAGAAGCCCCTGCCAGAACGAACTATGAAGAGCAAAAATACATCTCATCGCTACCCTGCCTTATGAGCTGAGAACCAAGTCAACCCACTGCAAGTTTCCTACCTCTGGAGAAGTCCAACAACTCTCAGCCTCTGTTCATCTATCGAGGGCAATACAAGCCCAGGCAGGTATTACAGCTGAGTGCCTTCACAGGACTATGTAAATACAGATGCAAATGAGTTTTGGCCCTCAGACTTCTGGCAAGTTACAAACACAGTCCCTGGTGTTACAAGGTGTCTCCTGCTGCACACAATGGGGGCAAGCCTTCAGACCCTGCCCAAACTAAGATTCTTGCTGAAGGCAGGGACAAACTTGCCTCTGTAAAAGACACAGAACCAGAACAAAACCAGTGTACCTGCTTTTCTAAGTGACCATTGCACGAGGCTTGCGGACAGAAGGTTGCTAAATCCTAGAGGGCACTGACAGGTGACTAGATTCCAAAAAGAGAGGAAACTCCACCTTAGGAAATCATTACTGCCTGTTGCAGACAAGGCTGTCAGGAATACAGGTAATGAAGGATTAGTACTGGAGAGACAGGAAAGAGGTAATCTTCAAATAAATCTTTAATTCTTTTTGTGCCCAAGCAAGGCAAATGTAGTGGACACACACAAATGGTTACTTTCTCACACACCTTCAAAATCTCTTAGGAGAAATAAACAAAAAATTTGGAGTACAGCAAAGTAAGGTTATATTCTGAAGGAGCTGGGATTTTTTCCTTGTACATAGTAGTCTAACAAAATAGACGACTACGGCTTTTATCCAACACCCTCCTTACAGCAATAATATGTAAAATCCAAGTGTCCTTCTGAACCTAGCTTCTTTCTTCTTTCCTATGTAACTAAAAAACAAAGTGGTTTGTGCCTATAACAACCATTTATAACATCTTTTAAAATACATTTTAATGCCTTTGGCTTTTCATCATTATTTTGAGCAGCTTAAGTCAACTGGGAACAAGACTCATGGTTCTCATGTTCTCGTGTTGTAAGAACACAACAGATCAAGTTCTCATAGCAGCAGTCTGCCCTACCAAAAGGGGTAGCCTTAATATAAAGGAGAAGAGAAACATTCCATATCCATCATTAGATAAATAATACTTCAGGCAAGATATGGCACCTTTAAAAGTGCCTTTTCAGTCTTGGATTTTTCTCTGCTTGTTACTACAGAAACCATCTAGCAACCAGAATCTAAGACAGACTCCACCCAAAACAGAGAAAAACAATATAGACAGAGTAGGCTTTTCCTCCCTTTTTTTTTTTTTAATTTTCCCTCCCCCCTACTTTTTTTTTTTTTTGAAAGGGTGGATGAGTGCTAAGGAAAAGTATCTTACTGTGAACAGGATAGGAGCATTTTGCATGCAGTTGAAACAGTAAAGCTCTGATTACAGATGGCAGAAATGAAAGCAGGGAATGAGTAATGAGCAATGAGAAATGCGTAATGCGGGATGAGGATATAATTTCCACACATCGGCTAAAGAAAGGTTTACACTCTTAAGCAATAAAAACAAACCATTAAGCCAGACCTGCACTGTCAGGAAGTATAAAACAGTTCTTGAAACTCTGCAGTTACTATACAAAAGCTTTTCATAAACTTTTGTTTCCTGATCTTCATAAAACATTAACATCAAGCTGCCATATGGCAATTAGCTGCCTCCTGAAATCAATAAAAAAACCCCAAAAATCAACAATTTAGGAATAGCTGTACAATAAATAGCTCAATAATTATCCTCTTCTAATAGTGTAGCAAAGTGGGTCTAATATAAATGCAGTCCAGATGAGCTCCTTCTTCAAAGCTGAGAGTACAATAAATCATGTTCCTCTCCAAGCCCCATCAGTTCTGATTGCACAAGTGAGACATCTAACTGCCTAGCAGGGAGAGAAGCAGGTGATAGTCTGTGGACACCCAAACCCAATTATCATATGAGCAGGAAAGGTTTCAATGCCTGATTATGATGAGCCCAGGTTAGCGCAGCAGAGCAGATCCTGCTCGGTGAAAATGGCCAATGCTCTCGGGAGAGCTTACCTCAACTGAAGATCTTCCCACGTCATTTTTACATGTTGCTGACCACAGAAGTCCAACTGAATTTTGCGCAAAAATTATCAAGCCACTCGACAAAGCTGTTACTGAGTCTCAAAAGGACAAGGAGAGATGCTGATCACATTTGTGTTTAGAGAGATGCTTATCTGAAATGCACAAAGGGTGACATTATCTATCACAATCTCTGCCTATATAGATTATATAAGTGCCTAGAAGCAATATGTTTAGGGGAAACAGGCTATAGGGTAACAAAGGCAGTTCTGCCTTCCAGATCTGCTTTTTCTCCACTTAAGAGGAAAAAAAAAAGCTCATTTCTTCTTGTAGAGTACTATAATACTAGTAAGTACTAAAGAACTAAAATAAGTACTGGAGTACTGTGGTAACAGCATACCTTTAGTATTTAGGATTATTTGGCAGTCACTACCAGACTTAGAAGATGTCTTAGAAGTATCAGAAAGCCCAAACCTTTCAGAAGGACTGTTTGATCATCAGCCCTATTTAGCAGAGTTCAGGAACCCAACTGATCTCTAAGAGAATTTTCTACTACTCATGTATGAAAGTTTGGTTTCTTTCTTTTATTTTAAATCCCAAACAAACTCTTCAGTGCAGCACTCTCACATCTCCAATCTAGAGAGAGGTTAAAGATTTAAAGATATGTTACAAAAACAATTCTGCAGAAATTTATTGACATGCTGAGCTTGACACATGCATATTTCCTCCTCAAATTCAGTATGGAACTCATGATTCTCTGACTAACACTAAGCAAGTATAGAAATGCTTATAAGAGTGGGTCTTAATAGGTTTACAATTATACCTTGGCCTCACAGTGTATTTTACTAAGGATGCAATTCTTTGTCAAGCAACAGGAGGTTTGCCTTTACAAGGAATGCAGCACCACGCCATGAGCCAGCTACTGCTCATGCATAGACAAGCGCCGTAGTCAATTTTTTTGAAACAAGATTAGCATCAATGTGTTCTCATGCCTTAGAGGAGAAGTAAAGCAGTCACCACTCCGTAAAAAGCCTCCCTCAATCTAGTTACACATGAAGGGCTAGGAGCTGTGAAACTTAAGCCTTGCAACACTGGAGTTTAGGATCATGTTAGAAGTGCCATGGGGTCTTTACTGATTTCAGCAGGTTTGGGATCATACCTTTCCTGCTCATAGAAATGGTACAATCTTCAATTTTTCAGCACTTTATATAACCTGAGCTTGCAAAAGCTGGACAGAGTACACTAACACTGCTGTGACCTGACTAGCACAACCGTGCATCGCAAACAATCAACGAATTTTTGAAGAACCTTCACTGTGGCATATCCTGTGACTGACAACCTTCCCAAAGCAACAGCCATAAACTCACGCATCACCAGCAAAGCTCACAACAAGCAAAAGGCAAACTACACTTCTGCGCATATGATGCTCCCCCCTAAAAACAGTAGCCAACAAAACGGCACCGGTCTTTTGAAAAAGGAAATAGAGGTTGTCCAACTCAGCAAACTTGTAGGCTGCTATGTAGTTATCAGCATGTCCAATAACATAAGCTACCTCTCAAAAATAAGCAGAGCCAGACTGCAGAGTGGTGGATTGTTCTCTACTAGCTATTAAAAAACGCAGCTGGTACAAAGAAATACCTAAGTTTGTATCTCACCACAGAAACTTACAGCTAGCCTAAGATATTTTTAAGCTCATGAGAAAAACGGAAGCAGCCAACAGCAAATTAGTTTTTCTCTCCTATCCTCTGTACCCATTGCTTTTTGTGATGATTAGCAGTAGAGAACTGTTCTATAAGACGACCTAAGACATCATCAAGTTAGCCTTTCTGATCAACGAACCTATTTAGTACCTTCGCTGTAACACAGATGATTCTGGTAAAAAAGGAGGAATTTGGGGAGGGCCATGAGGAAGAGGTTTCTGTTAATAAAAAGTTAGGCTAGTAGGGGCCCAAATCAGAGATCCCAGAGCTGACTTAGAGAGGTCTCTAATGGGCCAACTGTACACGTGGCTTTAGGAAGCACTGCCTCAGTTCACCAAATCCAGAAACGGATCCACAACAGAGCACGAGGGGGTTCTGACATCTCTGGAGGTATCAGCACAGTCATTATATATCCACTAAATACAGCAGAGAGCTCCTGAAATAGGCAGGAACTTACCACTAGCAGCCTAACACAATTTCATTCTGTTCCTGGCTTCAGTGCACTTTGCAGTTGATCACCGAGAAGCCAATTTAAGCTACTTTCCTGCTCTATTGTTTCAGCACAACTTTCACACAACAAGCAACCCAGCCTCTGCATGCTCATCTCAGGTTCTACTGCTAGTAACCTGACTGCCATATCAGTCTTTTAACGCACAACAGGCACAATAAGTATTAGCTTTAATACTGCATTTGCCAACTGCAAATCATGCTTTTGCCCCTTACATGAAGGATTTAAAAAGTAAGAAGATGTAAGCAGAAGTTACCCTTGTGATGACTGCACAAATGAACCATTTTTTTCTTACAGACTGGACTTTTCAGAAAGAAATATCAGAATTCTATGATTTATTATCTGAAATAGATTTAAACATTTGGGAAGAAAAAAAAAAAAAGCTTTCAAACACAAAACCCTGGAAAGGAAGACAAGCTAATCTGCAAAACAGCAAAACCATCAGCTGAGGTTAGATAAGAGGCTGCATATGACAACAGTTTGCTGCATGTAGGGCAAAAATTGAAGATTAATTTCACTATAACACTCCACAGAAGTGAGCTCACATCTGAGGTGAGGAAGTAAGCAATGCTTTTCCAACTGTTAAAGATAAGGGCCAGTACAAATAAGGTAAGTATTCCTCTTTAGCATACATAATCACAAAAAAAAAAAAAAAAAAGGATGACATTTTCGTTTTTATTATTTTATATTTGGCCAGGACTTTTAAAGGAAGGACTTTTAAAGGAAACATCAAACATTCACTTTTCTGTAGGTCTAGAAAGGATTCAGTCTTCCCCCACCCCCACCTCCCGGAGGATTTCTATTGGCCCTTCTTATATTCTTGCTGCAAATTAGTTGGGAATAGCAGTATTTATACTAGATCAGCAACGTCTGGTTCTTATCCAAATGTTTCACCTAAAGAGGATGCCAGTTCTCATGGACTGGACAGCCCACCCTGCAGCATTCCTGAGAATTGTACAATATAATAATCTTGAAAGTCAGCAGAGTGGATTATCCACTTTTTTCTGGACTTGAACTTGTGACCTTAACAGTAGCACAGCAGAAAGCAAATGTGCTATGCACTTTGCCATAGTAACCTTCCATGTATTCTTTTCAACTTAAATACACACAATTGAAACAGCTACAATTTTGGAAAATTATGTACAAACCCTATATTTTTTTTTCTTTTTGATTACATATAAATACAAATTAGCTATTCTTCTAAAAAGTGGTTATAATAGTAAATAAATACAAAATAAGAATCTGACCATTATACTTCATGTGCTGGGGTTAAACCCATATAAAATGTACAACTAAAATACATTTAAAATCTTTAAAGGAATATTTCTCTGATTAAAATATTTGTTTTCCCAACTTTTTTTCGTAGACATAAATATATTTTCAAAATAGTTGTGTTTTTTTTCTTTCCATTTCATTACATAAATAAAGTCTTCATTGGGAAATATTAAAGTGTCAGCTTTTTTTTTTTTTTTTTTTTTGTCTAATATATTTGCTGTGTTAGCGGCACCCACAACCCTCCACAACCATATCTTGATAGTTCTTTAATACAACTTTTTCATTTTCATCAAGGTAGAGCATGGAAATAGCACTCAGTTCTGTCGGCACACAGCAAGCCTTGGGGATTTTGGAATTCACTGAATTGACCAAAGTCTGAACAATGGCATGGTTTGTTGAGTTTAGATGATCTGCCAGTGGAAAAGGACATTCCCCATGGCAGTAAAAGGCACTATACCCCGGTGGGGCAACAATCCAGTCATTCCACCCCACATCATTGAAGTCCACATATAACGGATGCCTTTTGCAACTGTATTTGTGGCGTTTACGCTGTTTGTGTTTTGCTTGACGCTTTTCTCTTTTATGAAGCGGGTGTCCCTTGCCATCATGCCCAAACGTTACTAATAATGGCCTGAGCTGAGACCAGCTATCTTCATCCTGATGTAAAGACCTGCTAATCCTAACGTGCCTCTTGGAGGCACTGTTCTCTTTGTCCAAGTGAACCACCTCTACCACAAACCCATGATTAGGTTGTCCATGTGCAATCCACCTCAAAACAGCTGGCGTTACATCAAAACTTTCCCATTTACTTGCATTATGATGCACCAACCTGGTGTCCAAAAGTCTTGTGACAGGGTCCTTAGAGGTGGCTGTGGCTGGCTTTATAATTTCATAAATATTAATACGGTGATGGTAGCTGCTGTTGTTCTCAAAGGCTCCGTGCACCTGTTTCCGAAAAATCTGGAGTTCAGCTGAGGTGATAGACTCCTCATTAGGGATGGAAGTTAAATTAAAGAAGAAACGCCGTGCTGTTTTCCCACTTGTTTCTGGCAGTTCTTCCAAAACTTCTAATTTGATTAAAAAGGGAAAAAAAAAAAAAAAAAAAAAAAAAGAAAAGAAAGAAAAAGATCAGGAACTGAGACAAGCAACCAAACCCCTCATAGTCTGCTGTTGGCAACTTTCAAATGACAGCTAACACATGTGACACACAAGATCTGAAAGACTTTCAGGCAGAAAATACTATCTCCCATGTCTTTCTGTTCATTTATGCAAGCATGTATAGCATGAAGTTAAGAATGCTTCATTTATTGTTATGCATTTTGATTGAATACTGGTGTCCTTTGCATACCAGGTGGTTATAAGTGGCAAGAAACACACAGCATTACTTTGGAATTCAAGGACATTAGTGAGAAAACTCAAGCACTATAGTTCGTAGGTGTCTGATGAGAATCATTGAAACTGGTTGAGGACTCAGGGTAACTATTGCATTTCTGCTTTTTTCAAGAATATGGCTCTAACATCAATCCCTTAAACTCCATTCTGAAAAATATGACTGCGCAATTTAGGTGACTTACAAATCTTAACATATGGATTCTTGCATCTTAATTAGAGACGGCGAACTCAACATCTGTAACGGCACTTTACAAAGCACGCCCTAGCATTTACTCAAAAGGGCCACAAAGAACAGCAGGAAGGTTCAATTGCTAAAAAGAGGTGGATGGTAAAGGGATAATGAAACAAAGTCACTTCTGAACAACAGGTTTTCAAAACCACAAAAAAAAAATTAAATTAAAAAATTAAAAAGTCACTAAACCCCAGGCCATTCTCACCTTTGAGTCAACAAATAGTTGAATGGAGCTTCAGAGGGAGTAAAATATATCTAGGGTTGCTAAGAAGTACATTGCTGCTACAGACATGGAAGAAATTAAAAATCTTTGCCAAAACAAATTAATTTTGGTGCTAAGCATCCTGGAGAAACATTCACTTTCTAAAGGGAAGCCATAACGGCTGTTAGCGGTTCTTAGTCATGTAACCATTCCCTGTTGAATCCAGTATGACTTTTTGTGTAAGGTAAGGCTCAGCTTTACGGTATTTCAGGACCAGCCCAATATTTGTAAATATGCAGATGTTTTGCGTGGCCACAAGACGAACTTCTGCTTTCAAGAAGCCACTAATACAGAATGAGAGCTCAGTGAAAAAAATGGGAGACGGATTGGTTTTCTTCTCAATTTTGTGAAAAATGTAGAATAGCTTTTATGTCAAAAACAGTCTTTGCTGTAACAGTACGACTACTTCAAACTGCAGATTTTTACACTTGCCAAAAATTATAAACTTGGCCCTTTCAGCTCCTCTCTTGCTCAGCCCCTTGCCTACCTATACTCAGGTTTAACATGAATGACCTGTGCTCTGGCTTTTCCCCCTTCACTGCTAGGTGTTTACTTTCCATGTAGGGAAACGCAGATGATGAGAAGTTACATTTCATCATTCATCTCCTTTCTCACGATAAGGCTTTCCACTTAACAGCACATCCACTTCTCCGAGGCCACCTCCTTTATCCGTCAGAAACATTCAATAGTAATGAATTTCTTTTCTCAACACAGTTTCACCTTAAAAGCATGGGGAAAACTGCATTTTCATTACTTTTACAGCGGGGCCACTGCACGCCAGCACCAGAGACTAGCAGCCAGGAACAATTACAACCCGGGGAAGCGTTTCCCAAAGAGCACGCGAGCGACACGCGCACCACCGGCTGCACGGGCCTACCCATGCCGTGGCTAACGCCGCAGCGACTACTTTGGCTGCGTCAGCCGGGAAACGCACCCAGTCGCTCAGCGAGAACCCGTCCCAGAGGGTCCGCTGCCCGGGTGGGCTGCAGCCGAGGAGGGGTGGAGGTGCTGCCGGGACGCCCCGCTCCGCATGTGGCCAGGTTACCTGCGGGTGAGAGCTGAAGCCTGGCCGCAGGGCTTTTACCAGCCCGGGCGCTGGCGGCGGGGGAGGCGTAGGGCGGCCCGGAATAAGCCGCTCCTGGACGGCGGGGCGAGGGAGCGCTTGAGGAGGCCGCGATCGATTGTTTCATTGATCTCTCACGGGGATTAGATAAGGATTAGAAACCTCCGCAGCGGGCCCCGGCTCAGCCGCGCGTTAGGGAGACTTTCCTGCTCGTTAGCCTCGCAACAGAAAAGCTATCTGTGGGAACGCTTCGCGCGGAGCCGCTCTGTTTTAGCGGAAGAAGTCAGTAAAACCGGAGCCTCTCGTCGGACGGAGGGGGGGGGGAAGAGGGAGGTTCGCAGAGCAAGCGCGCCACAGCAGCAACCCCGGAGCCTGCAGCCGCGGCTCTGGAAGCACGCCGCCGCCCCGGTGCATTCAACAAACCCCGCGTTACCGGCGGCCGAGCGTACGCGCGCCCGGGCAGGAATCCGCCCCGACGCTCCTCCCCCGCACCTCCCCTTTCCCCTCCGCTCCCTCCGCCC
>NW_010972886.1:14906941-14908066 GCF_000737465.1 Haliaeetus leucocephalus
CTCCGCTTCCCCCGCGCCGGGGCTGCGCGGCGGGGCAGAACGGAGAGAAGGGGAGGGAGAGCTATTTTCCCTCGGCGGAGTGGAAGAAGGGGTAGGAGGAAAATAAAAATCCTGCTAGGTCCTTAGCCAAACCCACGGAATGATATTCTGCCCCGTGAAACTCTGCGCTGGATTATTATTACTATTATTATTATTATTATTAGTGTCCCGTCCCCCCTCTCTCTTCCAGAGCACTAGCACCTCCGCCGTGGCCCACGGAGTCATCCTCCTGCGGAGAAGGCTTTCAGCGGATCGGTGACCGCCGGAGTTATACCTGTGTGCAGCAGCAGGGGTTGTGTCTGCAGGAGGGTTTTCTGCTCTCGGGGTGTTTTTCCCGCATCACTTGGTGTTACTCCAAACTTCGCTGCTGCTCCTCTACAGCTGCCGAGCAGAAAATAGAAGTTCCCTGAAGTACAGTCCGCCTCAGAAACATACTTTTAGCAGCTGGTTGAGGAGGCAGAAGGCAAGTCCCGGCCAGGGAAGGGCTTCTCCCTTTTAAAAGCAGCGATCGAAAAGTTGTTGCTTCTTCTTCTTCTTCCTCCTCCTCCGCCGCCTCCTCCTCCTCGCGTGTGTGTGCCTGTGCCTGCCCCTGCCCGTGTAGGGGTCCCTATGTGTCTATGGAGTTAAAAGGCTCCTTTTAAAAAATGTCCTTTGCATCACCCGCATCAGACAGATGGACATTTACTGAGACTCCCGCAGCAACATTAAGATGAAGCTTGACTTTTCTCCGCTCCCTTAAAAAGAAAGAAGAAAGGAGGGAGGAGAGAGGGAAAAAAAAAAAAAAGGGTGGGGAGTAGCCTGCTGCCGGCCCGCGTGGAGCGGCCGCGCTAGGGGACAGCGCCGGCTGCCCCGCCCGCCCCCCCGCCCCCCGCCCCGCACCGCACCATTGCCGGGGGTGGCCGGCCGCCGCCGGGGCTTTTTGTTGCGCGGCGATGTCACGACCCCGGAGGCTCGCGGGCCCGCGCCAATCACAGCCGCCCTGTGGGAGCGGGCTGCGGCCCCGCACGGCTTTTAAAGGAGACGCCGCCTCCCTCCCTCGTTCCTTCCCTCCCTCCCTCCTCCCTCGCCCGCTCCCTCCCTCGCCCG
>NW_010972886.1:14909007-15039114 GCF_000737465.1 Haliaeetus leucocephalus
GGGGCGGGCGCCCAGCCGTGCCCCCGCCGGTGCTCCCCTGGTTTGCAGCCGCGGGAGCCCGTCGCGGGCCCGGCATCGCGTACAGCTGCGTACAGGCACAGGGGAGGACAGAGGTGGCAGGGATGAAGAAGGCAGGCCCGTGCTCAGCGGGATCGGGCTCTCAATCCCGGCTACGTCCCTCACACCCTTTGCCGATATTGGCAAATCTAATCCCGACACGATTTAGGAATTTGGGGGTAGGGATGCATCCTTTGCCCCATCTCCGGCTTGTCTGCTTGGGCTCTGTGGTAGGGCCTGGCCCTTCTTGCACAGGTATGCGACACCGAGCAGTTTAGGGTCCCCATCAAAGCCGAAGCCATTGCACGCCATCATTAGCCGGGGTCCCAGTGGCAGCCCAGGCTCCTTCTCGGCAAGGTGAGCGCCCTGTGCTGCACCTCCTCTTCCAAATACCTCTCAGGGGCTTCATTTGCAAAAGACACAGACAGCCTTTGACACCTTGAATTACTGCGGAGGAGGATTTAAAGCAATAACAACCGAGACAGCTCCATTACCAGCTCCTCCTTTGGGAGCGGCCTTTTCCCTCCATCTTACGACTTTCCAACGTAGGAAAACCACCGATTTGAGGCAGGAATTCAGCACGTCTGGACTGGAATAGTTCCTCCTGTGGACCCTTTCCTTTTGGCCTTCCTATCACGTTAGAATGACTTCAGCTATACTGGCAAAATGTCGCTGGAGGATGAGGTGAACACACGGGGAGTACATACCAGTGCAACAAACCACCTTAGAACTACACCAATGTAATTAAAGAGCTGGTAAAGCTCCTTCATACCAACAGCTCCAAACACTTGTTAACCTGATTTTTGCTCGCCGCCACACATACAGTGGGAGAGGTGACACAGAATGAGGTGAAATCCTTCAAAAGTTTAGTTACTTCTCCGTTGCATTCCAGCACAGATAATGTTTAATTTTATGACTTCCTGCAAGTCTTTAGCATGAACTGAAAGTGCGTGCAATGTGACTTCAGGGTATGCCAATTATGTAAATCAGCACTAAAATAACAATGGCAACGTAGTTTACACATCACTGACATTAAATGAGCACTTCAACTTCTAATTGCTATTCCAATTCAATCTGTAGTGGGTCATGCCAGGAAAAAGTCATTTCTTGCCTCAACACTTACTCCCTGTGCCTGGAGCATAGGCTGTACTGTATGCCCAGCTTCACGTTATCTCCAGGAGCTTTCTATATTAGGATGATGAGCCTTATAAGGGAGAAATGTGTTTGTGGTTGTTCTGAAGGCCAGCATATACTCTGGTCTGATATCAAGAGGGTCTTGTAGGTTTGCCCCTCTCTGATTTTAAACAGAAATAGGCTCTCACAGTCTTCTGTTCTCATGACCATAAACCACATTTCCCCTTCTAGTTTGTCATCTCTCAGTCTAGTTAGATCAGGAGCTGCTGGGGCAGTAACTCTGCCTTCCCATCTGTTTCCATGAGGTCCCAACAAGACAATGCCGAAGCACTTATAATACATTCCCTGAGTGCACTGGCACTCACACCAGAACCTCAGCTGTGCCCCAGCAGCTTCCCCATGCTGCCAGCCCCACATAGAATTTTCTCACTGAGGCAGGTCTGTCTCCCTTTCAGCCAGTACCCTGGTGCATATGGGGAACAAGGCCCTCAAAGTGTCATCCATGAAGGTCTGGTTACGGTTCATGCCTCATCAGCACACCCACCGACTAAATACCTCTCTGCAGAGCCTGCTGCCTTTGAATACTGCATTCAGGCCTGCTCCCACTGCATCCCTAGCATCAGCGCACCGGAGGTCACATGCTGAGAAGCATCTTTATCATGATAGAGAGCATTAGAGACAGGTGTATTTAGGTATAACAAATGCAGCACCTGGTCTGTGGAGTGCAAACATGCCAGGACCTGCCCACCCAGACTTCCAGCTCCCCAAATGAGCCTTTGCAGCAGGCATAACACCCTTGTCCCCTTCCCACCCCTACAGCTGTGCAGCAGTGCACCTGAGATAAAGAAACCGAAGCTCAGCTGGCCGTGTTTCCTGGTGCTGCAATTCCTTACAACCTCTGTGAAACTGGGGACTCTAGTGGTACATCGGCTAAAGATCCAGCCCCATTGTGCTGGGCTCCCACAATGTCATTTCATTTTACGGAGTTACTTTCCAGATCAAGCCTGCTCTTCAGCTAAACTCCCGTCAGAGAGAGAAACCACCATTTACACTGAAAAGATCTGGTGCAGATGTGGGGTTTTAGGAAACCTGACTGTGAATATCTGTTAATCTTCTTTGTGAAACTTCATTTCCCTGCTCCTGAACTTTGTATAGTTGACTGGACTGATTAATTTCTTTCTTCTTTCCCATGTGCACTCTCTTTTTTTTTTTCTTGAGGTTTTTTTTGGTTTAGTGGGGTTTTTTGAGAGGTGTTGAGCCAGTAAACACTCAGCTAGTGGCACCTGCTGCTAAGGTTTCAGATCCAGGTGTTCCTTTCCAGGACCCAAACACAGCTGACAGATCTCAACTTCAGGTATTGTTGGGTTTTCTTAGTAAAATGATAGGAAAGTGTCCAAAAGGATAGGTTTTACAACACAGTGAGAGTCCTTTTTCAAGACTAGAGGAGGGAAGAAGAAAATCTTCCCCCCCCCCAGCATTTTTTTCGTACAAATACTATACTAAATCACATTTATATACTGCCACCATGTAGGGTCTTTTTTTCCAACCTGGTTAAATTGCAGCCATCATTGTTGATGGCTACAGGCAGAAGACTTCAGCTGGAAGACCTAGATGAGAAATGCTCACTAGGGTCTCTGACCTGAACTTGTAATCCTTAAAAAAGACCTAATTTCTGTCTAGTTAGAAACACAGGTCTCCAGAAATACTCCCATCCCTATGCACATTGATAGTCAACAGTTCTACTGCTCATTTCAGCAGACCAGTTAGACCAATGCTAAGCAATTTTGAAAATGCCCACTTTAGACCACTGCCCCCTAGATATGGTAAGTATGTGAGACATGAAATATTAATAGTAGTGAGCTTTTTTATAGATTCACATTTTAGTAAATAAACCTCTTGATAAAAATCTGTGCTGAAGTATGAAACATATACATGGTATGGCATCAAATGCTAGAGGGGCGACTTCTGAAAATGAGTTAAGATGTGTTAGTGATGTTGAGGTTTTGACTTCATAATGGGTGGAGATTATCTGAAAGCTTTTCTGTTCCTGAACTGTGCTTCCTGTTGGCATCTGTGTGAATATAATGTGTGGCCATTCTTTAAAATATTACTTAATACTGTTTTCTGAAGATGTATTTGTCTTTTGGTGGTTTGTCTTTTAACATCTATCAATTGTCTCTGCTGCACAGCCTGTCTCCCGTTCCATGAAGAATGGATTCTCACCCGAGAAGATAATTTACAAGATGGTGATTTGTTTTTGAAGAGGGGAAAGGCAGTTTATTCAGAAATGTCCGTTTCTTTCTTATTCACCTTTGCTGACATCTGGCAGCTCTTCAAAGCTGTTGCTCTGTTTCACAGTGAGTCTCAATTTCATTCATCAAATCTCCACTTTCCTTCCATCATAGTGGCAGGGAAGTTGGTATTTATCAGGAAATACAGTGCAGACCTGGTATTTTCTATGTTTCCGTAAGTCTCCATTGCTAGTGAATGATAACAGTTCCTCCTAATAGTGTTATGTCTGCAAATACAGGCTGCAGTAAGCAGTTCACGTGGCTGTGCAACTTCTAAATTGTAAGACAAATTCCTACAGTTTGTAATACTATTGCTCGGGAAAGAGGAAAAAGGGAGGCTAACATGATAACCTTTATTTTACTGTTTTCACCTTGATGCTACAAAGTTCCAAATTTCAAAATCCAGTATTTGACCTATGGCTTTTATCATTAAGAGGTGAAAAAAATGCCATAACGCCTCTGTATAGCCTGAAGAACAACCAAGTCATCACCAGACAGGTTCCTAGGCACCACCACCATTTATGTACATTTAATTATGTGCAGTATGAATAGTCACAGACTGTCAGGCTAGGGAGATTCAGTAGGCAGTGAACTGACTAAGATTCAGGAGACCTCCTTTTTCTGTCCTCCCCTTTGTGCCCCTGTTTTCCCACCTTCAAAATGGGGATGATCATGCTGACCCCCACTTGTAAGTCCCTGCAAGACCTTCAAGTAAAAGCACCAAGAGTTAGGCTCTGCTATTGTTTGGGGATAAATACTAGGTTAATGCCAATAGTAATCTCAAATATCTGGAATCCCAGGGCTCAATCTTGCCTTAAAGACAGTGGCAAAATTCCTGCTGGTTTTGGTGGTATAGGCTCACTCATATGTTTAAGTGATGAAGAGACAGGGATGCTGACTATTCCGGTCAGAAGATTTGGAGCAAAGAGGGATTTTTTTAAATTATATAAGTCTTGTTAGGAAGACAATGAGGTGAGGGTGTTCCTCCACATAAAAGAAAAATGGCTGCGTCATAGATGGTCCACTTCAGGAGCTTATAATTTCATCACTGCAGAGATACTGACGTCAAGTAAAATGGAGGATAATATAAAGTTACGCATATTGCCTTAAGAAGTGCATATTTTAGCAGTGAAACTGGATAATGTTTTGCTATTAAAATAAAATAAAAGCAAGTGTGACGTTCTGTTTAAGCAGATTGTGTGTATGAAGGCTTTATTGTAGCTGCAGATTTAGGGCATATGAAAAGGTTTTCTGTGCTCAGTTGCAGGATGAAAAACATTGCATCATCAGGCATTCTTGTACTCTAACACTTCTTTGCCAGTATGCCTTTGATAATGAACGCTTGCAATTTTATTTTCTGGTGTAAAGTCATGTTTTCTCAGGTCATTATCATTCCAATTTTTAAATATCCTCTTAAAACTAGACAGAACTACAGAAAGTAATAGTAAAGCTTTGTGCCTGCTCTGTGGCATGTGCTCAGCACAAGCGATCAGCTGCTGCACCTGCTTCATGCTGGGAGTAAAGCTATTTGCAAGTTGCTTTCAATTACATCCCTTGTTCCCAGCTCTGCCTGGTTTTGAGAGAAGCTCTGATGGGCACAGGTCTCAGTTCAATCACCACCCTGCAACTTTTATTTGGTAGCTCGTTTGCTTGTGTGCTACAAAATTTCCTGACTGGGAGGGGTCTTAGGAGAACAACATCCTTTGACCATTCCCAGGCTGTTGTCTGCTCCAGCGGCCTTCCAGAAACCACGCTCTAAAGTGCAGAAACGGATTATTAGCAGCACACATTGAACTGCTTCAAGGTATCGTTTATACCTGGAACATCTGTAGCCTCTGTATTTGGCTTCCCCATTCCTCTCCAAGAGGAGGGAGAACTGCTCCCTCCATTTTACAGAAGGGGAAAAAGGGCAGAAAGTGGTGAAAGGCTGTTTTTCTAAGAGGTGTACAGGGGCCCAAAGATCTATATAGGTCACACTGAGATTTTTGGCGATGCATAATAAGGTTAGACCCAGTTTTGGGGTTAAACTCCCAAAACTTCAGTGAGATGTTAAGCACTCAGCTCATGTAGACATTTTTGAAAAGCCCAACACCAAATCTATTACCCAATAGTTTCCTGACAAATTCCTGCAGTGCCTTGTCCACGGTTCTTACTGCAACCCATAAATCCTAGCAGGAATATAATAATCTCATTCAACTATGGAGGAAAGCTCTGATCTTGTAAGTCTATCTGCACTGAAAAGAGAGGGATTTTTACAACCCTGGTCAGGACGACAAAGATACTGGTTAGGGTATCAACAAACAGATTTGTTCCCAAACTGGATCAGTCACCATAGCAGAGGTGTGCAGTGAATTCCCTCACTTGCTATGCCATCACCTCCTCCCTTTTGCTTTTCTTCAGGGCCACTGCAGGATGGGTGTTGTACAGCCAACCTGCTTAGCACTTTGGGAAAGCCTGGGCCGATCTTTATATTCCTTAATACCTTTAACTACCTTCCCTCGCCATGCCTCAGCTTCCTGCTTTTTTCTGAAATTTGCAATGACCTATCTACCCTTAGTTTACGTGCTTGTAAAACTAAGTACATCCTTCAGCCTGTTCAGGATTAGGCTGAAAAAGCAGTACCATAAAACATTCATGATCTGCAGCATTATCCAATTACTAATTCCATTATTCCCATCAATTCTGCCTTCTCTAACTGGACTTATGCAACCTTGTATTACTGTAGGAGATTTGCCCTTTCTTATATTTTCTGTTTTCTATACAGTATTGATGTGTATAGACTCAGTAAACATTCATATCCACTTCATGTGGGTATACTAAACATTGAATACACTCCTTTCATCAGCCATGGAATAAACTCCTTTCAAATAAATCAAAATACTAAACAAACAAACAAGCTGGGGAACCATGGAATAAATGCCATTTATTTTGCACCTTTGACCCTCTCACTTGCTCTCTGCTCCCCTGTGTACATCCCAAGCCTCTGCATACAGCCCTAACAGCCACTGGGTTTTGAAAAAGAAAAAGGAACTGCCCCAGAATTTCTCCTGCCCTTTGTTTGCCACAAAAGGCAGCCAGCACATGAATCAGGAAAGAAGCAAGACTACCGCAAGACCAAAATTGCTACCTCAAATAATTTTAAACAGACTGAATGGATTCTGTAAGTGCTGGTTCAGATGCTCACACAGCCTAGGAAGAACCCTGAGGACCTAAAAATTAAGTTTGTGAATAAATCCTTGAAAAATCAGGGCCACTCTGTCCATACCAGTGGAAAACTGAAATTCCAAGTTGTGCAATCGAATGTGACGTTCATTTCTGCAGCTGGTGGGAAAATAGTTTCCTTACAAAATAAATTTAATAAAAAGTAGACTGTTTTGTATCTGTTTTTTCCCTAAGCAACTTCTAAAATGTCAGACATTAATATTAAGGAACTTTGATAAATTAAAAAAATACACCACTGTAATAATATGTAAATATTATTTTTTCCTTCCTTCCTTCCTTCCATTCATTTACAATATTGGACATGGTCTGATAGAACAAGCTGAATTTACCAGGGCCAAAACTGTAAAAAAGCATTTCTACAAACTCTCCAAATTAATATATACATATACGATAAAATAAAGGTTTATTTCCCTTAAGCCAAAGTGATTTCACAGCTAGCCTGACTGAAAGCCATTTGCACCACATGGCAGCTGTACACATATTTTACATGTTTGCTTTCATTAGAAATAATGAATTCTAATTTAATTAGAAATACAAAATTCCTCTACACTGGATCATGATGATAGCTTCTATTTGAAATATTTCTCCTGTATTTAAAAAGCCTTTTAGGTTCTTGGATTGAAAATCCCCACTATACAGAAGAGCTAGGGTAGCTCCTATGCATCATGTAAGTTAGGCCATAAAATCTGGGCAAAGTAGCATGCAGGCCCTGTGCTGGTCTGCTGTGTACGTATGAATTTTAATGACTGCACATCTCAGCTGTATTGCTGCAACAAGCTGTATGTGTGGCTATGTAGACTTGCTACAAGAATTGATTGCTTTTGCTACTAACTCCAAAGCAATAACAAAAGGCAGGAATTGAAGACTTCATTGATGTGTTTGGTCTTAGGGCTCATGGGAAGTTGTGCGTTGTCTGATTTATCCAGCCTGCAGGCAAATGATGTGTACAAGCTACCTAGGTAACTCAAACAGATGCTGCTAATATTACGGTGCGTTGTCAGTCCCAACACATTGGGTATCAGCTATTGCAGCAGTTAGCTTTAGGGTCTAAGGTCCATCTCTTTGGCTTTTGATCTGCTCTGTGGCTTTCCCAAAACCCCATGTGGAAAGGAGGCTCCTGAGCTACCACATGGTGATCATTTAAATTAAACACTTCTAAGCAGACCAGCAGATTAGCAGAAAGAATATCCCCACTGTGTTCAGGGAAATAGTATTTTTCAGTGACCCTCAGGAGGCGTGTAACTGCTCCTGGCAATCCCTTCATTAACCATGCTACTGACAAAGGGGTTTGTAATACCACTGCTTAGACATAAACAATGTAATCAACCCAAGAAAGCCTAAATAAACCACCCGAATGAGGAAGCTTTAGAGCTTTTCTCTTATTGTGATATTTCATGTTCTAAAAGCAGAAAAAACCTCAGCATCAGATCCCATCTTAAGGGGGAAAATGAAGCCCCAAGTTAAGTGTAAGGAAGTGAATCCTCACCTCACTCTTACTAGGCCAGTGGTGTGTAGCATGGGCATTTGGCACTGCAGCTTGGGAGGCTTCAGTCACCATGCTCGGCTCGCAAAGCCAACACAAGGCAAGGCTTTCAGGCCAGAAACTGGGGTTCAGGGGGCTGAGTGCCTCCAGTTTCTCCCCAGTTTATCGAAACTGCAACTCTTCCTTCACTTGTGTTGAAGGTACTATTTACAACCACCTTAGGGCGTTAACTAGCAATCCAGGTCCAGCAATACCAAAGCAACCTGTCATATCACTGCCCAAGCTCAAAGACATGACAAAAAATGTACTGTATTCCTCACTTCCTTCCCTTCCCTTCCAACAGCACATGGCTTTGTGTTCCTCCTGGGCCCCCTGCATTTCCCGAGAAGCAAAATCCTCTTCTTCCAAAGCCCAGGGCAAAATTCCATGGGAGCAAGCTAGACCCACAGCCCTGTTTGTATCTCTTCCTCTAAGGCTACATCTCTACTAGTAAATTAAGTGTGCCTGGGAACATTCCTGGGCACGGAGGCCAGCTGGCATGGAAAAGCCTGCTTCACTGCTAGCTTCCGCACCAGGGTGGCTGCATGCAAACTGCTGCTTGGGGATGGTCCCAGGAATGTTAAAACAAACCATGGCTAGAAACCATTTGGGAGAGAGCTTCTTGGCGTGACCCAAAAGCATACCAGAAGTGTCCTGACAGTACAACCAGTCACTGGCTTTTGGCTGGGCCCAAAATTGTTCCCAGGCACTGCTTTATTTACCAGCATGGGTGTAGCCCAAGGCCATGCTTACCTCTGCCTGCCCAGGTACCATGAGGAGGATGCAGGACTAGATTAACAGTGTCATCACTTCAGTCAGCTGATGGTGATTTCATACACTTGTTGAACACACCTTTTATCTATACAGAAGTTGTTGATAAGAGAGCGTTTAAAGCAGCCTAGAGGGGAAACCACTTTAAAGCGGAGTTGCATTGATCCAGAGAGCAGCTCTGGGGCAGGCCTGTACCGAAACAGGGTGGGATCCCAAGATGCTGCTGAGCTGTGGTGAGGCAAGAGGACTCCCAAGGACTCGTGCAGGGCCGTGGCCTGTGCTCAGCCATTCCCACAGAGGGGCTGAAGGAGATTTGCTGCAAATTGTGCACAGGCTTGCCAGGATCTATGGAGCTCTACATTGGCACACTAATGGCATGTACCACAACATAGTTTTGCATTGCATTTGGTCCACAAGCCGGTCCAAACTGGCACCTGACTTGTGACTGGCACCCTATTTATCAGGGTGTCACGCTATGGTCATAAACCCTGTTCTGGTTGCAGGGAGCAGTGAAAGGGATTGCCTTTTCCTCCCACATCCTCACTGAGGGGTAGTGCCTCCTCCACTTCACATGCACAACTGCTGCCTAACTCAGGTCTTCCCATATGCTCCAAGTTAGGATAAAACTTCTCCATGCATTTAAGCTAACCAACTATTTTTCCTGGACCATGTTAGGGAGCAATTGTATGTGCTGTTCTGCTGGCAGGTGAAAGGGGAGTGGCAGCTCCAGGGAGGGGGAAAGGAGCAAGGACGAGCAGCTGCCTTGGCAGAAAGCACTGATGCCAGCTGAGGATGTGCGACCACCACCATTTTGGGCAGGTTTTTCTCTCAGTCTTTTTTTAAAAACAGCTCAGTGGTGGGAGTGAATATGTTTTTATCCAGTTCACCAGACAAACACATGGTCCCAAATCCCCCCCCCAATACCAATCTGTCCACTAGAGACAATTTCTCAGTCACACCTCATTCAAGTTTTATTCCTTCACTATCAAGCCATAAACTGGGCAGAAGATATCAGTGATCTCCACCTGTGCCTGAGGCTTCTGCGCAACCAAGGTGAAACCACTTCTCCCATATATACTGTAGCTCGATAACACCTTGTTTGGGTTCAGGCTTTGCATTTCCAGTGGCCAATCTACCCCAGAGATGAAGGCCCCTTCCCTCCTCTCTCCATCTGCCCTTTGTTCAGCACAGAAACATTCTCAAGCAAGCCCAGCTGCCAAGAATGCAGTCCCAAGCAACTCAGTTGATCAAAGCACAGGCTGCCACCGTCCCTCCCTTCGGATACCTCCTTCCCAGCCCCAGCCACCCAGCCCCACTCCATCTCTTCTGCTAAAACTACTGCTCCTGCACTACACAGTTTCATAGAGCTGGTTTGTCTGAAAAGTAATCCCTTCTTTGAGCATGTACACAGCACTTCACTTAGTGGAGACCTGATCTCAGTTAGAACTTCTACATTACAAATACATTCTTTCCCTTTATATTTAAATGAAATGTAAATTCATTTAATAATTAAATCTCAGCTAAAATCTTTAACTTGTAAACCATGATTTAAAAATCTGTAGGAGCCACATTCCCTTCCCTGCCATAGCTGAAAGTACAGTAGCTAACTTTTCAGCTAACATTGTTTTGTTCAAAATCAAATGAGGTTCATATTAAGCCTCCAAAAGGAAATCATGATTGATGATCTGGCCTGCCCAACTACAATTCCTTTAGTAACAAAAATATTTTGTAAGTTCATTTATTATTGAGATCAAGCAATGAGTCTGGAGCTACATAAAATGGTTCCAATTAGATTCAAGTAATTGCCATTTTGAGTGAACATAAGCTTTTCTCAATTAAAAAAAGGGCAATAAAAGCTCAAGTAAGCTCACATCTGAGATTTAAGCCTTCAAAGCTTTTTCTGCCTCTTTTTCCCCCCCTCTTTTTTTTTTTTTTTTTTTTTTAGCATGAGAGAGACACATACACACAGGAGGATGGGGGGAGGAGGAACAAGGATGTATGAAAAAAGAGGAGTGATTTTCCCAAGCTGATTTCTCTTCCTGGGTGACCGAGTCTCCCTGGGAATGCTGCCCATGTGATCTGCACGAACTGGATCAGCAACAGCGCGAGAACGAAGAGCTTCTGCAGCATCATTAAAATAAGTGGCAAAGGGGGGAAAAGCCAGCAAAGCACAAGTTTAATAATCTCACTGAAATCCTCCTGCAGACAAGGGATAAGTGTCTTCTCCTGCAGCAGCAGCTTCAGAACAAATGTTGGAGCATGTAGTAAATGAAAACAATTTCAGCGCAGCAGCAGCTGCATCCCTAAAGCAGCTGAATTAGTCAACTCGACAGAAAAATGTTTCATATGCTCATGAAGGCACTTCCTCAGAGCCACTGAGACTGACTCCAGAGCAGAAAGCACTCAGGTGCCCCTTAATACTGAGATTTAGGATCCCAGCTCAGAGTTAAATCCCAGGCCTATGCATGCTTTTCATGCCGTGCTGTGTGTTGAAGCATAGCTTGAAACAATTTTCTGACCAGTGATGGATGTGGGGGGCTGAAGTGACTGCCCACCTTCCACACTGTGAAGAACGTCTTCTGTTCGTGGACGTATGGGATAAGATAAGATTTCCAGACTCCATGAGCATCAGCCACACACACGTACCTCATACAGGCATTTCATAGAGCACAGTGTCATCATCCACTGTATTAACTGTCTCTCACTACAAATGTTTACCTTCAGCAAGGTATTTCTCAGGAAGACCATGAGTGATCAAGGGGTTATTAGTGAGGGAAAGAAGATGGATTGTTTCTGATTTTAATAAATTTGTTTTTTCTTTTTATTGCCTAGATGTCATCATTAGATACATACCATTAGATATGTTCCCTGTACCTACCCGAAGGTCTACAAAAGTTCTCTACTGTCTCTATGAATGGTTTAATCTTCAGAATGCAATTTGCTAATAATTACGATCAGATCATAAATACAGATTCACATTTTTATATAGCTTCGTATAGCTTCTTTAAGGTCTGAATATGTATCAATATAACATTTTTTGCTTTAGCTCAACTTTGGTTTGCAACTTTTTAGCATTCCTATTTTAAGTCTTGGAGAGGAATATGAAGTCTAAATCTAGTGAACTTGTATAACTCAGCTGAAACTGTGTGTACTCAAAGCACCTGAAGACCTAGCCCATCTTAAAAATGGTTGTTACAATATCTTGGCATTTCTGGGACTAGTCCCTGATTAAACATGACAAAAACCCCAGTATCTTTAAGGAAAAGACAGTCTCCCATGATTCCCACAGGTGCTTTAGCTTCAGATTTTGTTCTAAGCTTGTAAATGTTTTTCCTTAACAATGGTTCAAGAACAAAAGTTTTGACGGGCAGGAAATGTCAATATTTGGTTTTGATGAGAAACAACCACCTCTTTTCTCTTGCTTTTAAAAGATTGTCTTTCCCCCCAAAGCAGTTCTCCCAAGAAAGTAGAGCAGCACCTGAGTGCCAAGGCAGGTAAGCACAGCCATCCAAAATACTGCTCTGGACACTTCCAACCACAGCTCCATCTTCCTCAGACAGTTGCTTCCCGAGGCTGTAGGAATGAACTTGGGTGCGGCGTCACGCAAGTTTCTATCCTCTGCCAGAAACACGGTGCTACACATCAATCTAGTCTGGGTCATGGCTTGTTTTATAGACCCTTCTGGTGAACACGCACAGAAGTAGCTACAAGGCTTAGGCCCCGATCAGATTAAATCCTGATCTGGCACTGGAAACCAAAAACAAGTTCACAGCTCCCGTTGTTTGACTTCCGTCTGCTGTGGAAGATTGAGGCTCCATTTCCTTCCTGTTCTGCTACTTGCAAACACGAGCTGCAGTTCCACAAGACCAGAGTTGCTAAACCCCCTCCAAATTAAAAATAATTGACTTCTTCCCACCTCCTAACGACTGAGCTAATGCCCGCCAGGCATTCGTAAACCCTATAATTCTAAGCCTACAGGCAGCACCAAGGGGTCTGGTATACTGGACCACTCTAAATAGCATCTTTCGCTACAGAAACTCATAACCTCATTCAGTGTATCTTTCCCAAAACTTGGGAGTGCCAAATTCACACTGTCCTGCAGTAAACTCTGGATTACATACAATAACATACAGACCTCCTCTGAGACAGGCTGAACAGGACCGATCCACAAATTTCAAACAGGTCTGATGACCCCCCTTCTTTTTTTTGGAGATTTAAAAAAAAAAAGACAAAGAAAACCACACGTTTTCTGCTCAGGATAAGTCAGTACCCTAAATAGAGAGTGTGTGGGGATTGGAAAGCTCATTACCCCTGGTTACTGGGAACTGAGGCATAGGGAAGTTTAAGTCATGCTCTCCCACCATGGTCCAGGAAGGCTGTTTTCTGCTTGTGGGTTAATATCCTTTTGTTCTCTCTATTATCCAGGTAAAAAGGAAGCTCTAAATGCAGTTGGCTGTCTGCTTCACCAAAGTTAAAGTCAATTGACTGTGCTGGGGAGTCTCAAATGTTTTCTTTCCTCATAAATTATCTTCATTAGCTATGTAAATAGAACCCTAATGAGATACTAATTGGTTGTTAAGATTTCAATCTCAAATAACAAAAATAGTTTTGCAGTAATGCATGGATTTGTTTTTGCCAATGTGAAAGCACGAGCCATCAATCTGCAAATAACATACCACTCCTGCACTGGCTTCTGTTGCTGCTGTGTACTGTACACACTCTTCTCGGGCATCTTAGATATGTAATGGAGATGATCAGGTTTTGATCAAGACCTACAGCCTTATCCTCAAGGTAGTGTGGCTGCTCCTAAAGTGTATTTGAGGCTGCACCCTTAGATGAGATTATTTGCCCTTGCTTCTCAGGCTTCAGGAAGTCTTCCTTACAGGCATTTTATCATTAGAAGAACTGAATGAATACTAAGCACAAGGGGTTTGTGGACTACCTAAAGGAGGATTTCATAGAATAGTTTGGGTTGGAAGGGACCTTTAAAGGTCATCTAGTCCAATTCCTCTGCAATGACCAGGGACATCTTCAACTAGACCAGGTTGCTCAGAGCCCCGTCCAACCTGACCTTAAATGTTTCCAGGGACAGGGCATGTACCACCTCTCTGGGCAACATGTTCCAGTGTTTCACCACCCTCAATGTAAAAAATTTCTTCCCTACATCTAGTCTAAATCTACCTTCTTTTAGTTTAAAACCATTACCCCTTGTCCTATCGCAACAGGCCCTACTAAAAAGTCTGTCCCCACCTTTCTTAAAAGCCCCCTTTAAGTACTGAAAAGCTGCAGTAAGGTCTCCCTGGAGCCAGGTTGAACGACCCCAACTCTCTCAGCCTTTCTTCATAGGAGAGGTGTTCCAGCCCTCTGATCATTTTTCTGGCCCTAAATTTTTCACTGGTACCAATGCAAGCAAAATCAGTCAACTGAGAGATCCCCAGCAGGAGATGACATTAATGTCTATCTAACTAAAATGAAGTATCAATAACCTAGCTCACACTTGGTGAAAGAGCCATCCTGAATTATTTACTGTATGTCATACTTCAGGTTTTAATTTCAATATATTGTGAGATGTATAATAAATTATTTAGAAGCATGACAAATTAAAATGCAGTTTCAAATCCCCTTGCATTTTCTACTCTTAGGTTAACAGTACAGTTTGCAACAAGGATTTGCTAATCTATTTTTGCAAATGGTTTTTCAACTAGAGAGGCATAGATGCATACAAGTTTTCCATTGCAGCAAAACTTACCCATCTTGAATCATTTAACAGCCCATGCTCCTTGAGACATACTACTGAAATACAGCTTGGGCAATAGGGTCAAATGTACCTGCAGCAGGTTAGCCCAGGAGCCTGTGGTTTGTTTTTTCCAGCTTTACCCAGGTGCATGCAATGGTGTGAGGGCTCTTTTCCTCTCACTTAAATTATTTCTTTGTGTGTCAAATAGCCTCTTAGGAAGAGATATTTTATTTTACTTTCTAACTTTTTCTCTTCCCTTTTTCATGATCAGTTTTGTAGGAGGATCTGGGGAATATAGGTGGCATCTTAACACATCCAGGCACATATTTCTTTGTATTGGGATGTCAGGGAAGAATGTTGTCGTCTTCTACTCTGAGCAGTCATGGGTTCAGTAAAAAAGTTGTTTTGTCTTGCAACTCATTTTTAGACCAGTCTTACAAAGTTCTTCATGTCCACTTGTCAAGATATTTTTCATCCTCTTTTTGGCAAACAGAGTAAGGAAACAGATGTCAATATTCCTCCTTGGGACCTCCTTGGAGACATATCTTTAGACATAAGCACAGATGACAGTGATTCAAGCTTTGTTCCTCAATGGGTAACACTTCTGCAAAATTACAATCTTCTGAGCAACAAAATATGCAATATTCAGTCTTGCAAGAGTGATAAGTTTAAGATCCAATATTTCCTGACTCATCAGAGCTCACAGTGGAAAGCTTTGTACTGTCTGAGGGGAGAAATTCCAAGTTTCTGTCCATGAAAGAGCCTAAGTTCTTTAAAAATCATGACATGTTTATGTAGAGTAAAACAATTTTAGGTCAATTTAGGACATTCTGTCCCTCTAAAATCTGCACTGCTGAATTTGTGTCTAGATGATAGGAAATCTTTATGTTGTAACAAGAACGTTTTACAATACCCAACTATATTTAAAGCAAAATCTTCAAAGCCTTTGACACATACCCAATGCTTTATACAATGATCTGCAAACAAAACCTTGTTTGTGGTTTTGTTTATAACTGACTCATGGCTTGTCTATTCTGAAATCATGGGACTACCCCAGAGGTATGATGCTGAAAACTGCTCCCAGTTGAAAGGCTCTCTACGGAAACAAAGTTCCATCAGACACAATGGTTCAAGGAGTCTCAAAAAGTTTCATTTGGAATATCCTTCATTTGATTCACTTTTGCCCTATCAAAGGCAAAGGAAGAATTCAGGAAGAGCCCTGTCTGTATTGCTGGTATACCTGGAAGCAGCAGATGATGTGACCTTGAAGTGGGCATCCTCTGCCTTGTGCCCCAGCGGGGAAATAGCGGAAGTTCCCTGCAGCTCCACGGTGTGCTGGGATCAGCAGCGAGTTCCCATCACCCAGCCCCATAGCACAGCTACTCAAATACCAGCAGCAACAAGGGTGAAAGGCCGTCAAGTTGCTGTGCAGGGATGGAGCAAGGAGCCAAAGGGCAGTTGGGGGACCAGGAGTACATTAACTTTTCTCTCAGGGGCAGAAAGGCATCAAAGTACAGCCTTAGCAGAATTGCTACAGAAGGGAAACTAAGCAGCTGCCAGACCCAAGTGCTGCTGCTTTACCTGAAGTTAAAAAAAGGAAAGAAAATGTAGTTTCTTTTGGTTTCTTGAGAATCAGAAATGCTGGATTTCTGCCAGCCTGAAGAGAACCCTCTACATACACCCTTATGTATAGAAAATGTATCTCTATGGATACCTTATCTCTGAGAACTCTCCAGCTGAAAAAGCTTGGCTGAAAGGTGCCGTATCCATTTTAATATTGGTCCCCAAGGTGAGAGAGAGAGATCAGTTTGCTTCTTCCTTAGCAAAAGTAAGGCTGCAGCAAAGGAGAGTATGAGATGACTGGACTTTTTCTAGTTCAGGGAAACATCCCATAAGATTGGGATCCAGTTACTTACTGAGTCTACAACAGGTTGCATTAAGGACCATGGGCAAATCATTCTTTGCAATGTGCCTCAGTTTCTACACCTGAAATACTAAGTTAAATAGCTACCAGGCATTGCATAACCCAATGTATATATTTTAGGATGTGCTGACATGCCATATGGCCTGAGCACTTGGTCAGAAAAAATAACAAACACTATTGATATTACAATAATGCTAGCAAATTATAGAGTCTGCAATTACTTTAAATTAAAACCTGATGCAGTTCACAATAGTCAGATGCGGTAGCATGGAACAGGAACCATATTACAATCAAACTGTTTCAGCTTAAATATTTGAGGTTTGGGGCATTTAGATTTAAAAATTAAAAACTCAAATTTATATAGAGACCTGAGGTAGTTCAGTTCAAACAAACCTTACTTTTCACAAGAAAATAGTTTTGATAACAGATTTTCCCAGTCAACTGTGTGGTGCTGCAACACAGTTTGTGAGACTTATCTCCCTGCTACTTCTGGTGTTACTTTTGAGCACAGTTCAGATTTTGAATCTGATTCCTTCCTGTCCAGCAATCACTCATTAGAGTACATACTTTTTTTTTTTTAATCAAAGCTAGGATTGCATCATGAACCAATTGTGTTGGCTGTAGCACTTTACATGCAAGAAATAAAGACAGCAGCATATGCCTGAAGTTAATGCTCAGAGCTTAATTAATACCAGGGTTTTTCACCCTGGTATTAATACTTCCCTCTTGAATTGAATGGGACTTGACCTTGTCACAACAAGATCAGGGCAAGTCTGTGAAAACAATGTTATGACATCAAAGCCAAAGCTAAGGAATGTCATCACATGTCTTGGAGGAGGATATGATGGGGTCCTCTTACAGTAGCAAAATAATGTCAGTGTGAGTCCTGAGAAACCTTCTCAGATACCAAGTCTTTCTATGGAAAGGGAATGCAATGGGAGAACCTGGCAGGTGGCAATTTCTTTAAATACCAGAAGATGTGGATGCGGTCCCTAGCTAGAATAAAGAGGCTCTACTGACTTTAATGGAGCTGGACAGATTCACATCTGCTGGAGATCTGGTCCACTGCAACCATACTGAGGAAAGGATGTATAAATTAAAATACCACCTCACTGAAGGGCATATAAATTCATCATCAGCATGCTCGGGCATTGCTCCCCATCCCTCATCGTGTAAATAAGGCCACATCATTTTCATTTGTGGGTAAGAGCTCTCAGTTCCTCATGCCCCTCTCCAGAACGAAAACCCCCACTTACGGCTGGTTACTTTTCCGCCCAACGCTTAGCTGGAAGAGCCGCACTGTGAAATCCCTGTTCCCAGCAGCTACTGCCTCGTATGGGGGAAGTTCCCCTGTGCCCCCTCCCTTTCAAGGCTTAACAGTACAGCCTTAGAAAGGGGATTTTCCAATATAAACAGAGCTAAGCCAAACTCTTCTCCTGGCCTCTCCATGCCCCAGCCCATATTTGCCCCACATATAATTACCTGCGGATTTCACCTAGAAGACAGAGGATTTCACTTATAACCCCAAATAGGCAGGCTCTGACGTAATGGCAGTCTGAGGAATATAGGTCAGGGAGGTGGCCTGGCCACTGGAAATGAATTTCTGAAGCAGAATGAGCAACCTTGTTAGAGGGGAAGATAGTAATCAGCAGTGGTCCTTGGATCTAAACATTTCACCTCCAGCACTCTTGCAGCTACAGCCTTCATCTGTTTCACTTTCCTATTTTAAGTTCCTGACTCACATCCTAAATATTGACTTCTATTTTTCTATTAGCACTGGATTTTCAGCCTCCATATTGACTTTGACTGTACCTATGGTTGATACTAAGCCTCTCAGGTCAACAAACTTTTATAGCTGTTAGCTGCTTAAACCACATTGGGCAGGAACTGGCACTATAGAGCAGTAGCTAGAAGCAATATTATTGGGAATTATAAATTATTCCTCTGCCTGAACTTTTCCTCTTATTCACATAGCTACATTCATTTTTAAACATGTGGCAAATGAATCGCACAGGGAGGACAATTGGGACTCTGTGATTTTGGGAGCACCCGCCACCACTAGCAGGGATGGAGTCTCCTCTGGGAACAGTGGAGTAACGCAGAAGAAGTTATAGAAGGGGTACAACAGCGTAATCTGGGCTGTTAATACCTGTGAGGACAGAAAACACCCAGCCAGAGGATCAGAAGCCCCAAATCCATCTTAGTTGTACACACAGACTCTTAATCGTCTCCTTTGGCTAACATTTTAGCAGTACATGTAACTGAGCTGTTGCAACCAAACATCAGAGAGACCTGGCCATCCATCATTTGTAAAACACTTAATGTATATATGAAACAATAACAACATTAAAAGAACATTACGGCAGTGACAAAGCCAAGCCTAAAAAGTGAGGAAACACAGCAATTAAGATTAACTTATGCCTCACGGTATAATATTTTTTCTGCAGACGACATACTATTTTTTGGAATGGGACCCATGCTCAGGAGCAGGGACGTGGAAGGTCCAGCTAGCCACAAGCTATGCCAAGTATTTTACTGACATAGGACATCTGTGGCATTTAGATGTGAGAGGAATTGTATATAACTGCATCCCTTATAAGATCGCTCTTTGGGCGCTGCTGACCCTGGGGACTTGCCCAGCACACATCCCTTCACAAAGAGCTCACAGAAATGGCTCGTTTCCCACCATCCCCCCTCTGCCACTCAACCTCAAGGACAGCCAAAATGTGACCTGAATTTATCTTAAATTTTAAGTCCATGCCATGTTCAGTTTAATGCTTTCTAAAAAGTGGTTATCACTGAGGAAATGATTACTGGGATAATAAGCTATGAATGACTTATTCATGCAGTATTTTCAGTCCTTCATCAGTCTACTAGATCTTGTGCTAATGTTCCAGTCCTTCACATACTGATTAATTTTTCATGTGCTACCAGGCCTTTTTCAAGCAAAGACTGCCAAACTAATGCAATCTGGCCATTTAATAAGCTGTTTCTTTCCTTTTTTATTTTTCTTACCCCATACCTTGAGTACAAGCCTGTGGAAGGAAGGAAGGGTCTGTCAGAGAACTTGTATGATATTTGTGATTTATTATTAATTGCTGGCATGGAAGTCCCTGCAGGTCACAGGACCCTGCCTGTGCTAGGCAACGTATTGATGCTGTGCTAGGCAATGTATTGACTAAGAAGAGGGTGTCCTTTTCCCAGACATTTTAACTAGGTAGAGGTAGTTTCCCCCCTCCTATGTAATGGGAAGGGCAATAAAGGCACTGGCTGATCAAGTGCATAGGCGGGGCCATACTGCAACAGAAACCGTGCAAGTGTCTGGACCTGAACCCAGATCTACACAGCACCGCAATGCCTCTCTTCCCCGCCAACATGTTCCCATTCCTCCCAGCTCTCAGTGCAAACCTGAGAAACATTCTTTTCCCGTGCCTAAAGTCTGCAGAATTACAGTTTTCAAGGATTTACCACTTAATGGCAAAATTCTGGCCCACAATTACACTGTGTTCTCTCTGCCAAAGCACATACATGAGTTGTGATCAGAGAGCATTTTTTTTCCATCCTCCCTCCAACTTTGCCATGAGATAGAAGAAACTGTGATGGGTTGCACTTGCTTTCCCCTGCTGTGCCAAGAATAACACGTGCCTCGTCCCAGAAAGCTGTAGCTCAAATCCTGTCGCACAGAAAGCACCAGGCTTGCAGCATGCAGCCCATGGTCCCACCAAAACCAATAGGCATTATTCTACCCACACCTTGTGGCAGGATCAGGGCCATGAAGTACAGGCCATGCAATGTGAGCAACACGTTAAATAAGTTTGTGTTTTTCAGATAAAGGCTATCCTTCACCATTTCCTTGATACAGAGGTGGTTTGGCCTTCTTAGACTGATGACAACTAGATGTAACAAGAAAGTAATATTTGTTCTACTCTTAACAGTTCAGTTTCATTTGTAACCCAAAAAATGGTGTCTTGAACATGATCATCACACATTTTGTCTCTTGTAGTAGGAATGAACTCTTCTCCCAACATTTTTGTGAGAACATGCCCATGTCAGTGGTGACACAGACCATGTGAGTGTAAATGCCCTATGAGAACTGGTCAGCACCAGTGCTTACAGTAAAAACCTAACTCTTTTGACAGAGATTCCCTGTACAACTTTAGTCAAGTCTCTCGGGTATTTGGTAGTTTGATTTCTCACCTGTACAACAAGGAAAAGGTAATCCTGCCTTCAGCAGAGCGCTCTGAGGATGACTGCACTGGGATTTGGGAGGCACTCTGATGTACAGCATGCATAATGACCCTCAGATACCTAAACCCAATCCTTCGGATGGAAACATTCATAGCCCTTTAGTTCCTAATTCCAGCTATACATTACCACATCAGCAAGATGGAGCAAGATAAGCCTGTTGTCTTAACCAGATCTCTACTAGTTGATTAGTTAGCATTTTGACTGTGCTAAACCAGCACACTTGCTTCTGTGCTGCCCCCCTATTCTGCAAGTGATGTAATTATCAGGCATTTTAAAATAAAAGACACACACACACACACAAAAAGCAGTGCTTTGTGAACTACTTGCTGCCATCATGGTCCCAAGCGACCCAGCCCAGCTCTGCTGTGCGCCTGCTATCAGCATCACTTGTGTACTCTGAACAGCTTGTCTTTACCCCATCACTCCACACATGGGAGACTATCCCCTTATTACCCTCACCCAGGGCCCTGACCTCAATTATTAACTGTGTTTAGCAAGGACATTATTAAACCTGACTCTCTGCTCCCAGATGAGCTATCGTGTGTCTCTCTTTAACCCAGCAGGAACCTTTTTCTCACCCCATGCCCTTTTATTACCCTTTAATGTGCCCTGAAGCCTCTGGAGCAACCCCATCCATCCCAGATAATATAATTTCTAGAAGGAGAGTAAAAAAAACCCAGAAGAGTCCATTCCGGAATATTTTTTCCTAAGTGACTCCAAAACATCTTTCCATTTCCTTTCTATTTTAATCATCCATCTCTAATAACAAATTCTAAAAACCAACAGGTCTCTCCAGTCACAGAAAACTGCTCAGCTGCGGATTAAAGCACGTTACAGTTTTTAGCAGGACACTAGTTCTTTATACCTGTGAAAACTGATCACAACTGTCTATTAAGATTAAAAAGCAAGTAGATATTAATAACTAACTACTAATTAGCTTACATTTTAATCACAGCTTTTATGCCAAACAAAACCAGGAGTGCGACTGAAACATAATACAAAATGTCAGCAAATGTGTCCACTTCTGTGCTTGGCAAATGCAGCTTGCAATGTGCTGATGACATCACAGCACTGAAGGGAATTGGGCAATGCTCCGGGCTCCTCTTGGGTTTTGGCACAGGAACAGCTCTGTGCCGGGCTGTGGTGGGGCATAACTCTGGGTGTAAGTTAGAGCAGTCTTAAGACAGCTTTACTTCATAAGCAGCAGCAAAAGCCCAGTGGAGGCTGTTCCAGCGGCTGAACCGAGGAGACCTCAGCAGCCTCTAATCCTGTTTTCTCCTTCTTCACTCCTCTTCTGGAGACTTTTATACAGTGGGATCTGTCAGAGCTCATCTCATGTTGACAAGGGAATGCCTCTGTGTCACCCTCAAAACCCACAGTTGTGTGGGAGACCCTGGGATAATTGGTAACGTCAGCTGGTTAGAGATATCCGCTGTATATCTTCATCTCATAGCAAAGCTGTAGCCTTTACATAACCTATTCAGCAGCAATGGTGGCTGCCCAGCCAGCAACGCATCTCTCCCATCTCCTTTATTTCCAGTACCAGACACTATACCAGTAGTCCTCATTGCAATGTCCCATGGCTTCACCTGATCATACTGCATGCCAGCACCATCTACCTTGCTCCATCCACCCAGATGGGCAATCTCACATCCATCCCAACACCATCTTGTGCAGGTAAAACTACTCTGGGGCTGCACTTCTGAAGATAACAACCATATTTTTCAATTTCCACTAGTGTCCTCTACTACATGTTTGTACAGTGCCCAGAATCCCAAGGCCTTCATCTCCTTCAGAGCCCCTAGGGGCTGCTATATTGCAAAAAATACATACCAATGAACAGTTAGAGAGCACACAAACATTCATCAAATCTATCCTTTGACTTATGGTAAGCAGCTGAAAAACGCAACTGCCTTCAAATAAAACACTATGGCTGAATATTGCAAGCACGATGAACGTTTTGTGGATGAGAATGCTCCCTCCCCTCAAAATATTTGTTTTCAATACCCACAAAGTAGTATATTGTCATTTAGCAAGGAAAATTCTGGCAGTCGATGCACAATCTGGCAAAGCTACAAGTACTGTAGGTGTTATGATACACACACAACATGTTTTACAAATAGAAAGTGGTTTCCAGAGTTCTTTAATATATTCTAATTTCCCCCACATCTGCCCAAAAAAGCTGCAGTTATGAAAATACTGTTGCATGGTGAAATATTAAACTAGAAATCTGAAGAGAGTTGTTTTTTAAAAAAGCTCTCTTTTCAGCTATGCCTTCTCCTCTTTTTTTTAAGTCAGTTATGTTTTTAGCAACTTAAACAGGTTGGGTTACCCACAAGAAGTAGTAATTTTTCCACCTAGCAGATTGAGGTATTCATACCTTCTTTAAACATTTCTAAATTTATTCTCCAGTATTATTCAAATAGAAATATTTGCATGTACACCCTGAATCGGATAAAACCCTTTCAGTACTAACCCATGGGTAGAAACCACACAAATTAAGAAGATTAACAAAATGCACCTTCTTTGAATCCAAAGAGCCTTTAGAAGCAGTCCTTCCAAAAATCCATCCTGCTTCAATTGGTTATTAATATTATTTCTTCATTTTACAGGAGAATTCTGCTCAAGAGCAAACCTAGTACCTATACAACACACAATGAGATATACCCCTTACCTGAAAAACTTGCTGGCTAATACCCAGATGGATAAGGAATTATTAGCCTAATTTACAGGTGGGAGACCAAAGAAAAAAGAGACCAAATGAACTGCTCAAGGCCACCTGAGACACCTGTGTCAGCACCAAGAACTGAACACTTTTCTTGCACACTAGTCCCATGCCTCAGTCACAACACAAGGCTTCCTTCCCAAGAAATTGCATCAGCTGAGTCTTGTGAATTTTCAAGGTGCAGAAAAGCTGAGTTTGATCTTTTTCAAGTCTCTGAGGTCACCAGCTTCACTCTCAGGTGAAGTGACCACACTTACTTTCAGGAGCAAAAACCCCTTACAGAGCATTCAGGTGTGAGCAATGAGTCATGCTGCTGTTTGTCAATGACTGCCCCATCCAACCTACCCATCCAAAGAAAAGCATGTCTGCTCTTTGCATGCGGGTACTTCCAAACAGACCTTCACACAAAATCACAGAGTGGAGACACCAACCTGAGCCAACGAGGAGTATGCCAAGGACATATCATGCAGCACTAACAGTAACATTAGCACTGTCCTAGCATCCTACACCCGAACCAAGAAGTGGAGGTGTGGGGGCTTTACTTTCCCTGGGCAGCACCACAGGACTGCAGGCACATCAGGTCAGCACAGAATTAAGTTTTGCTTCTTTGGTCAGCACTAACTACGCAGTGCTTATCTGCACAGTGAAGATATGTCAGAATTTTCTTCTGGGAACCTGAATGGCTGGGCAGATGTCTGCTGGTGACATCCAAAACCAGTGTCCTAACAGTTTCATAGGTGATTTCATAATCCAAATGAAGATGCTTCCAGTTTGTCTCAGATGACAATATCCATACATTGTTCTTGGTTCACTGTCTTGGGATGGGGGATTAGCAGCTAGGCAATGTGTTCCCCTATAGGGAGAACAGCACGGTGGAGGAAAACCGCAGTCTACTATCAGGTTTGGCAGGCAGTGCTAGCCCAAGTACAGGAGGACTTCAGGGAGCGGGACCTGGAAAATACTGGGGTTTCTCTGTCTTCGTGACCTGTTTATTCCCACAGCCTACAAAAGTACCATATTCAATCCAATACATCTGTTTCACAAAGAAGAGCAGCCTTTCCAATTGCAAACACCCATGCTGCCAGCATGGAACATCTCCCAGACATCTTTTAATTACTACACGTAAGGCAACCATGGGGCTTCATGTAGGCTGTGATGAGGGAGAACCTCTCATGCTGCACTGCTACGGAAGAGGGAATAACATGATGCTGAGAACAGGGCTAGCAGTGTGTGGTACCTGTGCACCAACTGCAGATCACGACCACAAGGTCTGTCTGTAGCCTGAGGACAAAAACTGAGAGAGTAAGTTGGTGCCAATTACATGAATTACCTAAGTAATGCTTGCTAGAAAATTACATCCCAATTTTGCCATCCGTTAGTCTGCAAGTAGCTCCACAGACAGCAGAGGAACTAACACTAAAACAAAATATTACTCAGCAAAAGGTGGGGCTGAGTGATTGTGCCTTTAGCATTTCTTACCTGTTTGCAAATAGAGTCCCATCTTTACAACTCTATTTATTGGGCCAGATCCTCACCTGGCCAGCTCCTCTGAGGTGAACTCAACAATGCTGATTTAGGCTAGCTCCGAATTCATGATTTACAAGCATTTACTGATAGTTACTGCAACCTGTTGTCTGTCTCCAGGTTGTTTGCTAAATTCAGTAGTATTGCTTGTGGTATTTCCACCTCCTGCTGCTGCACAGGTGCCCCAAGCCATTGGGTTATGAATGGCGAGCCCAGCTTTGCAGCACCCATCAAGCCATTTGTGAAAGGCCTTTTAACCTGGGTCTTCCCCTTGAAAATTTGACCTGGGAGACGTAACCCTGACCATCAGTCCAGTCTCCAGACGAGCTGAGTCCCAACCCAGCAGACCATGCGGTTAAGTCCTGAGGGACTTAAGCATGTGCTTAAGTTCTCTGCTGGATCAGTGCCTTTACAACCAGTCTGACTGCTTTGCTAGCAGTGCTGAGCACCAGGGCTGAGCTCCAACAGGAAATAGCAGCTTCCCTTTGAAGTCCTGCCACTGATGTTCACGTAGGTGGGACTTCAAAGAAGAGCTACCGCTTCCCCTCCCAGTATCGGAGGCCCCAGTGTTGGAGAAGCAGTACTGCTGGTTTTAATTGCATTAAGGGATGCTTTAGGGCGGACGATTCAGCCCTTCTCAGAAAAAGGACAACTTAAAAAGGTTCCCACCTGCTGGCAAGAGACCCAAGGAAAGGTTAACTCGCACCCCAAAATACCCTTTAAAACAAAGGTCTGTGGAAAGAAATCTCTTCCCCTTCTGGTAACTGTTTTCCCTAGTGCCACTGAAAACTGCCTTGTGTACCTTGTGAGCATCTAGTTTACTCTGGAGCTGTACTCCTGGCCATCATAAGGGCCCCTCGCCAACTGGGATGTGGATGAGGAATGGCCAACCTCAGCTCCCATAATAGAGATCACTGGAAAAACTGACCTCAACAACAGCTCAACTGAGCCAACATGAAGAAATACCCTCACAGGCAACCTACATGGCTGATTCTGCTGCTGACTGTGCAATCATACACAGGAGCTCCTTTAACTTCTCTGTATCTCTTTCCCTTGAGGGAAAACAAAGCAGAGAAGTCCACATCCTAAATGGTGTAAATAAACTCAACTGATATCAAAACGTGGCTCCACCTTTTCTCTTTCCAGTCTTGCAGATTGCCAATATCCAGCTCTTCTCTAAATCTTCAACCAGAAGCAAGACCCAGTCAGATGGGAGAGGGATCAGACCCCTAACACAGAAAACCCAGAGAACCACTGAGTACTGAACGCGCTAGAGAAGCAGCCAACGTGCCCAGGGAATAAGAGAAACAGTGCAGGGTTTACATGGATTTGCAAAGCTCTTCCACATTCATATTGCTTGTTTTTCTCTTTCCTGGAATTCACTTCTTATATCCAGATTCCATATATTTCTACATTCAAAAGCTAGCTACACAAGTAGGCATGGATTTTGAAGGAAGATGAGTAATTCTGTATTATCTGAGGACTGAGTACTTTGTGACCTCATTACACAGAGTTCAGTTGAGCTTTGCTGTTCGGGTCACTGACTTGCCATAACCTGGTCATCTCACCTGGTCATTTCGTATTTTGTACCTCCACACACCACACTTACACATTGTTTGTAGAACAAATCTGAGTCAGCAGTAAAGCAGTGTATGCCAGTGGGGAGTAATAAGAGGAGGAATTTTACCCCAGTAAAACCAGCTAAGCAAAGATGTGTCCCAAAAGTGCAGAGAGCTTGATGCCAGACCCTGAGGGGCTGACAGCAGCAGCAGCATCAGTACGGTGTGACAAGACTGGACTTGACCACTCAAATGATCCCAGTCCACACCCTGATGTCTGTCCTGGTGTGAAGAATGACCAAAAAGCTGAACTGAAACAATTTCTGGCTCAGACAGAAAAAATTAGTGTGGAAAGTCACTCATGTACCTTTCAGCGGCACAGCCATGTGGCTATGCCTTTGCTCAACCAACTCAACTGCAGAACAGCTTGCACAGAAATGCTTGAAAAAATATCTCTTTTTATCAACAGAAAAGTGATTGTTTCACAACATTTCTCTTAAAGTTTTGAGCTTCTACCAAAAAATGCCAATGTGCATTTTCAGCCAAAATTATGCAACTATTCCATATTCAGCAGTTTCCCATTAAAGATTCTTGGGATTTAGGAGTATGAGGGGTTTAATTGCTATTTTTTTCTGAATATTTAATCAACATTTTCCACTGAGGGAGAAAAAATATTCTGGCCAAGTGTAGGTTTCCTTACAAGGTTGAGAAGGGCAAGGGGGAGGAGGGGTCGCTGTATTTTTCCTTAAAGACACAAACATTCTCTTATAACTTAAGTCACCGCTACACTTGTGAGCCTGACAAATTTAGAGGACTCAAAATCAATCAATAAAAAAAGAGCTTGACCACAAAGGAAGTTCTGGTCAACCCTTCAGCTTTACATCATAGACAACATTTATTTTATCACAGCCTTAAAAAAATTAAAATAGAAAAATGCATCTTCTTGGAAAACAGCAGTTACTTTCTTCCACTGCCCAGATATTTTTATAAGGCCAGCTCCACCAGCCTCACTCATGTTGAGAATTACCTTACCCTGCAGGGCAGACCATTTATTTAGAGGCAAGATATGTCCCAAGCAGGACACTAAGATGCCTCCACACAACAAAAACTCTACTGTGCAGCTGAGCTGGACCAGCCTACATCCCAGGTCCAAGTCTGGTTTGAAGCACTACCCATACTGTCTGGATACTGGCCTCTACAAATAAACAGGCAAGAAAGTTTGGAGAAGAGGTGAAGCCTTTCTCATTAGTTGTGAGCAAGGAAGGAAGTTGTACCTTACCAAAGACTGCAGGAATTCACAACTCCCTCCTTCCCTTAATAGCACTGCTGGAGGCAGAGGAGCAGGGCAGAGCAGCCTTACAGGGATTGTCCAACAAAATAGCCAAGACAACCTGTGAAATGAAATACTGCACATGAGTAAGGGTGGCAGAACTTGCCTGACAGATACCTTTCTTGCTGGCTAATCATAACCACAATTTATAGCTCTTTCCATTAAATCTTAGCAAAAGGACACAATTGCACAGAAACCGATTTGAATCGCTGGCAAACATATGTCTTAAGCCATATTTGTTCAGAGAATTGGTTCTGATAGTTTGTTGTCCCCCCTCCCCAACATGCTTTTTTGGTTGTTTATACATATCAGCTTCAGTGAAACTTCCATTGGGAAAAGGTTTCTCTGGTCCAGGAGGAAAATTCTGGTCAAAACACACATAAACAAACCTGCCCAGAGCAGCCAACAGTTCCAGCATTTAGCTGGAGTGCAAAAGACATACATTTGAAGGCCTGATACAGATCAGGGAGTTGAACTTGGATCTCCTAAATCCAAGAGGGATATCTTAACGCCCCAGCAAGAGGCCATTCTTGGATGTTGCTTTTCTGTAGGAGTCATTTCATATCGGATGTAAGTCATAAAATATTTGCTGGTAACAGCAAGACCAATTCTGCAGCCCAGAGGCCAGAACACTGAACCAGAAAGAGCAGGAACATGATGCTGGGTCTCCCATACACCAAGCGAGTGACTTGGCTATCTACTGGTTTATTGCGGTAATAAGAAAAAACCAAACCCTTTATGGATCCTATGTCTTTCAAGCGGAATGGAAAAAACTTGAAACCTCACAACATCTTGTGCAACAGGAGAACCATTTCCTACCTGCTGTTACAGGGGGGTAGATCTGCAGCGTTTATCACCTCTTGTCGCCAAAGTCAGAATCTGGCCTGCTGCCTTCCTCCCTAATTCAGAATGCACTTTCATCTCTAGTATAAACACCGAGAAATATCAAAAGCCCTGTTGACAGTACTGCTCTCATTTTCTGCTTTAAGAAGTTGCCAAAATGTACAAAATTAAACTCTCCGAGTCACAGTAGGCTGTTTTGTCAGTTTATCCAATTGGTAACGTAATACTATTGTAACCTCTATCATTCCTGCTCTTTTCTTTTTTTCTTCTCCCACCCCCTTCCTTTCTTTCTTTCTTAAACAAGAATTTCCCCTGGAAGGGAATACAGTTCCTCCAAAAATTAAGTCACAGCATCAAATTTCAAATCCGCAGATATAAATCAAGTATCGTTCTGTTGACACAGAAGAATATTACTTTGCGTAAAGCATGCTGCTGAAACGTTGTCCAGGCCATGGTAGGTAGACTATGGATATTACCATGCTAAAGGTGCTTCTCTGGGAATTTTCTCTGAAATCGCAGGAGTCAGAAAGAGGCATGCTTCACTGTCTCTTTTCTCCTACCCCAAAGAGCACATTTGAGGACTGGCCCTGTATTTTTCTTCTTTTCTTTCGTGTTCCTTTCAAAACTAATGGGAAATTCTGGGCCTCAAAAAATATAGAATTAGGTCCTTTCTTATTTCATTAATGAAAACAAGAGCAAAATAAGTAGCACCATTTAATAAACAGCAATTCTGTGGAAAACTTCTAGGAGCAATGCCAAATGTTTCTCTAGCACCAGAGCTCCTAAGCAGGGAAATACATCCCCACAGTAAGGCATGCATGACATTTGCAAACGGCCTTCACTTGAAATCAAAGTGTAACATACATTACCTCAGTACATAATTCATTCTTAATCTGTTAATGATATGACTCATTAACATATTAGTAGCAGTAGTGGTGTCAATAGGAGTAATACTACTAATAGTGTCATTGTAGGACTAACAGGTTTCAAAATGCTAGTTCTTCTACATGCATATAGCAAAAGGATTTGTGACCCAGCATCACAGAGGTGGTGAGAGGAGAAGTTCAATAGCCCTACCAGTTATTTCATGGGATGTGTGCCATTATCTCTTGTTATCTCCCTGAGGAATCACAGAAGATCTAAACATGCAATCATAAGGATTGTTCAGGTGTAAGACCCCTGATGGTATCTTTGCTGGACATGGGATGAAATCCTAAAGAATGGGGTTTTTTTCATATTCCTTAAATGTTTCTGTTAGTATTCAATGAGGCATGAAACGCCTTGTAGGACCTAATGAGCTCTTGTACTGATTTCTGCTTCTCCGGGTTGCAAGAATACTCTCACCTCAGGGAAAGGTTTTATGAAGTCATTTTGCAGAACTTGTCAAGAACTACTGGGGAGGAATAACACACAGCCTAAGAAAGCTGTTGTATGTCTCGTTTTCTACTCTCGGTTTCCCTGCTTGGAAATCTCAACTGAAAGGACTTGAGGAATCGATCTGTTAGCTTGGGATTTCCAGAAGCACAATTCCCCTGATGTTGAGATAAGGTGCCCACACAGCTGAGCCCACCTGCAAGGCTCAGCCAGCACTGCCACATAGCCAGCAAACCCACACAAAACCCAACAAAAGCACACTGACCTACAGCCTAGCTCTTCCACAGAAGTGTCAGACTCATGGTGGCTGTATTCTGCAAAGGGAAGGTGCTTGCACATGACGGTTGAAAGTTATTGTGTGATTTCTGATCATATAGTTCAGATCTGATTTATCATAAGTGCAAACACTGCTCACAAGATTTGGGGTGAAAGCCAGGTTCAGGTTTCAAGTATCCTTAAAAATCTGCTGCTTTAAGAATCCAGCTTTGGGGTCGAGCCCTTGCTTGGTTCTAGAAAACTGACTGCGAAAAGAAAACTGGACAGTATCCCCGGCTTCATGCACAGACATTATCCGCAAGCACAGGTCTGCCTCTGCACCTCCATGGTCATGGCACAGGGGAAAATGAGCCATTCTGTGACATCTTGCCATGTATCCCTGAATCTGTGGGATCCAAAATCCACACCGCAATGGAAAGTAAGACTGGGCAGGCTGGGAGTCACAGCTGGGGTGGAAAATATCCACAGTAGTGTTATATAAGAACAATAAAAAGCAAGACTATAATTACCTTCCTGCTCACCCTCACCATGCTGCAATGAAGTCGCTGCCATTAAACATCTCATCTACATATAAAGGTAGTGCATCTTTGAGTATATTAGAATAGTGAAAGCACTACAGCTCTTGTTGGAAAGAAAAGTTGTATGGTATAAGTCACTTCAACACCAAAATAACTGCATTCACATGAGGTCTTGTCCCATTATAACCGGTGGTAAAAAAATTAATATGGAATTATTTCCTAACAAAAAAAATTGTATCAAGGCAATTTATCATGTAAGCGAGGCCTAAAAATGGTTCTTAGAGTAGCTGCCAGGAAAGCTGCCTAATATTCCAACTCTTTCCCAAGTCTCACGGTACCCAGTACCGCTTTTAAAACCCCTGTCCTTGCAATGGCACAAGTTTGCCTTGGGGTCTGCCCAGACACACTCAAAACCAGCAATGCTAAAGGTGCAAAACCAGAGGACTGATGCGGGCTCCAAATCCAGAATTTCAAAAGAAGGAAAACACATAGCATATTCACCACTCAGGTGGGCGACTAAAGGATGTCTGTTGAGGCTGATGATGACGATGTTGCTCTGGTGCTGCCTCAAGGGAGCTCTCTGGACCTGAGAGCAGCTGGAGACGGGTCTCCAGCCCCACAATCGAGACTATCACAGCCTTGCTGGAGATGGCTGGGACCATTCAAGGAGTTGTCAATGCTTACCTTCACAACTGGTTTATCTGGCTACCACCTGCTGGCTTTTCAGAGCCCCCAAACTATTATTATCAAGAAAATTGTATTAACTACTACATGCCCAAGTGAGTAAGTAGACAGGCTCACCCACTGGGAATGGGAAAACAAATTCTTAAAGGCAGATCTCTCCTCCTCCCTTTCCTCAGGCTTACCTTTATTTTTAAAGACATAATCAAAACCAGCCCATGTCACCCTATGCCAGGTGGGAGTGACAAGGCCCCAGGATCCTCCTTGCCTGTTTTTAGCCTCTTTCATAGCTTCATCCAGGTCACCCAGAAACCTGCTAACTGTGCGCTTGCTGGAGTAACCTTGCAACCTTGCCATAGCTGTCTGCCTTCCTCCTCCAAGTTAAACAACCCCCTGCAAATCTCCACTGGGGTGAAAGACAGCAAGTGGGTTCCCCCTTCCTCACCATCCTAAAAGGAGGAAAAGCTCCCTGATGCCTCTCTCCCACTGCTTACTCTTGATAACCTGTCCTGTGCAAATATAGGAAAGGCCCATATCTCAGCAGGGGAAATACACTGCTTGGATCACACAGTGACTCCAACAACTTTTTTGTGAGATCTACAGAGGTGCGGACTTTACCTTTGCAGCGCTTTTGTGAAGCCTCTGCTGCTGAATCTTATTCCTCTCTAGAGGTGGGGACAGTCTTCCCAACGCCTCTGCGCTGTAGGAACATGGGCTTTTATATTCAGGCTGCTTTTATGGAGGCTTTTGAGAGGAGAGCTCCTAAATAGAAACCACATTGCCCAGCCTGAGCCAGAGCCTGCTGCATGAGCCCTGCCTACTTCCCGAGTCTTTCCAGTGCTGATCGTTTCCCAGCAAGAGCACAAAACAGTGGGGCTTACACCTCCCGGGAATCTGCCAGCATGGAAACAGTACTTGTCTAACAGCTTACAAACCTCCACCAGAGCTCTGGGACACTCTTTCATCTTTCCAGGGTCTTGGTGGGTGCAAAGTGGTCTGAACAGCTCTTTGTGTCTGTAGCTGCTACAAGAGAAACACCTTTCCTCTTTTTTTCAAAAGAGAAGCTGTTGGGACGTGCTTACCATCTCGCTCTCTTCTGATAACCCTTTCGGCATCCTTCCGTTTTCTGGTTATTCAGTTGTTACCCCTGAAATCTGATTCCTGATCTCAGCCCTCTCTTATCAGCCCCTTTCACTGAGGAGTTCCAAAGCAACGGGTTAGTTTTAATCTTTGCGCTCTTTTTCTGTCCCTGAGGCCTCGTTTTGCTGGGGGAGGAGTTGAGTGATACGACTGACGTTTGTGGGGGGAAGGGGCTGCCATCCATTAACTTGCTGTTATCTATCTATTCATCTGCATGGCAAAACAAAGGTATGATTGTTGCTCCAGCTTACAGACCTGAGCTGGCTTCACTCCAGCTACTGTGGGTCATAGGAGCAGAGGAGATACGGAGGCATGGCCCAAGCAGAGCCCAGCAACCAGAGTGTAAGGCCTCATATATGGGCTCTATGCTGAGGTCTACATAACCATATCCTTCCTGACAGCTGGTACCCAAGCTGTGCTGCTAAAGCGAGCAGGAGGTGAGCCCATCCTGGCCGTAGGTTTTCTCCATTTGGGTGTATAAACCTGCCCGCAAAACACGGGATTGATTCTGCACCACCCCAGCATCTGGCAAACTTGTTTTGGGCTGTGCTCTTATTTAAGCAATTATATAGGATATAGGGTGCTAGAACATGAGTTCCCTTATCTCTGTTTCCCACATTACACCCTTTCCTAAGGCAAATTGATGCAGCCCTATTGAAGCTGAGGCACTGATTGACACTAACTGAATATCTGGCCCCGATTCTGCCATGCTTTGCCTCGGGGTAGTCATTTACACCTGTTCAGAGTGCAAAAGGCAACCAGCAGCAACCGCTGGAGCTGCAAAGCAGTGAAGTCCCATCCCATCACCTTTGGAGCCCGGCATGCCATGCACTGATCAGTGGCACAGGGCCCAGTTCCCCTTGCATCTAAGTTGGTTTTGACGTTGCACATAGGCATCCTCTCTTCAGCTTCCAGTAAACCTTGAGATCGCTGCCAAGTCTTATGAAAGAAAAAGTTGTGACCCAGTTTCTGCAGGGTGACTTAGTGTAAATTAGTGCCAACTTTCAGTGGCATGATGACACCTTCATGAAGTCTAGCAGTACACTTGTCAGTCCACGAAATATGAAGCCAAGAACCAGTCCTGATCCAACGTTACATGGTGAATATCTTTTCCTTTCCTTGCAGATGCAAAATCCCTGGCCATTTCCGGAAGAACTGCGGTTGTGCAAGCCAAACAGGGCTTGGTTTATTTTCTGAATCATCAAACCAGTGACAGTTTGCATGGACAACATCAGCTTTTGAGCAAAGCTTGCCAATACAGAAAAAAACTTTATGCCTGAATTAGACCCCAGTTCACTGCAGCTAGCTGGCTTTCCTGGGTTGTCTCTTCAGCCAGCTTTAACCTTGTGGCCGAAGAGTCTTCCAGGGACTAGGCAGGCCAGTCTCCATTCACTGCTTGCAATACACCTGCAGGAATTGAGGCTGAACTTTTCTTTGCCATTTTACTGATCTCAGTGACATCCTGTCTAGCTTGGCACTATTTGGTGGCCTCAGAAGAGACTGTGCAAACAATGGTAAAGATGGACAGTCACGAACACACATCTTCATGACCTCCATTTTTCTTGGAGACTTCCAGGCGTGACAGTCACTCTGGTTTTTTCCATTGCCATCCAAAATCCAGTGAAATTACTGGAAGGCCTCCAGAACTGATTTCAAACAAAATGGATCCAGCATTTAGATCTATGTCACCATGTTTAGATCTGTGGGTTGCTTTGGGCTTCTAATTTCCATGGGGATTTGCATAATAAAATACAGTAATAGGCTGAGCAAGTACATTGAGCAGTGGCTGTGAGCCAGGAACTAATGAGCTCCATTGCAGACTGGCTCTGGACAAGTCACTTGACCTCCCAAAGTCACATCATCCCCATCTGTGAAATGGGGATAGTAATACTTGCCTCACAGGGGTGTTGTGAGGATAATTAGTTGCTGCTTGTACATGGCTTTGATGATGTTAAGAACTACATGCCTGCTAAGTATTGTTATTGTATCACGGCTGGGAAGATATTGCAGCTAAATCCAGCCCTTGGAAAAAGATGCGCCCTTCCCCACGTCTTGTAAAATCAGCTACTAGGCTTGCGCAAGTAGCGTTTATATAACGCTGGTACCAAACATCAATATGCACCTTGTACCTTTGACGTTGCCAAATCCCCGGAACAACAGCCTGCTGGGAGTCACGTGATGCACCACCCCGGTGCAAACAGCTTTGGGCAGGAGCCCAACTGCAAACTCTTTCTCTCTCTTCCCCCACGAATTGAAATTAGTAAATGTTTCCATCAGGCATTTCAGCGGTGACCTCAGGTCTAGAGCTTGGTGTGCCATACAAAGCCCACGGGCACACCAGCCCAGGCAACACATGCTACACACTGCCGAGAGGACAGCCCGCGTGGGACAGGGTGCCTGGGACATCCGACCACGCTCCTGCACACGGCAAAGCCACAAGGGCTGCAGTGAGACGGGATGGCTGCAGGAAGACATGGATACATGCACGAGCACAGATGGAAAAGGTAAGCTCCCCTTGCCTAAACTCTAACCCTTAGATGGGCGCTTCCTCCCCATATGCTCCCCTGGGAGCAAAGCCCTTTCGCCTCCTCGGTATTTGGGCCTAGATAATACAAAATAGCGTACAAAGAAAAGAATTCCACCAACTGCAATGGGCTATGGTTCAGGATCATTAATAGGCTCAAACCACAGTATCCAGCCTACTCAAGGAACACATAGGAGTTATGCATCCAAATTTCAGTGACATTTAGTGGAAGTCAGCCAAATGGCTCCCTTTGATTCCTTTGAAATTTGAGCCATAACTGTCATTCTATCTTAGACGTGTGAACTGCTCTGAGAAGTCTCCCATATAGATTAGACTGCGATCAAAGAGTTCCACTAAACTGAATTTTATGAAGACAGAGGGTTGAGGTGAGGCTGATCAGCAGCAATATTATCTGAAAAAAACCCCAAACCTAGCAAGTTTGAAAGGGTTAAAGAAGAAAGTTGTTTGGGTAGACGGTGTACATTAACTATCATTTTCAGTCAGCATGCAATGACTAGTTAGCGGGGCTTATCATCCCCAGCTATGTAAGGAATTACAATAAATGCCTGAAATGCAAGCAGGTTTCCGGCTTAGGTAGGTAAATAATGGAAGTCACTATTTTTGCCTGAGTTGCAAGAATTCCCCATGCACACAGGTTCCCCACCCCCCCCACCCACCCCCACTGTAACACAGCTAACTCTATTCCCTGCTGTTTGACAAAATGAAGTCCTTTCATGCATCCTCAGGACTTTTGCTTTGTCTGCAGAAGTAGCCAACTCATTATTTCCTTTTTGGTGGAAAGCGAGAGGTTACATTTTCAGCATTCATTTGTTTTAAATACTTCCAGAATGTAATGACCTAAGGATGAGTGGAAGGAGACAGGGACTGCATGATTTGTAGGGAAAAAGTAACAAAACAAGCAACCAGAGCATAACTCTGGTCAAAGCCTGGTAGTAATCCTCCCATTGCATTCAGTGACATGAGGCTTCCCCTCTGCAGCACCATCCAGTGCAGAAAATACTCTCATACTACTCAGTGATGCAGCTGCTATTCGAACAGCCACTGGAGAAAAACTGGCTGCCTCTGCAGGAAAAAAACAGGATAAACTTTGGATAGGACTTAGTAGTAAATAGGGAATAAAGTCATTACAGTCGGGGAGTTTATTCTCATTTAGCCCAAGGGCCTTTTCCCTGCCCTGGCATCCCCAGGCACGTGCCTGACCTGGCCTCTCCCGGAGGCCCCTTTCAGGTTTGTGCGACGCAGCCTTCACATGCCAGCTGAAGAAAACACCGGGCTCCTGCCATAGGAGGGGGAATCAGGGTGGGATGCTGAGCCTTGTGAAGCTCCATGTTGATTTGGCCAGGCTCCAGGTAAGCCCATGAGAGCCTCAGCCCCTTCTGCCGGTGAATGCACAAATTGTTTGTGAACCACTGCTGGGGGAAGCCCGGCAGAGGCATGGAGACGATGGTGCCAGGGAAGGGTTAACCAGCACCATGGCTGGAAGAGTGTCCTCCCTCACTGCTTCACACATGCTGTATTTCTTAGCAAAGTGAACATATTAACACTGGCATGCTCCCACACACCACCTTGGCTCTCCTCCAGGAAATCATAACCCAGCTATTTGGCACACAAGGCCACAATTTTATTTACACAATCAACTTCTTGATAAACATAAAACTTACAAAATATACCACGCCCTTAAAATAAAAAAGGAAAAGGGGTGTGTGGGGGGGGGGAACTCCAGTAACCTGACCTTCTCAGCCAGAAGGGCGAACCTGCTTTGATTTGATACCCCCATCCCCAAAGAAATCACCTGTGGGATACATGAGGGTTTGCCCTGGCTTTAAGGCAGGGTCCCACTTGGGGGTACTCTACAGGGCTGGGAGCTGCCAGAGGGATTTGGGCTCATACAGGCAGGTTTCCTCCTAGGCACCAGGGAGTGCAGGCAGGGCTGCCAGCACCCCCAGCACCTATGGCCCTCGGGCCCCCCATCCTCACCTCCTTGCCTGGTGCCACCACTCCTCCTGGCTAGTGTAGCTGGCCCCTCTGGAGGGGAAGAAGGCCCTGCTCTGCCAGTAACCCTGAAACAGCGGGAGCTGGTCTGCTTGACTGCTCTTACCCTCTTCTTGACGTGAATCTTGGCAGAGGAGTCTCTGTGTCTCTATGAACATTATAATTTTCCACTCTGTCCCTTAGTCAATCTAACCAACTGCAAGTGGAAGTTGTAGGTTTTATTTTGGGTGGAAAACATTGCCGATTTCATGTGGCAACCAGATTTGCTGGAGACATACCCCACTTCGCCAGAGCACCAGTCAATTCAGCTGGGAAGCAGGGAAGCTGGGAAGCCTAAACCTTCAGCAGCTCCCCAGGGCACCCACTGCCTTGGGTGAAGTTCTACCTAAACATCAGATAAAACTGCATCAGCCTTGCAATGAACTGAGAGGCACATATATGCATGCTGCTTACATCTGGGGTCGCCTGAACTCAGCTCCACCACCTTCTCCTTCACCTTTTGAGCTCACATTTCTCCTCTGACCCTTCAAAACAATTGTCTTGCTTGGCTACTTGACAAAAGGCTCACAACCTCAGTCCACCAACTCTGTAGGCACTGGAGACCAGTGTGGCATCCAGTGCAAGCTCTCCAAGAGCCTGGGATAATGGTTGTTCTGCTAACCTTCAAACTGGACACATGAAGACAAGGAGATGCTTAAACATAGCCTAGATCCCACTCGAGAGAAACTGCATGAGAAAAAATAATGGGCCAAGGGCATTAAACTGATTTATACTGGCTGAGGATCTGGACATATCTGCTTTATTCCTTGCAGATAAAAAGATCTGCCTGAGGCTAATAAGCTTTTGATAGTTTGGGAAACAAAGATTGATTCTTTTATTTTATTTTTTCTTTTTCCCACAAATAGGAAGAACCACCTTCAAATACCTGAGACACACTGCAATCATTCAGACAGATAAACATCTTGATTCCTAGAGATAATAGGACCTGAATGGTTGGCCTCAAAACCAAGCATTTGTGACAATTCTTGAAACAAGAACTTTATTACTCTCCATTTCCACAACAATTTACATACAACTGCAATGAAAACCCTCATCCCTTTGCAGCTGGAAAATGTACTGTAAACACACTACCCAAAGCCTTGTCATAGTTCCTGAATATCAGGAGGTGGATGGGTGCATGGGTCCCCTGGGCACAGCTCAGGGTCTCTGTCGGGGCCTGAGACACTGGTTCCTTTGGATGAATACCTGGCTGACCTCGGTATAAACATCTGAGATGTGAAAGAAGCCCCCCTCGCAGGAAAGGACGGGAACACTGGAGATTAGAGCCAAGGCCAAGGGAAGAAAGTCTGCAGGACTGGGTAGTCTGGTATCACAGCAAAAAGCTCTTCTTTGAAAAAAGAGCAGGGACTTTCTGAAAAAAATCTAGTTCTTGCCTGCCAGACATGTTGTTTCTCTTCCCAGGCTGGGAAAGGAGTACATGGGTCCACCTAAGCAGATTGCAACTGTGGTGGAAATTTCCTAGGCTATCCATTACAAAACAACTACCATGCATTCACTCCTCTCTCTTCCTCTCCAAAAGGTAGCAGCTGAAATGAGAGCCACCAAGATCTGTCAAGAGGAGATCTTTCCCTTCAGGGACTGCACCTTGGCTTATGTGGTCAAGTCACAGGGGGATTCTGGGGATGCTGCAGAAGGCTACTACAGCCAACGAGTTTCTGGGTGCCCTCTTATTTTTGCGGCATCCATCCTGTAAAGGTCTTGCACTCACCACTGTAACAAAACATTTGCAAAGAGTAATTTAGATCTGTCTGCTACATATTCAGCTGCACTGAACAAAAGGGTCTCCTTGTATTGTGAATAATTTCTTCAAATACCAGGTGTTGCCCGATTTCTCCAGAACAGCCAACTCCTACAAGTTTGTAGTGAGTAGTCCTACATACAATGACTTTCCTCTAAAATATTTTTGTACCTAAGAACCTCATCTCTGATTTAAAGTCAGTTTTTATCGTCTGTGAATGCAAGGACCTGAGTACCTCCGATGCAAAAACCAGAAGGCAACTTTTGCCCAGCTCTACATACTAAAATCTCAGGATTTCTAAAGCCAATCTCAAGATTACACCTTTTTGGATGCTAACATGACTATTGTCAAATAAAAAAGAAACAGCTGTCAGTATGCAGGTGGTTCATGTAAGTGCTATAAACCGACAAACCAACTGAACTGGTTCGCTGAAAGTATGTTCTACAAAGAGCTTCCTTAGTCTGTCTGTTAATCTTACATAGTATACATTTCCTCCAAAAACTAAATGTCTTGTCAGGAATGACCCTTAGCTACCAAGTATTTCCAGTTGCATGTAACCACTTAGCACATTGCTGTCACTGCCCTTTCAGCCCAGGCATGTAGAAGTGTGCTCCATCCATAGAGACAACAGCTCACGGTCTACGCAGTTGGCTGCGTGCAGACTCCTGTGTAACTGCAGCAGCATCAGCAGCTTTTCTACAGGGCAAAGGTGGGCTGAGGAGAGTCTACAGCTATCAGTCAGATCACCTCAACTAATGCAACCTATCCCAGAAGGATTATACCACCAGCCAACAGCCTAGAGCAGCTCCTGCACCACAGCTCTTTCTGTTGCTAAACATAGGGAGACAACACTGGCAGAATCAAAAGCAGTGAGTACTCAGAGCTCCCTTGAGAGTCCCATGTCCTTGCCACCATCTGCAAAGTTAATGGGCTTTGCAAAACTGAGCAGCCATTGGGAGAACGTAACTTGGACCTGTGACCACTGCCCCTGCAGAGTAATGCTGGGATAAGGATAAAATACAAGTGATCTTCTTGCCACTTGACCTTCACACCTCACAACTCATGTTGTGTTTGCCCCCTCTCCTCGTGCACTTCTGCCCTCTAAGACTGAGAAACAAAGACCAGGGAGAGTCAGGGCCCAAACAAGAAGTATCACAGTTCTGCAAGAAGGGACAGGGGCCTTCAATTTGAGGGACATTTTCAACAGAAGCACTGATGATTTCTCAGAAACGGGCTCCAATTAGCCTCGTCAAGCCTATTTCAGAGCCATAGGAAGGCAAGATGTGGAGGAGGACTTCAAGGGTGCTTTCAAACGAACTGAATCAGAGGTTTACCCAACCCCGCTCTTTCAGAAGTTTCTGAATAACGCACCAGCTTGAACCACTGGAAAGAAACAAATAAATGAGCTGGCAGCTTTCACAGGGAGGAGCCTTGAAGCCCAGTTCCCAAGACCACGCCAACCAGCTCCATGTGACAGCATACAGGAATGAAAATAGGTAGGTAACATTAACAGAAATACACTGAAACTTAATAACAGCAGCTTGTCAGGACATGCACCAAAGAGAAATGGCTCATAACAGCTACAGCTTGTATTATGAATGTTTCATAGCCATCTGGCTAACAGAGCTGCCTAAACTCAACTGATGTTTTGTGTGTGCTGTGGTAACCCACGGTGCATGCTCTGGAAGGAGACTGTCAAGCTAAGTCCTAACATCCGTATTAAAGAGAGACACCATTTCTCTTGTCAGATGAAAATGGCTTCAAATAACAACATAGCAATGAACAGAGCCCCTAATGAGCTAAGGCCGTGTCCTCCTTTGGTGTAAATCTGCAAGGTTCACCCAGGACAAACGGAGTTATCCCAATTTACACTAACCCTAAGATCCAGCCCCACTGTATTAACCTCTTCTTGGTTCAGTCATAACTTTCATGAGTCTATCAGTAGTTTAAAGCAAAGGCACAGTTTAAAAGAAAAAGTAATCCCCCTGCCTTTTCCCTCCTGATCTGATTCGCATACAAAATGGGCTTATGAAGTCAAAAATTATGGGAGGGTTTCAGGGAGGAGGAAAGGGAGACACAAGAGGCCTTTTATTTTGCGTCTTATTCACAATGAAAATTGGCACAGAAGCCAACCACATACATTAACATAGTTTGGGCAAGTTTAACTCTCATGAATACATTTCTGTGGAAAAACTATGTGACTATGGAAAAATCCCCTCTTTTTTGCCATTTGAAAAGATAACAGGCTTCTATGTGGAACATACCCAGAACCTGCCTGATTCTGAGACATGGAAATACAAAGATGAATAAGGCTGAGTTTCCCATGCTAGGGGCCCATGGAAACTGAGAGGGGAGGAAGAAGTAAGGAGGCCCATTGACTCAGGAGAAGGACTTTCATCCTACAGGTGAAGGAAGTATTTGAAGGCACTAGTAACGTTGCAGGCCTGTTCCAGAGCCCATTTAAGTCACTGGCAAACATCTCATTGACTTCAATGGGACGTGGGTCAGGGCTAAACAGTCTTAAAATATAATCCAAGGCTATTTCTACATCGTTGTGTAATGAGTGGGATTCAAAACAGTTCAAGTGTGCCCAGCCCTGTGACTTACCTGCTTTCTGTCCACATTTCTGGCTGCTAGCCTGGCTGCTGCTTGCGCTCAAAGTCTCGGTATTGTACTGAGGAAGAGCTGAGCTCAGGACCTTTTTGGAGGACTGTCTCAGACTGAAGTGCACACTAGACTGCGCCCATGTCTAAGTCAGGCAACCTGGAGGAAGAAAGTTTTGGCCAAATGTATTGGGGCATCAAATACACTCTGTCCTCTCCTCCCCTCCCGTATCTCCATTGCTCCTCTCCAAACTTAGGCTGAGGAGGGCTCTCAGTGTGAGCTGCAGGGTTTGCAAAAAGCAGTGGGCATATCTGCTGGACAATGTGGGCATTCCTTTGTCTGATGATATAAGTGCACCTGGCACCCAAAATCTGGAATTTAAAGCTTAGCCCAGCCACAGCAACTTGTACTGGGATCCTCTGACCCAACTGCAGTCCAGATGCACCCTTAAGCATTCTGCAGAATTTCACAGTTACACAAAAATAGTGACCCTGCCTCATACATCCCTAATTGCAACCTACAAACTATTGCCATTCCCATAAAAAAACCCTTCACCTTTGCTCACTGACATTGTACAGTGCTAGCCCTGCTACAGTGCTGCATTTATGGCAGAGGATGGTAACCTCAAAATGACTATTTTCTTTTGAATGAACCAGTTTGCTTTATTATTATTATTATTATTATTATTAGCCTATCTGATACGATAGTTTGCATTACAAGTCCTTCATCAGATCACTTCAGAAGCACGTCATTGCACTAGGCCTTTAATATCTTGCTAATTTGTTTCATAAATTACTAATTGAACTCTTTAAATTACTCATTTCAGTGTGGCGAGTCTCACCCTACAGAAAACTCAGTGATCTCAGAAGAAGGTACATCATAGAATCATCCTCTCCTGCTAGGTAACACAAAATTAAACAGCGAGGTAGGAGCAGGATGGGGAATTTTCCTCCACGATTAGCAGTTCAGAGCCCTTATCACTGCAATGCATCTAAGTACTGCATATTTTGCACCTGTCTAAACGTGGAGTTTCCACTGATGTCAGTGTGTGGAAGAAGCGAGGTGTACAGATCCACACATCGAGGGCAAAGGATCTGCAGAGCAGATCAAAAGGGAACGTTCTCCCTCTGGGACAAGTCCATCCATGGTGCTAGCACTGTTGCTTTAATGACACTTAATGCACATTGCCACTGATGTCATTGCTAAATTTGGCTCCACTGGAGAGATGGGGTTTGGTAGGGATCAGCGAACAGGATTTTTCACAAATTGTCCAATGCTGACCACTTCCAGCCATACCAAGAGGCTGTCTTTGCCTTTTCCAACACAACTGTCTCCAAACACAACCTAGGAACAATGTCACACCTGGCACTAGCTTGGCAGCTGGCAAAAGGTAACTGAGTATTTCAGGAGCAGTTCTCCAAATGCACAATTCTGTTACTTACTGGGCTAGGCTGGAGAGAGGTCAGCAGGGCTTCAAGCAGATTTGTCTGACTGACCCTTCACTCATTGACCTGCTCTTTTTCCCTATGAGCCAGCCTGATCACCACTTGCCTTGCAGCAAAGGATGGACTTTCTCTCACCTACCTCCCAACAATGTTGGTATCTACATCTGCTCAGCCACATTCACCTCCCACCAGAGTTAAAGGAGTGAGTAGGCACTTCTGGGGAGTAAATCACCTCGCCTACAGCAGATGCCTCCCTTAGGATGAGATCAGTATCACTCCCTGACAGCTGCAAAGACCATTTAGCTCTAGATCAGCTGTACATGTCCACATACAGCCAGAGGAATCCCATCCCAAGTGAGTGGTCAGATGCTGAGCTGCTGCAACAAATTAAAAGCACAGCTATTTTACACACACAATTGGCCTTGTGTGCATCTTTACTCCTTGCCCACCTATTTTGCCTTGTTCTAAGCTGCCTTTTATGACTGACCCTAGGACAGGGAACCAGCTGCTGTTCCTACACCTCCAATACGCAACAAGAACATGAAGACCACCACGTGTGCACAGGTGGTGCTGCTCTAGCACAAAGGCTTGAAGCAGAACTGGTTAGCCAAGTTCTTATATATAGACATAAAGCCCAAGTAGGGACCTTTGCAAACATCTCGGCTGGTCTCCTGCATTACTGATCAGTGTATCACTAGGCAGATTTCTGAACTTAGAAAGCTACATGGTTCCCTGGTATAATTACAGGTATAATCCCATTGGATTTGGTAGCACTGGTTAACCAAACATCATGCATTAGCTCCTAAGAGAATGACCTTATTTATTTTACCCACACAAGGTTTATCTTGTAGTAGCCATCATCTTTCCATGGAAAGATCACGGTCTACTACTATATATCAGTCATTAGAGGCAGCTTCTAAACTTTAATGTCTCCAAAGGAACAATAATTGCGACCCTTTCAATATTTTATATTTGCAGACAAGCAGAATGAACTCACTGGAATCAGCAGGTGGTGTATGTTCAGCTGCTCAGAGCAATATTCGGCTTGCCTATTCCCAGTGAGGGCAGCTGACATCAGAGAAGCAATGCCCTGTGAATGTACCATTCAGTGGATAGGAGAGCCCAGAGTTTATATGGTAGACATCAAAGTGTTTTGTAACATGCAGATGTTTTCCATGCAGAGGCTGAGAAAAGTGATGGACAAGATTTTGTAAATCCTGTGCTGTGCTGTGGTTTTTTCTTCATTTTCTCCCTCACATAACCCCATTTCCTTGCCTTTTTTTTTTTATGGAAGAATGATACCATTAAAAATGATGGGTTATATCCTTAGCTGATATAATTTGGTGTGACTCCACTGACTTCACAGAGCTATGCCTGTTTACACAAGTTGCAAATTTCTCCCATCAATTTAAATCTACACAGATTTACATCATGGGGAATAGTACTACATTTTTTTCCATAGCTGATAGGCTTCTCAAAAAAAAAAAAAAAAAAAAGACCCTTGACATCTATTAAACTTGTATTTGGAGATAAAGATTTCAGAGGATACCTTCTCCCACCCTATCTCATGTCCTTTATCCTGCTTCTTTGTTTATTAGAGGGTCCTCCCAGTGCCAGGTGAGCTAGAGCTGAGCTGAGTTGCTGAGGATAGTGCCCATGGATGAACCCATGGCTGGATCTGCTTGCTGACACGTAGCTCTGTTCCCTTTCCACCTCCCCAAGTAATGCTGTGAATACAACCCGTCCAAAAGGTCCCTGAGTCCTGCTGAGGACAGAGGCCTCTTCACTACCACCCCAGCTCACACACGGGATGTAGGTAAAAATTCATGCTCTGTTTTATAGAGGGCAGCAAGTTCAATGCGCAGCTCCCTCTGCCCAGGTGAATTCCTTAACCAGCAAGCTAACAGCTATTTTTAAAAAGTTCTCCTTCCCTTTCATTTTCATTTCATGAAACATTTCAGGAGGCCTTGCTTTCATCTTCCTATGGAATAAAAACACATTTCAAAACCTCACCGTTTTCTATTAAATTAAATTCTTGTGTTCCCACTTGCCCTAACCAGAAGCACTGTACCACCACATCTGCAAAACTTATTGTATTGTGCTATGATCTTGTGCCGTTCTGCAGAGAAACACAATGAGGTTTCACATGACATTTCCAACTGACCTCATGCAAAACTTCCCTCCTGTAAATAAGTGCCAGTCTATACATATAGCACACATGAAAACAGACACTTCCCATTAGGAAGCAGTTTGCTGAGCAGGCTGGAGAGCTTAAACGCTTCTGAAAACTCAACAGCAACAACTCTTCTGCTGGACAATATGCTGACTGAGCCTGATTTGGGGATACACTCAATTATCCTGAAGAGCCAGGTGACTTAAGTGCCAAATTCCTTACCACATTTACAGATTTAATTTGACCACTGAAGTTCTCCAGGCTTTTTTGGAAGCCCCAGTTGCGATTTCAGGAACCAGTATGTCCAAGACAATCCCACAGGTTGAACACTGTCATTAAAAGCATGACCTGTTCCTGCTTGAGGCAAATGATGGAGTCCCTGCAGGAGTGGTAGTGAATTAAGTGGCTGTATCATCCATCTCAGCAGTGTCTCTGTACTATGAAGCAAGACCCAAGACCACTGGAGATCTCTGAGGCCATGGCAAAAGTCTTACATTTCTTCCAATAAAAGCTGAACATGGTATTGCCTAGTGACCTGCAAGACATGTTGGGGATACATTTTCTGGATGAATCGAGCAGAGAACAATCAAGATGATCAGGCGCTGGAGCTCATGATGACCACGGAGAGGCTGAGAGAGTTAGACTCGTTCAGCCTCTAGAAGAGAAGATGAAGGGGAGACGTTATTCCTGCCTGAGCTACCTCAGAGACAGTACCAAGAAGACAGAGCCAGGCTCTTCTTGAAGGTACAGAGCTCTGCCGGTCATTGCACTGACAACTCGCATCTCCTAGAAAGCACCCCAGTAAGGCTCTCCTGTAACCCACCTTCTCCAGCGTTATGTGTATGTGCCACCCTGTATGCTGCTTTCCATATGATCTCCTGTTCTGAATCAACATTTCCATCCTGTTCCTCTTTCCCCAAGACTGCTAACTTGCTAGAAGTTAAGTTGCCTCTCAAACAGCCTTCATCCCACTTAGCCTGTATCCCAGGATTTTCTTTCATGAAAAAGGCACAGTAAAGGCTCTGGACCCTGTGCTATGATTTACACTTTTTCATCTCCTGTAGAAAGCCTGCCGTGTATGTGATGATACCATTCAGCTCCGTTTACCTGAGAACTTAAAAAAATACCATCAGAGGTTGTTTTTTCCATATGGGTAAATAGTAGGGGTGGGAGTATTCCTTATGGGAAACCTGGAACAGTCGCACTCTGTTAGCCTGACATTTCCTGCTGTAATTGAAACTTTTGATGTTAAAAATTCCATTTACACAGTGTCTCTCTAAGCCAGGCAGGGAGAAGGGCAGAGGTGGGCACAGCATTAGCACACAGTTTCCCCAACTCCCCCACTGCAGCCAGTTAAACTATAGCAGGTGAGATGCGTAGATGTAAGGGAAGGAATATGAGGAAGGAAATACCAGCTGAGTTAGGTAATTTGGGTCAGAGGAAGCCAGGCATAGTTACAGAGGCAGGTACAGATTAAATCAACTTGAGGCTTTAGGTCTCTGCATCTGACCATACCCCTGCCCAGGAGGACAGGGAGAGGTGCACCCATGTGGTCCTGTGCTCACAGGGGATGTCTGTCTTGGACATCTGGGCCCTGCCTTGAGAGGACAGAAAAATAGCTTCCTCAGAAGTTATGCGGACCAATGGGGAGAAATAACTTTGCCCTCTTACAAGTTAAAGGACATGTAGCTGAATGTCTTTAAAAATCCCACCCAGTGCTATACAACATAACCCTCAATGAAATCAGCCAAACAGCCAAATTCTAACCCAAATCCCAGCTGGCCTCAGGTGGAAATCCGGGCAGAGGAGCCCACTGCTGCCAAACGTAAGCTTATCCCAGCACCAGTTCCAGACCCCAGCATAACCTTACGCCTGAGGGCCAGCACAAACCTGCTCCCCGCTCAAGCCAGCCCAGCAGCCCCAGCCAGTGTTGATTCAGTTTATCCACAGGGCTCCTTCCAGCTGGGGACACAGCTCATGGGTCCATAGGCATTTCACCCAGCACGACTCGCCCAGCCTCTGCCTCAGCTCTGCAGCAGCCGCCAGCTCAAATCCTACCTCTACCTCCAGCTCTACCCCACCCTGGGAGCTCCTGTCATTCCCAGCCCTCAAGCGAGCCAGATGCCTATCCTTGTCCTCCTCCACGAAACCTCCAGCAGACTCTTCAGGGGTGAACAGCAGCAGTAAGAAACATCTGAGTGCTGGTATCAACACTGGCCCCCGCTCCCGCTAGCAGTAAATAAATACATTAATAAGACAAAGTACAGGACAAAGTGGAATCCCTGTGAGTAATGGACATAATTACATTAGCTAGTCAAAGTAACTTTATGTTAAGAAATTTTTTTGGCATGCCATGAAAAGTTTAAATCCTGTCACACCCTAACAGTTACAAAAGTCAAAGGCAACATAACATGAGCTTTATTTTAACTGTTACATGCATTTGCATAAAAATGCTTCTTCAGAATGATAATGCACCCATGCTTCCCTGTTTCGTTTTTTGCTGTTTTGCCTTTTGATGCAACTTGCACCCTCAAAGGCACAAAGTAGAACAGAAGACAGTTCTGCCTGCAACTCTTTTCTCAGGCACCTTAAAAAATTAAGGCTCAATGCTTTGAGCTTCTTTCACATATCCAAAGACAAGACAGTGGGAAAAAAAAAGTACCTAGACTCACCAATCATTTCTGAAAATCTGGATTTTCATTGTCAAATATGCATCTGACCCTCCAGCCATGACAGTGACAGCCACAATAACAAGCAAATTACATTAATCATTATTCTTCCTAGCAATCCTTACAAGCAATGGCCAGCATGGGGTGAGAAAACCAAAGCTGGATCTACAGCAACAGACATTTCAGAAGGAAACAACTAAGTTATTTGAACAGCCGTTCAGAGTAATTCTCATTTCTAACCCTGCTATTTAAATGACAACTGACTACAAACTCAATCTACTCCTTGGAATTCCACAAAAAGTTCATTCAGTAACAGAAGTGGGGAAAACTTTCAGGTCTCAAAAATACTAAAACGCATTTTATGCTGCTGACTTTCTCAAACTCTGTCACCAAAGTAGGCAAAACTCAAACCTAAAGTTAAGAGCTGTTACATTTTGATGCTAAATCTAATAATATACAGATGCTTATTTTTATTTAAATATTTAATTTAGATATTTCTGGATAAAAGTCTGAATTTCTCCATTCCAAAAGCTGCTTTACTTTTAAATTCACTTTATTTTTTGAAATAAATAAATTAAAAGTTTCAAAAACTAGTAAATTAAATATTTGGGTTTGGATTGCACAATACATTTTATTTGAGACAAAATTCTTCTTTTCTTTTTTTTTTAGTTTTTGAGAGAATGAACCTCTTGGGGAAAAATTCATTTAGGAAGGCCTAAAAACCCAGAATTGCCAGTGATCCCAGTGCCTACCAGTTGTTCTTATATCTCCCACCAAGGAATCTTTCATAAGAAAACTCATAATAGGTGTTCCAGTTTTCCCAGGCAAAGTTGGAATGATGAATTGCAGAGAGGTCATTTTTTTCTACTACAGTGGCATCAAGAAGCCTCCTAAGACTGTGGCTTGTGGGTGCCCCATGATGCAAAAGACTGCCCCTTACTTGAGGGTCTCACAATTAAAAGAGAAACAAAGATGGGAAACCAAAAATAAAGTGACCTGTCCAGTGCCATATTGCAGACTGATGGCAGTGGTGCAAAAAGAGTCTGGTTCACCTCGACTCCTCCTTCAGTGACCTATCTGATAGGAGTGTAGGGTCAGACTTGCTGGATAAAGCTTTTGCTTTGATTTCTCCTGCCTTATTTCTGCTTCACGGGCTTGCAGAGGGTTGCAGAACTTCAACAAGTACAAATGTAATGGTCTTCAGCAGATACCTAGGGGGAAGCAAGGAAGATCTTTATCTTGATTTTATATTGATCTTGATATTTGTCCACCTGGAAGAAAGGGGAACTCCCAGTGTGCCACTAGCAGAAGCCACATGCCTCAAATTATCAACTGAGATAAAGAAAAAAACTGAGGAGGAAAAGAGATACCAGGTAAATAGAAAAAGAGGAGTGCTGTCAGCAACCGATGGCAATACTTAGTCTAAGAGTTGTGGGAGTCTGTGGTCTACTGCTATGGGTAAACATTTGTCTGAATGACAGCACATGGTGGAAAATTATGTGAGATGGGCCAGAACTAAGTCATGATTGATGAGCCTTGGAAGAGCAGGACCTGGCTCTCCAGTGTTGGTTTTGCAACCTTTGATCTTTATAGCCATGCATTATAAAGCGGTTTCAACTTGTAACTAAATTCCTAACATACTCAGCTGTAAAATCCAGACATATCCTGAGTAATAAAACAAATACATAAACTGGAACTTAGGTGAGAGTCATCTTTTACTGTCACTTAATGCTGGGAACACCTAGAGCTTGTTATACTAGATTCAATAGGAAAATGTAATTTTAAGAGCAGCATGAAGGGATTTTGGCTGGAAACAAATTAATTGGGCTGTACAGCCTACATCATTAGTCCTATCTGGATCACCAATTTACAGTGCCTCTAAAGAGCATCACAGAACAGGCACCTTTCAAACTGTTACACATACTGTAGCTATACCACATGATAGTTCATGAAATACGACTTCTATCGCTCCATGTATCAGAGCCACGGGCCTTCTGCAAAAACGTCATTCTGTGAACTGTGGATATAACCAATAAATCAAGGCAGTTGCACAAGCCACAACTTAGGTGGCATTAATTAGATCAGTGGAAGTTATGATCCAACATAATTATCATTGCTACCCCACCTATGTTTAATTTCAGTGTTTCTTCCTATCTTTCCCCCAGAGGGTCAATAGGATAGTTAAACTACATGCTTCAACAGTGTCAGTCTCCAGAGGCAGCACGAAAGAGCAATGTTCGGTAATTATATGAGTGCAAGCAAGGGGAAGGGGACTATCATGAGGTGTGATCAGATACCATACAACAAGGGGAGAAAGAAAGAAATTCACCCTTTGCCCCTCACACACCTCATAGCTTTGCAACTGTACAAGAGCTCTATGTTTTGTGCTGCCTGATCTGACCCACCAGTCCCTATTCAGCAAGGTATTTACATACAGAAATCACTGTAAGCATATGGAGAGTCTTATCAAAGTAAATCTGATTTCCCAAAGTCTTACATACATATTGAAAACGGCCTGACTGGCATGACCCAGGGGAGGGAAGAAGAGTCAAGGTACTGAGATGGGACTTGCAGCATCTCTGACCATATCTATAATAGCAAGTATGTGCAGAACAAGAGGAACGGATATAGAGAGAGAAACAATTGGTGCCGAGGACCTGACATCCGCACCATGCCATTTCCATTCTGTATGTGCTTACTTCAGACTAGCTGCAGTCTAGTGGCAGTAGCAACCAGCACGAGCCATCCCGTGCCAGGTGCAGTCCCGAAGCATGTCCATCAGCTTAGTGCCATCCCAGAAGAATCCAGTTCATGTCCTCCATGACTGCTCTGTGACATAAATGTGCAGTTAAGTGGGGATCACTGGGAGACTCATTTCAGAAGCACACTGTTGATCTCAAATAAAATGCTAATACCAGTCCCCCCTTCAGAGGCATCTCCCTGCTGGGAAGGAACAAGTGTCTGGGGATACACATGCACTGCCGACGACCCAATGCTTCTGAGATCTCTCAGCAAACATCTCCTGAGATAGCTACAGAGCAAGAGCTGTGGCAGTATAACCAAGTCAGTGTGACACTATGCCCAGGGTATTTTGTCCTGCTGCAACAGCTCAGCGTAACAGGACCCTGATGTAGGTCTTTACTGGATGACACAAGTGTCCCCAGACAGCACTGCACTGTGTGGCTGTACCAACACACGGGCAGCCAGCTCCCCTGTGCGGTGTGTGTGTGCTCTTCATCTCCGTCACTCCCTCTGTCAATAGGGACTATTTTACAAGCCTGCATCTCTGAGGACTGTGCTTCAGGAAGTAAGAGTCACACAAAAACAAATACAAATGGGAAACCAAGTGTTTGCAGAATTGAGCCCTGAATCACAGTCCAGGAAAGATTTGTAATGACAGCACATGGCTGAAGAACTACTGCCTTTGAACTGGCTGGAAGGACCTTATACAAAAAGGTATCATATCTTTCAGGTCACAGCAGTTCTTTCTGATTGAAGGTTGTACCATCACAGTGGTTGGAAGACAAAGAGGTTTTCTGCTAAAAATCCCCAAAGATGCTCTGTTTTAGCAGGTCAATTGGTGCTCTTCTTCTTTGACCTTTCTTCTATGCATCTGCTCTTCCCTACACTTAAAATAAAACATTTTCCTTTGACACTGTGCAGAGCTCTGCTTAAAAAGAGCTTGGTGTAATCAGGTGTGTTCCTAGTGAACTGCAGCCTGCAGTACAAAGACACCACTGTTTTTCAGAAGGCCGTTCAGTAAAGTTCACTCAACAGAAGAGACCAACATTATGGCAATATCCATCAACCCCCTGCATTTGCTTGTAATTAAAGAAAGGTCAGTAGCTGTGCCTTTCTGAGAATCACGCTTACCTTTGCACAGTCAAAAACCAAACATATACAAATTTCACAAGGGAAACTTATGTTGACATCCAGAAATGTGAAACCTGAGACATGAAAAATATTAAATAGCTAACTGTGCTAATCTAATAAGATTTGTGAAACTGATTTGCCCCCATAGTTGGTTACCGAACTGTTGAGATAATATTTGGTACCTAACAGCAAAAGCTGTTGTGTTCCAGATTTTTTCATGTCTTGCTGCTACGGAAAGGCCCTGATTCACACCACTTCATTATCTTTCGTCATTTTTATAGGCAGCCAGAGGGCATGCTGGATCCTCAGTTTGTTTGTCTGGATCCACTCATTAGTAAATTATGTGTAGTGAGCAATGACATGCACCTGGACATTTAGTCTGAGTAGATTCTTTAACATTCAAATTGGTTGTGTTGCTTCAGCAAAAAAAGCAACAGATCTTTCTGAAATGTGATTTTTTCTTTATGCTTTTGTATTTCTAGTAGCCATATCATCAGTGGAGCAGAAGTACCAAAAAGCAAGAATGAAAGAGAAGACAGAAAAGCACAAGACTTCTCCCTATGAAGCACTGTTAACAATCAGTTTGCTATGAACACAAGGATCCTGTGGCCAAGACCACAGCCACATTATGGTGGCAATCTGAGTGGCAGCATTTAAATTTTTGCTGCATAGCTAGACAAGAAATACTAAAGAGGAACACAGATATGTAGAGATTCAGCTGGGAAATTTGCAGCAATGTTGAGTGCAAGCCTGACACATTGCTCTGAAAATCTGGAAACGGAAACCACCTAGAAATCTACTTTTAGGGACCAAGCCTTTAACCCCTCCCTGGTTCTCTTGGTGGTATCACTACATATAATTTGCTGTTGTAATGAAGGGAACTGGGACAGGGGGGGACAGATACAGGATACAGACAAGGCATGAGGTATTCCAGCAAAATCCTTCTGACATACAATCCTTGGAGATCACGGATAACTGGTGCGAGAATCAGAGAGACACAATCCAACACAATCTCCTGCTCTAATTTTCTCATCATTAGCTGGGTACCGCAGAGAATGTAGTTAAAAATGTCTTCTAAAATAGCTTTAAGGATTGGAAATCTGATAAGGCAAATACAAGTGGCAAAGCTCCACTGACGTCAGTGAGACTTATATAAGGGAAGATTTTGTAATGGTAAAAGTAATACTGGAAGTGAAAAGTCCTGCACACTGAACAAGGAAGTTTTTCAGGTTAACCTCAACACAAGCCACAGATTTGTCCTCAAAACAATTCCCCCCCGTGCCCTGCAAATAAAAACTGAACTCGGACTATTTCTGCAGAAATTGTCACTTTGTGCGTACAATCATACAAGCCTAGTTTACTGCAAAGCTACTCATTAATAAGCAATTAAGATATTAATATTGAATGATATTTTAAAGGTAAATTTTGAATTTATACATATAAGAATTTTAATGAAAAGATAAGACTGCAAAATGCAGTACATTTAGCCAGTCCTGGGACAATATGGTGTGGGAGTCTTTCTTCCTTCATACAGTTCTTCTTTTCAGGACCATCTAGTAAGTTGGTGTGAATTAACACTGGTCATTTGAAATCAATTGAAAAAAAATGGAGCTATGCCAAATTACATCAGTGAAGGCTCCAGCCTTTTGACTTTAAGTTATCCTCAGTTAACACTGGTGTAATCAGAAAAAGGCGACATTTACTTCTCTGCCCAATGAAAATAGCCTGGGTATTGGCTACTTTCAGAAAACTGCCTCAAAACATTCCACAGACCATGAATTATTCACAGTATTAAACAAATAATTGTGACTAGTAAATAAATATTTGAAAGTAATGGCTGGTTCATACACCATTCAAACATAGCGTAAGGGGGAGATATTCATCATATGAATTACCCATTAAGAATTATTGGCTCAGCTCTAGTTATAACTGATAAACAGTCATGTGGATAACAAGGCAAGTGTTTGGCAAGTCTCCTGCTTTCATTCTCAGCAATATGGCTTCCTTTTCAACAGACACATAAGCTCAACTATTATCTGCCTTCTACCAAAGAAACTAACTGCCTTCAGTGCACCTGAAAGGCGAGAGCTGGCGTGCAGTTTCCCCAAGCCCTACTTGTCTGGTTAAATTCCAGGTCAGGCAACAGCCCTCTGACAGAACCACATTCCTGCTGTAGTTTCAATTACCTAAATTATTCTTCACCTCCTGTCCTAAGCATGGGCATATTTTTGATGGCCCAAGCTGGGAAATGTGAATGCAAACTGCTACCAGATGTAGAGAGGAAGAATGATTTCATATCGGAGGCACCAGCCTCCGAGTCAAAATATCTGAGTCTCTGCTGTGCCACAGGCTTTCTGTAAGCCACTTAGGCCCAAATCCCCAAAGGTATTTAGGCTTTTAACTCCTGTTCATTTCAGTGAGAGTTAAAAGCCTAAATACCTCAATGGATCTGGGTTTTAGCCTCTGTGGTTAAGTCTACACAGCACAAGGGTAGCTATAGTACTGAGTGGGCACATCAGAGCTAACTCCTAACAACCTGGCTCCGGTAAAAGAGCAATATCCTGGTGTTGGTCTACTATTTAGCCAAGAGTGGAATATAATCTGATTGTGGATAGCTCTCACCACAGCATTCCCAGCTACAGCACGCTCAGAGCTAGCCTGGGTATCTCCACACAGCACTGCATTCTGCTGGGTGGGTACAACCCACATGCCTCAAAATTACACTGCAATTTGTGTAACAGCCTGCCTTGTCGGGATATGGGGAGAATGAGTGCATCCCATAAGATTCACATGGTGCCCGGGCATTCTGCTGCTGGGCAGCACGTAGAGCACAGGGAGATGGCAGGCTTGGTTCGGCTGAACAATCCTGCAAATTCCATTTTAATTCAGCTTTTCAGAAAGCAGCTTCCACTGGCCACAGAAATGCAGCAGAGGGCTGTGCAACATGCTCCCATTTAAATATCTGGCATCTTTCACTTATAGCACCAGTACAACATCTGATTGTGTCTCCAAAAAGAATCAGAGCAAATGGTTAATGTGCAGTTATGGTAGTTAAAAAAAGAAATGCTTTGCTGCTATTCTATTGTCAGTTTTGGCAAGCAGCACTGGGGAAGCGAAACACTGATAACATTGCTTTATTGTTCATGTAGGTCCCAACCTTAACATGCTACATCTGTATCTTCTGTCTCAAGAAGTTGCTTTCTTTTCATCAAACACATTCCAGAAGTCAACAGTAAAAGCACTGACAAGAGACAGCAGATTGATCCATTAACTCTCACTCACTGCTAACAGTTCCTTGGCTGAAACCGGACCCTGCATTCCACTTGGGAAGATTTGGGAAGTTCAAAATGTAAACATGCTTGCAGGATTTGGTTACTGCTTTCATACACTGCAGCTCCTGCTTTAGCTGAACAGGAGGTGCTGGGAATCTCTACAGGTGCTGTGCCTCTTACTTTATACATGCGTAATTAAGTAACAAACAGGACAGGCCAAACAAGTCCTGTATGCCTCGTGTTAATATTATACTACATTCTCAGTTAGTGCTAATCAATGTGGTTGCAATGAAGGATATTACAGCATATAGCTCTTTCTAATATGTCTAACAATAATAATAATGATAAATAATAATAATAATGCACTCTCCCTTTGCCAAAAAAGATGCAATTAAATGAGCATGTATTTACCCTTTGGAGACAGGCCCTTAAGCATCTTGCTTTTAGCAGCAGATAAAATGAAAAGTCTTGCCTGTCGTGGCTTTGAATTTGCGTTGCAAAACCAGCCTTTATTTTAAGTTGGATTTATCTAACAATGCTCCTTTGTTGAACTATTATTCTCCATCTGTATTACCAAAGCATACAGGGTCTCAGGTCACAGACCAACACTCCAGTGCATCAGTCACTGTAAAAACACAGAACAAAATGCCATTTCTTACACATCTGCTGAGAAAGCTGTAAAGCGCAGTACGGGCTTGTCTCCTGGTGTAGCTCTCTGTCCCCCTCTACTGACGAAAACAGTCGGTCCCGGGTTCAATTCCTGCATCCAGGGACTCGGCCTGGGGTGCTGTTACCCTTGGAAAGGTGACAATACACCTTCTGAGAGGCAGCAAGATGCTGGCTTATCCTGGGAAGAAGCTGATTTTTCCTGTGCAGCAGCTGGACAAACAGGGTTTTGTCCAAGCAGGCCTCTGAGTTCGGCTTCTGCATTGCTCACAAAACAGAACGGGTTTTTGTGCTGAAAAATTTGACATGGAGGTAAAACATCACTGCAGTATTCTAGCCAATCCCTTAATATTGTGATTCAAGATGGTGTCTTTGGTGTTCCATCGGAAATGAAATTGTGCTTTCATTTTGACTCTAGAGGTCAGGTTCTTGAGATGAATGACATTTTCCAGGATGGTCATCTACTTCAGCTGAAAACTTACTGCTTTTCAAGAGTTTCATTTTTTGATGTGACAGTAGCACTTCCCAAAGAAAGCGAGCACTCTTCAAAAGAAACACACCTAATCAAAAAGCCATGTTTCCAAAAAAACATGCTCTTGGTGCACAAGTGAATCTACCTATTACTAGCCTTTTCTTTTGATGCAGACTACAGTATCACGTACAGTCCCACAGCTCATGAGCAGAACCAGTAGACATTACTATGGGTAAATGCCAGGAGCTGCTCCACTGACATCACTGGGATTTTTGCCACTGATTTCAGTAGAGTCATGATTTCATGCAGGACTCTGCTGCCATTGGACTCAAGGTTTAATTACACAACTCCTTACTAACTGGCTCTCTGTGTTTCTTCAATGCTGATTTCCCTCCAATCTCACCCCAAGGGTTAGTTCTGACTTGTTACAGAGGCCTGTTTGAAAGCTTCACGTTCCTTATGCTTCTTTTCTTCCTTTGGTACTGTACAATCACAGACGCAGTTCCCTATTCCAGGTGTATCTGTGTACACATCATCCATATTTGCATCTCAATACTTCAGTTTTCTCTCCTTTGTTGTCTCAAGTTTCAAATGTTTTTTGCCCTTCCCCTGCTTTTCTCTTCTCCATGATCAGGTCTTTTGTATTTAATACCCTTTTGTAACACAGGTCTACAAACAGACCCTAGCTATTAGTGAATGATCGAGGGAAAATGATTTGTTGGTATTATTATGGGTCTGGATTGGCAATTTGGTCTAAGTTTCCAGATCATTTTGGCCTTCTGGCGTGACCATTAAGAAGTCATTCCACTGTCAGACCCATCTCTGCCTGTACAGAGAGACATCCTGCACATTCGGACTGCAAGTCCTTCAGTAACTAGTGCTGGTTTTGCTGCCTCTCTGCACAGCAATGAGAGCAATGGGACCCAAGATTTGTACAGAACTGGGAGCATCTCTGTAGTAATTCTGGATGGAGAATACCTATTGCCCATGTTGACTTACAACACCTTAATTTGCAGCTGTGCATTTGTCTGCCTTGCACTCAAAGGCACGACAGCAGCACGTTGACCAGCTTCAATCTAGCTACTTTGGATACCTTAAGCAGTGGAGACACAGTGTTCAGGCACCAGCTCTTGAATATGCATGCCCCATCCCGGGCAGGTTTGTCCAGCCTGCCCTAAACCCTGTGAAGATTAAAGCTAGCTGTTATTTGATTATCTGCACTGCAACCACACCTCCCAGTTGCAATGTAGGTGCACACTCAGTGACCAGGGGACAGTTCCTCTCTCTATGCTGTATTGTCAGAAGTATGCACCTAGCTGTGCCAGAAGCAAGCGGGCTGGAAGGTGGTCCTCCCTGCCTGCAGCCTGCTTGTTTTGTTCCAGAGCTGCCATAGTTTTGTTAGCAGCTCACAAACACTGTGATATTTCAGTCTCCCCCTTTCCTCCCCACGCTCTGGAAGAGAAGATAGACTTAGGACTAGGATAGCTTGAATTTATTTTATCTGCTTTCTCAACAAGTGATCTGTTAAAGGGAGAGAAACACACTTTCATATGAAGTTGCTATTTGCATTATATATTTTAAATCCTGGAATGAGCATGAGATGAGCTATCACGGAGATTTACAGAAATTGAATTCAGAGTTCACAACTTGTTTCCACTTACAGAAGAGATGCAAACATCTTTAGAGTGACTTTATGTCTTCTGACAGGTTTGCTTTACTGAGTGTTTTACTTGTCTCAGATCCTGCAGAGGATGCTTGGGGTCCTGGAACCAGATGCTGAAAATCACTGCACTGCACTGCTATCTGATGTGAAGAAAAATGCCACCAAATTCAGCTGATTTATGTGTGACCATAACTAATGTGAAATAAGAATAAAGAATAAGAATATTAAATATAAGAATAAAGCCTGTAAGTTCTTAAGTCTGCAACTATGCTCTAGCACAGCAAATTCAGATCCATAGATATGGTTATGTACCTTATCTGTAAGCAGAACTGCAATAATAAGTAAGAGGAACATAGGAGCAATTTGGACTGTTCAGTTTTTAGGGGCTACACTGAAAGGCCCTCTGAAAGCTAGACCCTTTGAGGAAGTCTCAAGTCTCAGACAGAGAACTTCAAATTGCAAACCACTTCTCATAATCTTTGCCTAAATTTGCAAAAGTTAAGACAGTGCTATAGCTGACAGAAAACCAGCTTCCCTAACGTCTGACCTGATTATTCAGACACATTTTCAAAATGAGAACTATGAAAAAATAAAGTCCAAGCACTTGTGAATTCCTGCTGACCTGCTACATAACTGCTTAGTGTTATACATTCAAAATGGTCCAACGATGTACGCGTTAGCAAGGCTGCATCAAAAGCTTCAGTGTCTGAGTTTGGCTAAGCAAGCCTAAGTTTGGATACTTATTTAAAACTTGTTTGTATGCCTTAGTCCATGAAGCCAGGGTGAAAATTTTGTTGGAATAATCCTTCTCATGAGGTCTCCAATAATACCTGCATCCAGCTGGGCTAGAAAAAACACTCGGAGCAACCTTTCAAAGACTTTCCTCATTTTGCCTTCCAGTTCCAGCTGAGACCCGGAAGAGCAAAGTTTTGTAAGCAGGACCAGCAGTGGGGGAAAGAAAAGTTTGCAAAGTCTTCATAAACATATCTGCATGAGCCAGTGTCGAGTGCCTGCATCTGCGCGTACCCACAGTCCAGCATCTGGGAGAACCACAAACAAGTGTAACTGGCTATACAAATCATATATTCTCTTGATAGAAAAATACAACTGCGTATGTGCTAGAGCCTCTGCACTTAAGTAATTGAGGAAAATAAGTCACTTTTAATTTTAAAAAGCTCTCAGCTGTGTCCTTAGTAATTAAGATAGCATGGATGCAATAAATCAGTCCATGTGCCAACCCACAGAGGTCAAATATAACCAGGCAGCAAATTATAGTAAACATTTATGAATCCCTTGTATACGGCACATGACCCCACCCACTCTTTTTGGCACAGAACTTTGCTGTTGATTGCACTGGTCCTTCTGGCATTTCATGTCCTCATGCAAGTCATACCAAGTAGCCTCCCTGAAATATTGTACTTGAACATGATCAGACTCATTTTAATCATTGTGTGTATTTTAAATGATGACTAACACTCTGAGAGGATGAGAGAAACCAAAATGGTCAGGGAGCTTTTTTTAAAAGAGAAACAAGGAAAATGTAAATTGAGGTTTCTATTTAAGCAACAAGAAACTCGATGCATCCTTCTGCAAAGGAAGGATGGTCTTGTGGCTGAAGCACAGGGCTAGGGTGTAAGACCCTACTAATCCACAGCATGTCTCCAGGATAGCACAGAAAACCCACAGCAGAGTCCCTGTGTGACCAGAGTTTCTCAGCTCCCCATCTGTGAAATGGAGATAATTATGCTTTCTTACTCCCATCCTTTATCTGTCTCACCCATCTATACCAAAAAAACACTTCACTGAAAGGGACTGTCTTTAATTAGGTGTCTGTGTGTGCTTAGCACAATAAGGTGCCAATTTTAGCTGAGGTCCCTGAGTGCGCCTACCTGGCAAATGAAACAGGCGTTTACTGCAGGGTTAATGACCAACTGAGATTACTTGGTATTATTATTTCATTTGTACAACTGTCACACCTAAGAGCACCAGCCACAGACCTGAACCTGTTCTGTTTGCATTTAATGCATACAGAACATAATGACAGTGCCTCTCCCAAACAGCTTAAAATTAAGTTTTGCTCTCCTTTCCCCCACCACCAACTTGCACTGAGTTCGTTCCAGGGAATGCTTTTCAAATACATCTGCCAACATGACAGCTTCAAGCATCTCCTTCTGCCTGTTCAGATTAGATATAGATAACACCTGAGAAGTGCAGATGAGATTCTGATCACAACTAGAAGGAAAGTGGGAAATATTTTCTACCAAAAGTTTTAAAGAAACAAAAACATTTCCTGTGTTTTTAAATGCAGTAATGTACTGCTGACAATTTTTTGACAAAAGAAAAAAGGAACCCAAATAAGAAAGACATAGGAAACGATCTGATGTTTTGTCTTCAGAAAAGCAATGTATTTTGATGGAATTTCAGAGTTTTCACAGAGGCTTGTCTTGAGAAAAAGCATTCCTACTTTATTTCCCTGTAGAAAGCTTTAACCCCCAAATGTCCATCTGCTGCTGTTCTCAGTTCTGCTAGCAAAACAGAGACTTCTACACACAAGTGCAGTGGGTTTGGGGTATGAAGTCCACCACCTAACAACTAGCTTGACTTCAGTCTAAAGCCCTTGAAGCTCCTCTTGCATATTACAGTACCTACGGAAGCCTAATACAAGATAGTACATGCTGGATACTTCAGCATACTGGAGTGGAGGATACTTCAGGTGCTGAAGTACAGTAGAGCTTCTTCTAGGAGAGGATGAAAGAGATGGAGATGTGACATCTCTTCTGTTATGAGCCATTTCCTTTCCCTGTGGTGGCACTGATCCTTGAGAGAGACTTTCTTTCTTTCTTCTAGTAAAAAAAATTTTCAAAGGAGGTTCCTTACCAATTTCAGATGAAAGGACAGGAGCTGGCGTGAATATCTCTTCAGCATCAGTGCCTGTTTTATACTTTGCACACACCTGGAGAGTCCTGGATTAAATGAGAACCCACCTGTACATCTTTGATTACCAGAGAAGTTCCCAGAGCAAGTCTGGGACTCTTCAAAACCTGGCATTTTACCAATAAGTTACAGGCAGCAGGAATTAAATACTTTCTCCCTTGCCTTCAAACTGGAAAGAGAGCTTGCAGCTTCATTTGGTTTATGTAGGCTCCTCATCTTGTGCAGAGGTGCACAATGGGGAAAGCAGGGACTGAAGAGGAGCCTCATCCTGACACTATACAGTTTTTCCTAACTATCAAATAATGATACTTTCTGAAAAGGAAATCCTTTTCATTTAAACAGACAGCAACAAAAAGAGAAAATAATGGTGTGGCCTTCCATTCTGCCATGTAGTAGTACCTCTCTACTATAAAAACTGCCTTTCAGGCAGAACACCTTCCTGAATATCAAAGTGGATAAAAGCTGGGAAAAAGGAAGACCTGTGAGGAAAGCAAAGACTCCCTTTTAGGAGGGACATGGTAGTGCCTGTTATATCACAGGATGTTCTCCTACAGGTGTCACCACTTGCTATTCCTCACCCAGTGCTCAACAAAACCGAAATTTGATGAGCTTGGAATATTACACAAGAGCAGGCCTACTCAGGCATCCTTTTGGAAATGGTGAGCCCCTTGAACTGAAAGATGTGTGTGATTCATAAAGTCTTCACTGCAGGATGCACTCACACACAGACGCGCTCACGCACAGGAAAACCTCCAAGCCCCTCAAGAGATCCCTTCCACACTCCTTACTCATGCAGAACTTCTGTTGAATTTGGTCTGACTAAGAAATGATTTAAAAGTTTTACAGAAATAGGCTCTGAGATAGAATATTGTAAAACATCCAGTATCTTCTTAGCATGGATTGCTCAAAGTTGCTCATCTAAAATATATATTTGCAGATATGCAGCAAATTATCTAACAAAGGTGCTGGATGTGCCCCATGAGGATTCATAATCTCCTCATTGCCTTCACTGGGAGCATGATGTGCCAGTATCTGACACACATTTTAAGAAAGCATGGCAGGCTTTATTGGCACATTTAACATGGATGATACACTGGACCATATAATCTTCACAAAATCATATAATTTCCTAGATTGTAATCTCTATCTCATGCCATGCAAACCAAGTTAGAATGATAAGGAATTGCCAGCCCCATAACCTGGAAATGTCTAAACAAAGTATCTTCCAAATTACCCCCGATGGTTGGCTTCAAAGTTTTGAGGGCAAGTAATGCTCAAGTTTGGGAGTAAAATTTGAGAGGCCAGAAGGCAGAAGCCTCTTTGTTGATTTTATTTTTAAGACCTTTATGAAGATCCTATGAATGCAGACATGGGTGTGACAATCTAGGGGGTGATGATCAGTGCTGCTATTAGAAAAAAAAAAATAGTAAAACTCTAATTCCCACAGCTGCAGAAAATGAAATAGAGAAACATGAACCTGAATAATCACCAGTCAAATAAAACCCTAGAAGGCATTATTTACAAAATCTCATCATTTTTAACCAGTGGTATGACTTGAGAGGCTTGACTCATGACTTCTTAATGCTTTGGGTTAGCAATGCTAGTTAACAGCTCTAGTGGCTGAAGTGAGCTGTATTTACAATAAAGTCAGTCATGTGTCTACCTGGCAATTAGCCAGGAATCCTAAAATTAACAGCTTATTAGAAACCTGTCTGTGACATATTATTCACATGGACAGGCCCTTGCTCAGGAGCAATGCCTCTGAATCCAGTGCAGGGAACAAGGGAGAGGACCAGTATCCAGCACATGTGCTTCCACAGTGGGGTAGAGAGCAGCATTTCAGTGGGCAAATAGGTTAGAAATTGATCCTACTCATGCTACAGCTCTCTCCTCCAACAGAGAACTAGATTCAGGATTTGTGAAATGTTTTTCAGTTGTCCTGAGATGTTTTTCTGGAAATCAACCTTATGTCTGCAGACTTTACTGTTACAAACACTGGCTCTGCTCCATCAATGCTATAATGCACCACTGGCAATTTCAACCCCACATTGAGGAAGGTTTGTTCTCAGCAGGATCTTTGATAGAGCAGCAGCAATGTTGGCCACAGTTACATAAACAGAAGCAAGTCCAGAGCTGATTATGTCTTTTCATTGATTGAAGGGGACTTCTGCAGGATCCCATAGTTTTTCCAGCATTGCTGATTAGGACTGGCCAAGATTTTTCTGTTGAAGGATGTTGGCTTCTTCAACTAACACAATTGAACTGTTGACAAAATTTTGGACTTTTCACTGACAATTCAATTTCAATGAAAATCCCAAACTAAACACTTTGATTGTGGATCAGAAAGTATCTTTGATTAAAAAACCAAAACATTATTTCAGATGTTGAAATTCTCCTTTATATTAGTTCTTGCTTTTGTTTCTTGTTGCAACCCTCTCACAAAAAAAATTTGAATAAAACATACATAAAAAATAGCAGAGGAAGGGATTTTTGAATTGTATTTTTCCACATGGAAAAGACATTTCTAAAGCAGTCCTATGGCTGATATATGTGGAGACAAAGCAGCATTAGTAACATTGCTAACATTTAGGAGACACGGGTATCGTTCATCCTGGGATCTTGGAGAACATGCTTTTTACAGATATTCAAAGAACCTCAGATGTGGGACAGCAATCCTTGGAACGTACCCATGAAAACTAGATGAAAATTAGAGAAGGGAAGTACTGAAAAAGTAATACTGAATTAAAATCCATTGGACTCTGGGGCTCAGTTCGAATATTCTTAACTGCACGGAATGGCATCTTGATTTCAAGCCACTCCACTAGTGAGCTGTGGGTGCTATTTAGGTAGAGAAAAGGCATTACAGCCTGGCCCACTGTTATTCAGAAATAGAATTGTAATTGTGTATTGAGTTCTTATCTGAGGATGAGGTAATCTACAGTATGCTGATGAACGTTTATCAACTAGGCTGGTAAAGCCCCAGGGAATGACAAAGGGGAGAAAGAATGGGAAGGAGACGCATTGGCTATGAAACACTCCTTGCTAGAACAAGTAACAATAGTGTGCCGCAACTGAAAAAGAAAGAGAGACACTTCCTGGGACAAGATACGTTGCTGAGGTACGTTACTAAAAAGAGATAAGCATATTTTCAATGACAGGTTGGGGCATCAAAAACACAGCAATTCTTGCAGCAAGACACAAGGTCTTTCTAAGGTTTATGTTTAAGGTTTCTAAGGTCAAGTGACTCTTGCTTCAGATTAGCAAAGTATTTGTTTCTCAGGTTAAAATGTTTAAAACAAGTTGTTATAGAAAGTAAGTACTGAGCAACTCTTGAATACCAGAGACCTTCAAAATCTCTTAAAACAGACACCCAAAATAGCACGCCACTTCAGATTTCTCCACATTTTTTCTGTACATTTGAATCAGTAATTTTCCAGCCAGAAGCTTATCAAAGCACCACACCTCAACATTTTAGTTCTTATTTTCTGGCTACTCTTAACTGACTAATGACTAATCTCAATATTAAACAGCAAATTTATTTCAGATCTGACACTGCAGTTGAGGTCTCCATAGGAAAGAAGCCCAAATTCTAAATTCGGAGAAGGAATAAAAGCTATTCCCATTCAAGCATGCCCAAAAGGGGCTTGGGATGGGAAGAGCTGCAAAGTCACAGGCAGAACATGTGAGAACTACAGGGAGATGTTAAAAGCAAGGCAAGAAATGTTTCACACTCAAAGCATTTCTTTTTTAAAAATACTTTGGCCACTGCTGGTTAGATATTTCAGGAAGCATCACAGAGCAGAACAGCAACTGACAGCACCTAGAAAGTACATGTGCTGCTCATACTGCTGCCCATCCTCTTTCAGAAGGAATTTTGCACACTATTCCCACCACCAAATTTGAAAACCTTTACTTTAATCTTTAACATAATTTCTGTCCAGTTTCTATAACTTCCATACAGCCTTCCCCTTGATTCACATGAGCACCAGGGTCCTGGTATAAAAACCATTTCCAAAGAGGAATACGGATGTTGCATGAATTAATAAAGCACATGAAATGAAAATGTGGAAGAGAATGTTTTCCGCGCCTTTATCTACAGAGCAGCGTGCTGTTGTATTGGATTAAGGTTCTTCATTGGTTGCATAACATATGGTGCAAAGCATGCTTAGTCCCGTTATGCTATCCATGATAAGAAGAAAACCTCAGCCAACCTCTTGCTGCAAATCCTGCCCTTAAGCAGGGGTGAGGCTTCCTGAGAACTCTCTTGCTGAAGTACCATGAATTTCAATTCTTTGGTGCCCAACACAACATAGTTTAAAGGGATCTGAGTTTTTATAATTCAATTGTCCTGCATTGGGCATCCAGATCTGAGACCTACTATTTCACCAGTGATTATCTTGTTCAGAATTATGTTCCCACATTTCCAGCCCTAACTTTTTGTGAGACAGCAGGCTACAAAACCAGCATCAGCCTCTGCCAGCTGGTTGAGTAACCCCACAGAAATGCGTACACGAAGTTCTCCCAAATCCCATACATGACAACAAATAATTGATTCCCCTGGTGATGTTTAGGACTCTTTGTCAATCTGACAGCTCCTTCAGAGACCTAACAAGAAAGAAAATAAAGAGTAACTTAGCAGAACTTGTTCTTGCAGGTCACCGCTATGACAGTCGCCCAACCACAGACAAACTCCTGCACACATTAACAGCTCTTCCTACTGCTGAGCTGGACTGCCAGCTAGTGACAAAGGGAGAGACATTGGCACTCAAAGAACTTGCTGAATACCACCATCTACTGGCATAAAATGTGGAGGAAGGAAGGGAAAGAGGGGACGGCAGGGAAGCAAGGAGGGGAAAGTGAATGTGGCTGAAGAAAAATGAGTAGCACAAGGAAGATAAAACCAAAGCCACCTATCATAAAATAAAAGGCCGTTTATATGAGTATCAAAGGAGCCAAAGGTAAGGGGCAAGGGGCAGAAAGATAGTAGGAGCTGTTTTCCTGACAAATTGCCAGATGCACCACGTGGCTGGCTATGAGTGCTGGCTGGGCAGGAGTCTGCAGGCACAGCACCAGAGCCCGGCTACTGCGAACTAACACAGCTCTACTGCTACAGGTGCAGGCAGGCCAGCCTGTACCAGGCAGGCTTCTCCACAGCCTACAGACCCTTAGATCATGCAGGCTGATGTCCTGTGTATCATAGGCTATTACACCTCAAAATCCTTCTTTATTTTAGCCCAAAATCTTGTGTTTGCTCCAGGTACCTAAAAGGGTATCTGGCCTTAAATGAAAGCCACCAAGAGAAGTCTGGAGTTTGTTTGAATGGGTGGTCACCTTCTTCTCATTGCAGTTCCCATCCATGCCAGTACCTCAACAGGAGGCTTTTGCCCACAGAGTTGAATTGCTCAGGCCTGGCTTCCTGCCCTGGGCTGCTCCTGGACCTGGCAGGGCTGTGGCTAGCATCTCCCAACATGTCACAGCCTCTGGATGTCTCTGTGTTACAGAGCTTCTCCACAAGCAATAATGCTCACCCCACTATTGATCTGAGCTAGATAGGAATTTGTCTCCAAGATAGGGAAGGCTCCATATGTCATTACCATACTGCTCAAGTCATCCACCCACTTCGATCTACAAGGCTGTTATCACACTGATTGCTGTATGTACACCTTCCAGGAGTGACTTTACAGAGTCATTTACTCACCCAGAGTCATAATTAGAGGCAGGAATGTACTATTGCAAAAGAGATTTAATTTTCATTTGAATCCTTAACATTAATTTGCTTCAGCTGTGTGCCAGCCTCCTTTCCATATTTGCTTTCAACGAATATTTTAACAAATTAATTTTCTGGTAGAAATATTTGTGGAAATGGTACGTTTTAAATCAGTACTGGGGAATGCTCCTGGGAAAGAAATTTAGTGTTCATAATTGTGTGTATTCTCAACAGAAACCCAATATTAAGTGTTCTGCTTATCCAATCCCATGCGCTGGGCTGCAGTTCAAGAGGTCTCCACTCAGTCCCTGTCTCTGCCAGACTCCCTCTCTGATCCTGGACAACTCGAGCAATCTCTCCAGTTCACTCTGCTCCTGGGCCAGCACAGCTATGCACAAGAGCTGAGGGCTTGCAGCACAGCCAAAGACTAACCCTCTGATGGTGACTGTACAGACATGCTTCCCGGAGCCAATAAGAACATGGGCATGGCTGCCTAGCACAGGGCAAGTCTACAAATATGTGCTTTTAATTGGGGCTGGCCAATCCAGGTTAAAATAACAGTGAGGGCTCTCAAATTTCTTTGGTTTATCTTATTTAATCTGAATTATCTAGCTTAGGTTAGCAAATCCAAATTAAGAACACACCTGCATTTTTTGCTATGGAAATATCCATCAACCCTAATCTTTCCCACCACATTCAGGTCATAGACAGTATAGGAAAGACTTTACCTTTTCTTCTCATCCCTAATTACACAACAATCTGTTCCCTTTCTAGACCACAATCAGCCCTGAAAGTCTACCCCTTCCCCTACAAAAGACCATAAAATATAAATGCTAAATTTAAAAAATAGATGCCTCAAGTCCCAGTCTTACAGCTCCCTTTTCAAGGAAAGGGCTCAGCCACACCAATTGGTGATTTCAGCAGTTCTCTCTGGAAATGCTGGTTTTCTTCCCCTATATGAGAAAGGTTGGAGAATTAAGGAAATCATATTCCACTTGAATAACTGCTGTGACTCTTCCCTCTCTCTCTCTCTCTGTTATTTTACCTCTTTCCTCGTTCAGCCTAGCAGTATATCCTTTCCTTTTTTTCTACATTGGACTACTCCTTTTTTTTCCTGTGTTTCCCTCACTGATTTCTACCTCCTTTTTCAGTCTGCCCTGTGTCATCCTCATAGCTATGCAAGAAGAGATGGTAGTACATCATCCAATTATTTCTTCACAGTGATATGTCAGGCCTCACCAGAACCTGTGGCTGGCTGCACTCTGGCTTTCCCTTCTCCTCCACCGAGTCCCAGGATGGAATACAGCCTTCAGTCTGTGCCATCACACCCTCTGTCTGTACGTTGCCACTACTTCTCCACCTCCACAGCAGCCAACTTTCTGTCCTTTGCCTCTCTGTGTTCATCACTTTCTCTGGTTTTCCCACCTCAGTCAGACCCTTCCTCTCCTTATTTCTCCTTATATCCCCTCCCCTCCTTATTTTTTTTTCTTCACCCTGGGCTGTAAGCCAAATGCCTCAGGTCTGATAGTAAAAAAAAAAAAAAGAGAGAGAAAAGAAAAAAAGGAAAAAATCCAACTCCAAAGGTCTGCATAGGATTAAACCCCATTTGCCCCAGATGGTTTGGAGACAAGAAAAAAAGAATTCAGACACAGCATGGACTAGATAGTTAGACTTTCCAAGTAAGCAAGCAATACCAGAAAACATACTGGGCTAATTTCATTCACATGATACCAATGCAAATTACTGGTGGTAGGGATCAAGGCTGGGATTTTCAAAAGGGCTAAAGCTCATGTTTTTAAAAGCTCTTTACTAACTTAGGAGTCAAAGTCCCATTTTCAAGAGGAAGTTAAGAGCAAAAACCCCCTTCTGAAGCCAGTCCTAATTCTACCAGTCAGACTGGCATTCCCAGATCCTGACTTTGCCACCACCTCTTTCTTTGGGAAAGTCACCAAGATCTCTCTCAGTGGGTAGGCACAGGCTGTGTCTTGGCAGCAGCAAGCAGCTCAGTGCCCACCTCCTGCCTAAATCCCAGGTTGAATCAGAAATTGGGTGATCACCCACTGGGCCTTGTTGGTACACAATGAATACACATAAGCGTCATCACAACCTGTGCTTAGTGTTGCTCCCATGACGGGGCTTAGTGGTACCGTTTATCTTGAACCCTAGGTTCCTAGGTGTTCAAGGTACCCTTGAACACCTCATTCAAACTCCATCATTAGCCAAACTTGGAGCAAGATTTAAATGTGGACTCTCCCAATTTTAGGACAGAGTGCCGTCGCTGGCTGCAAGGCTTACTGAAGGGTCTTGCCATGCTCTTCCTGCTGAAGTTCCTTTGCTTTTTATAAAATACTGAAAGATTTACTGGGGCCGAGAGAAACCCAGAATGACTCCACAGCCTGGAGATCAACCTTTCCCCAGAGGTGGGAAGCTGGTTTTCAAAGCCCAGCCTTGAGACTTGAAGAATATTTAGGTAGCGGAAAATGTATCAGATCTCTTCTGGTTTTCTTATGGTTTGTCTGTTTGTTTTTTATATGAGATAGGACTTAAGCCTTAATTCTAAGCAAGGATTAATGGCAAGGTGAGGAAAGAGTCATATCCAGAGGTAGACACCTACCTTGTTTTGGCAATGCAAGGCAGGATAGGAAAGTCCTGTGCTTCCCTTTCACCATGTATGCGTTGGTCTGGGCATGCCTGAGATAACTCAAGAAGTCTGGCAGCTGCATATACTGTTCTGTAAGTGCCTACATCTCCCTCACCAAAAGACAGTGGCACTTGCTACCTCCCAAGTCATTTAGGGTACAGATTTTAGGGCCATATGTTTACAGATATTTACTCCAAACTGCACTTACATAAAACAGTCCTCAGTGAATTAGGAACACAGTCTATCAATTTTCAATCAAATTTGTGCCTCTGAGTTCTAGAGATGCTTTTTGAAGATCCTAGTCTTGCAAATATAGTTACCAATAAGCACCAAAAGACTAATTTTGAAACAGTTCACCATCCACACTTGAGGATACATTCTCACATGCACCCAGTTTCCAGGCTGATCAATGAAATGCCCAGATTTTCAAATATTCCAAGCATACCCAACCATTCTTCACACCCTGTATTCTCTTTGGGAAGGGCAGAATTTATCACTGCTTTTCTGAAGTGCTCCTGGTGTTGAGTTCTTTTGAAAACCAGGCCCTACTATTTACTACTTCTCTGAACAGCTCCAATCTTTTAATATTTGCTGGCAGAAACTGTACCTGTGCCTCCAAGGTAGCCTCATCTTCCTTCCCAGATACCATTTCTGACTTTAGTAGCAGTAAAGGTAGATCAACCAGTTATTTTGAAAATCCCACCCTCTATACTATGTCACAGCAACTCAACATCAATTAAATTTCAGATCTTGAATCTTTTCAACAAACTGGCAGTTAATGATCTATAGGCAAAGACTGTTAAGCATGGCTGAAACGCAAAGCCATATGTGAAAATCACCATCTTTTCACATACAACTCATGAAGAGAAAGAGGAAAATATGAATCAAATTAGCTATCATTACAAATAGTGGTCTGGAAATGAATCACAGATGTTTTGATGGAGAATGGGTTTTTTCGTAACACAATTCTTCTGAAAAGTGCCCATTCTGCATGAAAAGGATCCTTTTTTCCCCTGAAGAAACTGATTGTTCAAAATATTAAAGTATTCCAACCATGCACAAAGACATTTCTGCATGCCTTTGCAATGTTCCATGGGAGCTGGATTCTGTTTTTTGGTGTTCATCTAAGCCAAACTCCTTAAATGAATTACATTTCAAATGTCATATATCTATCATCTTCAAGGGAGGAGACCACAGAGGATCAGTCCAAATAGAAGCCAGGTTTAAAGAAGCTTAAAGAAAGAAGTTTAAAGCCAGGTACTACAGCAGCCTTTCCAAACAGAAATATTCTGGTCTTTCACCTTACATTTTCTTGTTACTAATTTTTTTTTTCTTCACCGTAGTTACAATTCTTTTCCTTACTCAGTGTTTATACTATAGACAAGTCAGTAACAGTCATGTGATAAGCAGAAAAGTAATTTGATAAAGGTCCACTATAATATGTACATTTGCCCAGCAGCACTTGGACCCATGTCCATCTCTATGGCATAATCCTTTTACCCCTGCACAATTCAAATAAGAGCTAAGAGTAGGTGAAATTTCCAGCACATATCCATATGCCCACAAATATGAAGGTGCTGTAGGTGGCGTAGGAAATTCAAGTGTACCTTAAAACCTTTGATGTTGAACACTTACAGATTTTAGTTCCCAGGCATGACAATGGAAAGTGTGGTTTTTTCAATACAAAAACACTTTGATGACTGAGCTGGGTAAGTTCCACAAGATAAATTATCAGATTGGGCCAGTAAATTTGCATGTCTAATTTTTGGGGGACACACAGAGGGACTCTGAACTCCAGGTGCCAGCACAGATGATAGCAAAGTGCAGGCTTGTCCAGATTCCCTTGCTGACCTGTGGAAGAAGATGCCTGCTCTCCTCTGACACATCATGTGGCTATAGCATGAAAAATCCTTGCGGTTCCTGATCCCTCCAAATGAGGAACACTATCTGTACAGCCACTCCAAACAGAGAACCAGAACAGTGCATAATGTGGCATGATTCCTTCCGAAGATTTTCTAAACCAAGTAAAATGGAAAAGCAGTGAAGTCCAGAATAGAGCTAGGCTTAATATGTTTTAATAAGAAACAAAGAAAGCACTGTTTTGCACTGTATTGTTCAGGCTTGCCTTTAGGCACATGTGGAAAAAATGTTTACTAAATAACTCAAATACTTAGCAGTGAGGTGCATTTTATTTCAAACTGAATTTTTTGCAGGCATACACATGCCAAAAAGGAAGCAAAAGGTCATCAAATTATTCCAGGTACCAAGTTGTCAGTGCTGTTCTGCAGACACAAACCCCTCCATTTCACCAAGAATGAGCCACGTAAAAACCCAGACCAAACAGATTCCTCTCCCCAAAACAAAAACAGAAACAAAAAAAGTGTGCCATCCCACATTATGAGCAGGAATGGCATGGAGGGGACTCATGACTTCAATCATGTGTGTTGTAACCATGTGTAAGGGGATTGCCTCTTTAATACATGACTAGGGCCCATGATCCAAGTTCAATCTTTACTCTGCCAGGTGAGTAAAGACATTTGAAAAGTGCCCGACCAGAAGAACTAGATGAAGAATACCTCCCTCTGGCCTAAAATAATTTTCTTGATATATTTTAAGCAACATGCTTCAGCACACTCAACCCTTAAGCCAGTCCCAAAAATAAATGAAAAATAAGACACAAATGCCCTCCCATCTCCTCTCCAGTCCTTGCCAAATCAAACTGAGTTTTCTTTAAAAAAAAAGATTACATAAAACAATACATGAAAACTGACTGATTACTGCAAAAGATTTTCACTTCAAGTAAATGTCTCATTCTTTTAGAAAAACACCTCTCAAAAAAATGTCTGATCTACTTTGCATAGGACTCTACATCTTGCCAATCAGACTGAAATACCTGCATCTCTAAGTCACTTCAGAAAATAGAAGGTGCTTTTTTAAAACATTGTTCTTGCATATCAGATCCCCCACCACAATGACATGGTTGGAGTTTGAAACTAATGCCAGGCAAACCTCAGGCAGGTCTGAAAGCATCAATAAGGTACAACATGTGCCTGCCAACTGCACTATTTCCAACTAAAGTCTACAGCCATTTTAAGTTATTCACTGCCTTAGTCATCTACCTGTACTCCCCACTTTTCTACCAGCCACAGCTAAATCTCCAAGACTTTATTAAAAAAAGGTAGTATTTACAGCACACTCAACCTTTAAACCATATGTTGCTGAACAACTTGCTACCGTTCTAAGTAGAATGATCAAACATACTAATTCCTAAGATAAACACAAACATGCTGAAGTGACATATTTCAAAATCTTCTGTTGTTCAGAATAATCACCTTCTGAGAAGAAAGCAGTGATCCAAATCCCTGCTAGTAATAAGCAGGAATGCTGCCTGAGTATTATCAGTGATCCTGCAGTTACCTTCCTAAGATGTCTGTAATAAACTACTGCCAAAAACAACACCACTTACCCATTCATAGAATATTCCCAACAACTGCAAGTTTGTTCCTGACTTCAATATCCCTTTTAGTCTGAAAAGAAATTACCACACTGATTTATTCAAAAGATGTGCTTCCTGTGGGTAATCAAAGTCTTTATAAGCATCTGCAGTTTCAATTGCTTAATTTCTACGGCTGTTAGCACTGCAGAATGCACATGTATATAAAGGAGCCAGCTGGATTCTTCTGGTTGGTTGTGCATCTTCATCAAGAATCATTCCCATCAGTTACAGCTAAATTGATCTATACTGTGGTAGGCCCTAGGGCTACCAGGCAAGACCAAAGCACTGTACAAGCATGCAGCAAAAGACAGTCCCTGCCCTGAAAACTTACGGTCTACATGCACAAGGAATGGCAGATGCAGTAAGACACAGTGACTCATGAAACATCTGGCAGTAGCAAGCCAAGAAGAAGGGTTTTCTCTCAAGGGAGTTTTGTAAGATTTGTCAGCTTCAAATAGCCTCTTCCCCAGGTTATGTGGGTTGCAGGTTGAATGGCACTGTTCTAGATCCTAGGATTTCTCCTTTTGTGGAAACCATTGCAAACCACGATGACACTTGGGGAATATTGCAGAGGAAAACCCAAAGTAAGATTAGTCGCTACTGGCAGAGCAAGGACAACCAGCCGACGAGCAGCTCCTGTGGGACTCCCCTTTCTAGTTGGGACTAGACAACCTGATGTTTCAGCCCTTTAGAAGATGCAAAGCGGAAGGACTGCTTTTGCATATGTGATTTGTAAAGCCAGGACACTCTTGCACAATAAAGCTGCCCTCATTCATGTGGACTAGATTCAAAGAAAAATGTCAGTGAGAGCCACTCCATTTCTTCAGTGGATTTGAATTAGATGAACAATTTAGAAAGATTATTTGTTTTTCTCCAGTCACAAGACTACATAATGTCTTTTAATGCCACTTCCCATAATTCTTCTTTAAAGGCTGCTACCTTTTCTGAGTTAACAGGAGCTGTGCACTCAGCTGTTTTTCTGTATATGAAACTCACTCTAAATCAAATGGGAAGACATTTGCATGTGAGCTCCTGGGAGGCAGTATTTGCTATTCTCATCTTCTTTCTCTTGACATGAAGAAAAACTGATTTATCTGCAAACTGGAGAAAACAGCATTTTGCATATATTTTTACAGAACAATTCAAATACTAAGGAAAAGGGAGATGGTTTCTCACAGTCCAGAGGCAGAGCTAATGTCCTTTGGATACAATGGCATCTGAGGGACACTGTCAGCTGCTCAGTGTTTAAGATAGGACTCTGTCTCATAGCTGTTTATGATTTTTATTGCTCAGGCTTGCAGTCGAAGACGTCACCTATGTGCCAGTCTTGAACAGTAAAAACTCCTCTGTTTTTCATTTAAGTATCTATGGAAGGTTTTTCCCACCTATTGATGTGCTGAAATGAGATGGATTTATTTCTCGAATGTGAGATAGCTTTGTATTTCCAGGAGAACATACTTAAGCTTCTGGTGAGGATGAGAGCTTAGGACATATCATCACTATCTCTGGTGAGCAGGACCTGAGTTAGTTAAGCCTAGGTGTGAGCAGCCACACTACAAAGTGAGCATATCCTCATGATTGTACATACCCCAACAGCTGCTGAGCCTTCAGGGAGCACATCCCATGGCTCTCTACAGCACACACAGCTCTCACCCAGGGGGTCACAGGGGAATTGGTCTCCCCTTTTGGATGCAGGTTGGGAGCTGTAAAAAGGCACTGAAGGACAGACCGGGCTGGAATGACTTAGCTTCCACCCTAACTATGACTACTCCAAATAAAATCAAAGCCCTTTGTCTAACTCTTGCTCTCAGTAAGGCCTGTCCCTGTTGATAGAAGCGCTAAGCTCACTGCAGGGTTTTGCATGGGACAGAGAGAAGATAGAGTACAACAAACTATGAAAAGCCCAACCTGACTGGGCAGTGAAGGCACAAGCTGTAGATCAAAGGTGCCATGATAAAAGAGAGTTTGAACATTCCAGAGCTTGCAAAGTGACACTTGATTTTTTTATAAAGTTAAATCTGACAAAAGCATATCAGCTTTCCAACAGCAACATTACTGAGAACACAGCTGCAAATGGATGTCCTACAAGCAAACAATCAACTGTGGATCTCCACAAAAAGGAAGCTCCAACGAGCTTCTCAGATCTCTCTTCAGCTTCTAATCAACTATAAAGAACAACAAAATTACAGAAGCAGGAAACCATGCTTCCTACTCTTTCATGAAAATCGTTTGAAACTCCTCCACTAAAGCGAAGATTTAAATAGTTTCCTAGTTATAATCTCTGCTCGTTTTCATCAGCATGCCAGTTTCAGCCTCTTGGAAAACTCTCCTCTCACCTCAAGCAGATACATACCCACATACAGTTACTGAGATTCATTAGCTAGTTACCGAGATTCATTAGCTTTTGTTTGCTACAGGAAGCCCTTCTAGTAGTGCTGCCCAGATGGGTAGAAAAGGAAGGGCACCTCAGGAGATCTGAGTCAATGAGTGAAATAGGACTCAGGACATGCAAATGTGGGGTTTGATTTTGTCTCAGGGTACCTGTGTAATTCTGAACAGGTCAGGGAGAACCTTGCTTTGCCTTAGTTCTCCAGCTACAAAATGGAATGGTAATTCTCTGCCTCAGAGGAATCCTATGGTGCTGGAATCATGAAAGTTCAGCCATTGTGGGGCTGCAGCACTCATAAATATTTAAAGAGAATGAAATCAGGAGGAAGGAAAAGACAGGGGGGTTTAATCCACTTCAAATTCATTTTTTTCACTATGAGTACAAGTATGGAATTGGTAAAACTAAGTAATCTGATCTTACTGCAATGATGCCACAACAGGCAATGCTAATCATAACATAAAGGCAGCTGAGTGTAGAAATGTGTTTCTTTTTGGCACTGTCTGCTCTGTTGGTTGTCACACACCCCCAGGAGCTGAATGAGTCAAGACATGGAAAAAAAATCCCATCAACATGACAACACTCAGTTTGCCTGCTACTTTCATGAATTCTTCAGCTAAGCCCCAGGTTTCCTAGCTCTTCAAGGTGTGGACATAACATGTTTGCAGATTCTTCCTCTTTACTCACACTAGAGAGAGAACTTGACACCTGGTGGCATAAGTAATAGAAGGCCAGAAATATCCGAAATGAAGCTTAATACTCAGATGTATCAGTACTGACTACGCGACATACCCCATCCTGTAATAGACCCTGAAAAGGGTCACACCTTCCATTTCTAGCATTAAAATTAGCAGCAAAGCCTGCCTCTAACACGATCCAGATGTTTTGGGAAGCCAACTGCAGGTGTGGACAGTTGGACCTTATGTCACATCCTCAAATGATGTGAACTAGTGCTGAATTTCCAGGCGGTTGCAGCCCTCAGCTATGGAGTGCCCAGGAGCTAACCATGCAGGAAGGGGTGGGAGTGGGGGGCACTAATTGTCACAGGCAGTTCAAGCCAAGGCTAGTATTGATCTTACTGACCAGGCATTATTCCCAGCTGCCTTGTGGCAGCAGATTTGTCTTTGGTGATGGCAACCAGTTGAAGTATAATAAATCTGCAACTACCTTTCACTGAAGAGCAACCTGGAAGGACACTGGCACTCACAGACACGTATCCAAGAGGTGTAAGACCATCTTTTTTCCACTGACTTCCTGGGAGATTACACAGTCAAAGAGCACGACTAATATTTTCTCTTGCAAAGAATGCATATAAACACACACAGGGTAACAGTGAAGACTAGCATGCAATTTGGCCCCAAAATCAAGTGACCAGTCATAAGGACAACAGGAGAAAAGACTTTTACTTACTTATTGGGACTGTGACTCGTAGTGCCTTGGAAGATGTCAGTGTTCAATAGTTTGATATACAAGACTTCCAATGGTTAAATTGAGATCTAGTAGCAACACTGCATGTGTGTTTTTAAGGACACTAAAACATTCCACAACTTAAGGAGTCATCTTCTGATGACCCCAGCTTCAGCATTTCCCTAGACTGACTGGCTCTTCCAAATTTCCTAAAATCTCTTTAGGAGAGCTCAGACAACTCTAGCAAGATCAAATTCATTAACCTCATGCACAGTCATATAAAGTGCCTGGCTGCACACAACAAAATGCCACCTTTGTGGCAGTTCAATATGGCAAGAACCATGCCACTTCAGTGGCAGGCACTCAATACCTAATACTCACATAGGTCTGCTTAGTAGTTATTAAGGACATGTTGTTTTGCAGAAAGCATAAAGCTAACAAACATAATGGATATTTTCTGGGAGAGACATGCCATGACTGCTTTTTCACCCAATGCCATATGTGCAGAGCTTTTCTTTTTGGCAGTACAGTACCCAGCATTTCAAGCCCATAAAGTCACAATGTTTATTGTCTGCCAGATGGACTGTGAAATGTGTACTGTTCATAATGGGAATATGGAAGTTGTCTATCATTCAAAAAATAATCTGAGCATTATCCTCTGTACCCTTTTAATGGGCTTCCCTTTTATACAAATTAGGAAGTACAATTTTTCTTTTTAAATACCTGTTGTAGATATCTGCTTTCAGCTTTAGAAATGACATCATATTTAGGCATATACTTCAATAGTATTAAGGGAAAACAAGATTTTTTTGCATGAATGGAAGCACAAAGAACGTATTATTGTATGGAACTATACCTATTAATTCTGATCACATACCTGTATTTCTCAGTGTCCCAGAAATAATGAACAATAAATGATGATGTAACTGCTCTGAGTTACAGCAGTTAGCCCCAGTGCAAGAAACACTACCTTTCTGGAAAACACCTAACTTTGGGTCTATGCTTGCAGTTCCTGAGGCCAATAAAATTGTGCTTAAATGATTATCTTAACTGCAAATTGTGCAGCTCACTTAATCTTCACATTGTGATTTTTTTTTTTTAGTTATTGACACTCACAAGGATTTGATGGGTTTTAAATACAGACAGCCTTCCAAATTAGGCGATTCCTCATCACTTGATGGGCAATGCTGTATCAGATTTTCCTATTCCTCCAGTCAACCATTCTGCCAGTCACCAAGAAACTGTGACTCCATAAATTAAACTACACACTTTAAAAAGCAAGACTCAGCATGACTACTGCTGTTCCTTGAGTTATATCCACCGATGTCACCTATCTTTCAAAGGTCTGCCCATTTCACACTCATCCCTCGCTCATCCTCCTCACTGAATCCTGACAGGAAGAGCTTTTGAAATCCACTCATACTTCGTTCAGCAGTGAACAAAGACCATGCACTGGGATACGTCTTCAGTGCCATGAGTGACAAGCAGGGAAGATCTATGTCTTACACTGCACTCCCAGATTTCTTGTGGGATCAAATGGTTTATGTGATTAAGCTCTGGGGCTGGTTTTAACTTATGAAATGTAGTGTTGTTTGGGAATCAGTGCTTTGGAGGACTTCCAAAGCTCACCAAAGAAAAGATTGAAAGTCATGTTGATTGCCATTTGGTTTGGATCAAGTCTTCAGGAACCATTTATCTTCTTACACTGCCACCATTGCAGAAATTAGCTAGTGCTCTTGCTACAAGTTCCCAGATTCAAGCTCCATCCTCTGCAAGACACTACTGGGAACACTTGTAACATCCCCTTTCAATACGAAAAGGCCCTCAAACTTTGACCTTCAAGGCATGCCAGAAGTCAGGGATACTGGTTGCAACTTTCACCTGTAGAGTCTGCTATATTACCTTTTTATTATCTATAGCTTGAACTAAGCTCATTACCACTAATGCAGCATCAACCTGAAGGTCAAAGGGTTGGAATGTCACTGTCACACATATAACTAATGTGACACTCCTAAATAACCATGAATGAGCTTTGAAATGATACAAACCAGACATTTTAATCACTAACTCTCAATCAAACAAGCAATATAAACTCTTCTCTTTCCCCTCACCCTGCCATGAAGAATCACAACTCGGATTCACCCACAGGTGGCAGTACTTCAGTGGCAAAAACAATCACGCAATAACCATGCTGGGATCCTGCAGAGCAAAATGAGTTGCAAAAGAAAATATGTACTTATATTGGTGTTAGTATGGTTCCTTAGTCAAAGCAGCTGTAAAATCAGTGAAAAAAAGAGCGTGAGTTTCTCTGGGCTGACGATATTACAAGGGAGAACAAGAATGAATGGTGGCCTGTAGCCACTTTTAGTGAGGTAAAATGTGGAATATTACCTGATTTAAAATCATGAAATTGAAGAAAATTAACTGATAGACATTTTTCAGTTCCTCTCCAACTAAAAGGAATGAAAGGATTTGATAAGCTATGGAAACTCACTTACAAAAACCACAGCATTAATTCTTGTGATAAGCAAGCAGTTCTTTTGCTTGAAAGAGTTCATTGTTCATAAGTAATTTAAGGACAAATTCAAATTTAGGAAAATACATTTCATATCAAAATTTAATACAACATTCAAGAGTGACAGGAAATTCAGGGCAGCGGGATTATTTTTTTTTAAGGTCCAATTCTTGAGGTCTATTTTTAATGTTGATTCATAAAAATGTTGCTTTAGTCAAACATTTTTGAAACTGTGATTTGCTAGTGGTTTGGCTTTTTTGGGGAGGGGGAGAATGAAAACATTCTTGGCTTGGCCAGAGGTATGAACTTGTTCTTGCATTTGATCTCCTCTGTGTAGCACAGACTCAAATAGTGATATGGCAGAAATTCCCTGAAAAGCCATTTGAGCAAGGCTCTGATGTGTTAGATGTTGCGTAACAGTGTCAAGTACTTTGTGTTGGCAATAATCTGAACATCTCCATCTTTTTTCCTCTCCCACATTCCCCAAATAGTGCTCAGGACTTTTTAAGACATTGACTTTGTGTCTTTTTATTTCATTCTGAGTGCACTTTAAAAAGACTTGTGTTTTCCAGGTTTCCTCTACAACCACTTAAAATTGGAAAGTTAAGTTCTCCTGTAACTCCTGGAGCTCATGTGTTAAGAAAGACCGTGACAAGTGGTAAAACATGAAATAAGAAACGTATGGCAGATGCATCCTTCTTTTATTCTAGTATAATCTGCACACTAAAGAAGTGCTTGGGTCCCAGTCAATTGGAGGCAGCCAACTGAGGGAACCTGCAACATAGCAGAATCACAGTCCTCAGTTGCAGAGCAGGACTGGCACTGCCAGGAGAAGAAAACTCACCATGCTCAGCCCAGTGCAGAAAGCACCTCCCTTACACAGGATGTCAACACCCTAAGAAATGACTGCCACCAGCTCAGGTTCTTCCCGTTGCACTGCAGTTTGGCAGGGCCCTCTTGGAGCTACATAATCAAGCCCTTATTTTCCTGCTAGCATCTTGATGACTATGTTTCTCCCAGAGCACTCCTTCACTTTCTCATTTTGCCTCTCCATTTTCTACCATTACTTTAGTAAAGGTTAAGCCAATTTAGAGGTTTCAATAGGCAGCATTCAGTCATCCAGGAGCCTGATCGTGTCTGCTTGTCCTCAGAATGGGCACAGAAAAGGCAACAGCAATGGAAGCTTTTCCATGCACTGTCCCACTCAGGATGCCGAATACCTTGACCTGCAGGTCTTCTCCCATAAGAACATGAGGATACTTCATTATCTTGTAGCATCATTAGGTTGCTCGGTGAGAGCTACAGTGTCAAACGAGGGTGGGTCTGTCAAATACTGCCAGTTGGGATGAGATCATCTGGCCAATGAGACAGCCCAGAGACCATTTGCTTTTACCTAGACTTCAAAGGCCACATCGCTTCCAGCCAATAACCAAAGTCAACTTGATTCACGCAAATGACCTACAGATGAGGTACTTCACATCTCATTATTGAACCTCTGACCCACCCATTGTCTAGTCCCTATTTTTCCCCTCAACTGTCCAACTGGATATCCCAAGTAAGTTAAAGCACAGTGCCTGAGAGTTATATAGTGCTGACTTTCCACTGCTCTAAAAGGCAAATCCTGCAGTCATATAAATATTCCTAAGCTCCAACTCAATAAACAGGCCCTTCATGAGAGTGTAAAAATAACTGAGCCATGCTCCAAGACCTTTCACGTTGCTGGAGAGGTGCAAAGGGTGGGCAGTGTAAATAAGAATCAAGTTCACAATTTCGATGCATGCTCTTGTTTTCAATTATACTTAGATTTGTTTCAGCTTTAAAATGAAGCTTGAACTAATGCCAGATTTTTTTTTCTTAAATCCCAACACATTCCATATTAGCTGTGAACAACAGTTACCCTTTTCCATTCTCAGTCTACCACTTTTAAAAGGACACAGAAGACAAGCTCAGATTTAGGATCTGGTCTAGTGGAGAGGACCTGATCTCTTGCAATAAGCACAGGTGCTTCTGTATTGAAGTATTTAATCAACCAAAGTCCCATATGACCATTTTATTATGTCGGTATGGCAAGCAGTCAGCTGTGGGTTTTTTTCAGAAGCTCATGAGGTCACTCCATCTCTTTAAAGCAACAATAATGACTCTCCAGCAAATAGTAAGAGTTGGCAGCTGCGATGTTGAGATGATGTAATTGTACACAGTGGTGATGTGAGATTTTTCTTGGTTCCTAGAAGCCAATACTGCAGAGGTAATCATAATAACAACCATATTTGCTTAAAATTTTTGGACAAGAAAGGAGACCAAGTTCCTTGCAAAAACGAACAGTGATCATAGAGAGTGAAAGGTCAGAAATTGGCTGTCAGAATTGGAAGCAGTTAGGGCCAGGCTCTGGCGCTGAAAATGCAAGGTAGCAAGCAGTGCAAAAAGCTGACTATTTCCCCTGCGCTAACACACATATCTTTATATTCTGAGCATCCTGGCCTACTTCCCTCTCCACACCTCCTCTGTTAATAGCTGGTTATCTTCTTAGTTTTCCCATGGGAAAAATGATGGTATGGAATTGTTTACTATTAGTAGGATCCCCTAGAGTAAATATATGGCACTGTATACCTTGGCAAAATGGGATGAACACTTAACACTGAATCAGTGACTCAAAGAACCAACTTTCTTGGGTTTATTGGTGTTGGTGAATTTACTGAAAAATAACTACTAAAAAAGAGCCATGTTTCTTTTTTCTACAGCTAAAAGGAACGGACTGGAACGTTTAGGCAGGTTGAACAACTGGATAATGAAAATATCTGGTCACCTTAGCTCTGGGAAGCTTCAGGAGTTTTGCATCTTCTACTACCCCCATCCTTCTTTTCTTCTTAGGTTTGAAACATAAGAATGCCATTTAACTGAAACAGGTAATGCCTGTAAGAAAACACTGGGTCACACTAGTCTGGCCAAACTACTTTTGCAACATGGCCCATTCAATTACAGCTCCTAATTACTGCTGCACAGATGCTGCTATTTATAAGCAGGAGTAGCAGACACTGCAGCTCTGCTGTAAGTTTCCTAGTCTGCTCTGCTGGTAGAGTTTGATTTTGGGATAGTTAGAGATGGACTCAGCAACCTGGCAAACTAAAAAAAAAAAAAGTAAACAGGGTTTCCTAACCCTTAATAAAGTAACCAGGAAATTAGTGTATTTTCTGCAATGATGACCACTCTGAGTGGCAAATAAAACTTTTTGCACTGTGTCACTGTCTCTCACTGGCTTTTGTGCTTTAACGGTGTGTGAGGGCAAAACATTATGTAGGTATATATAATTTCAGTCACTCTAAACTCCTCCTAGATTCAAAGGGACTGAAAGTTGTGCCTTATGTCATCCAAGAAGTAAAACCCCTCAATTTGAAACAAGGCTGGGGTGTGACCTACCAGGAAGGTTTAACATCACAGGGGACAAATAAATGCTGTATAGCAGGGGGGGGAAGTTGGCCAACTTTTTTTGCTGCCGATTAGGAAGAACTGGATTCATTAGGAAGTTTATATTTCTTTAAAATCTGAGATATTATCTGCAAATGATTGTAAGAATGCTCTTAATTGTTTCAAATTTGCTTCGAGTTGTTTTTAGATTTTGTGTGATTTTTTGCCCAAGCATTAAAGTTAGCTTAATGAGTGCTAAAGTTATCTCTAATTACTGTAGAAGTATTGAAACACAGATAACATAACTACCAAGAGGAAAAGGAAACTTAAAAACTTTTAGGTTTGGTTTACTTTTATTGACATGGATGGTTAGAATTTCTGATAAAGGATGTCTGTTAAAGATTTGGTTTTTTTCCTTGCAGTTACCTTATCAAGAGCTCTTGACATATATGTGTAAATATATATAAATATATAAATAGTATATCCCCTGCCTGTGTTTCAAAGTTGGAGGATATAAGGATTAAATATGTGTAATGTAAAAAAAAAAAAATTTAAAAAATCACACTTGAAAGTAATCTTTCCATCTATCTCTAAAAATCACTCAAAGATGATATGACTCATTTTTTGCAGGAGGAGCTTTTAAAAAAACAGTTGGCTGTTGAACTGGATTTCAGTTTTGATGAGACTATTCTGGCCAAAATTTCATCTCTTTCTGCTTCAAAACATTGACTGAAGGGAAGTTCTGCTTTAGTTGCCTAGTGTCGCTGTTCTCCCCTCTGGGCCACGCTCTGCTGTGTTTCCCAGGATGCAGCAGGACCCTGGTGCCCATAGCCGTCCCCACCTTCTTTCCAAGGGCGTAACACAGCAGGAGATTCTGGTTCAGATAGGAGAAGACATCCAAACTATTCAGAGGGCAAAGCAGTATCTTTGCATAATCCTAATTATTTTGGTCTAATTATTCTAACCAATTTTACCATTGACACAGGTACTTATCCCCAAAATTAAGCAAAGCCAATAGATGTGAAAAGTGAATCAGCTACTAAAATACAATAAAATTTAAGAGCGAAAGGTCAACTTTTCTGGGTTGAGAACCTCCACTTGACTCTAGCAATTGTCATTCCCACTCCAGTCTGTCACGTAGATGGGGCATGGCTGCATGTCTCCCTTCAGACAGGGAAAATCCGAAGTTCACATTAGCTGTGCTCTTAAGATTACTAAGCAAAGAGTACTGGGAAAACCTAATATATGTAGATATTTCATATTAGAGCTCAGGACACTGACACTACATTTCTGCAGCACGTAAATAGAAGTAAGAGTTATGTGGGTTATTGACCACTGTATATTTTCCCACTGAATCATAATTATAGATTCTCTTTTACTGTCACTGAGAAGTAATTCTGTGATTAATCTGGTTCACTGTGCAAACACAGCATTCACCAGACCTCAAAGTGTCTTGTGTCTTAATAGTGCCAGCCTGGGGCACGTGCTAGCTCGCAGTAACCAGGGACATGGGTCTGAGACAAAACTCCCTGCAAGGTCCACCTCTGGGGAGAAGGCTGTGTCTTCGCATCACAGACACCTACAGACATCTCAGAAATCTCTCATGTACTGGTTCCCATACAGATTGCATGAATGAGAAGATACTGCCCTGACACCACAGGACTAGCAAAATAGTGAGTACCAACCACTAAAGCACCATTTCACTTATATTTCTTTCATCCAAAGGCCACTAAAACGTCTATTTCCAGAAGGCTCCCGTCTCTGAATGCCCATGGAGGGAGACATTTTGCAGAAGGCCAGGCTTGTGCTCTTCCTACTGCCCAGCTCAAAGGGCACAGCATGCTGGCATGTGCCTCTCCTGGGACATGCACAGGGAGCAGCCCATGCTCCTACCCTGAGGCTGCTGATGCTCAAGTCTTTTTCTGGACTCAAGTTGTTCAAGAAAATTTTCCCATTACTTCACAAGCTAAATCAAGTGAATGAATATGCCTCACAGTTGCTTTTCTCCAGTTTCCCTCCCTACCACAGAGACTCCCGAGCTGGCACAGGCCAGTGTCATTCCACTGAGGTCAATGGAACGATGCCCATTTATATCAGCTGATGATTTAAACCTCTCGACTTTCTCTCTGGCACACATTTCTTTTCCACCAAGCCTGGATATAAAGCAGTCTAGAACATATGGAGGAGAAAACACCCGCAGCTGGTTTAAACTCACACTGCCACCCTCGCAGCTGCATCACAACAGTAGGAGTTTTGCAGAAACTACTTCAGTGTAGACATCTCTCCAAAGGAAAGGAGAAAAACCCAGCACGTATGTCAATGGTAAGTAGATATCAGCAAGCAGCAACAGCACAACTGGCATCAAGGTGAGGTTCTGCCTACCCCCCAACTTTTCCAACTTTACTTTTTTGCACAAGTAAGCACTAGAACAGCTACAAGGAAGATTCAGCACGCAGATGTGGGTAAAAGACTCTCTGAAGGGACATTCCTTGTGAAGAGAAGATACACTATGGAAAGCTCATGAGAACTGTTGGCTGAGGTAACCATGTAATGCTGTAGCATGTTTGGGGAGGAATTTCAGCTTGACTTCTGCAATGATTGTCTTATGCCCTCAAGCATGAGATTTTATTACCCCTGTCCTGGCAAGCATGACATTTACTTATTGGCCACAGCCTTACTGCAGAGAGGGAGGACTTGCTTGCTACCATTCCCGACTGGGTGGCTGCTAAGCCAGCTGTCCCAAAAGTTGGAGGGAAAAGAGAGAATGTCAATGAGATCACACCTCAGCCCATCTAATTCCAGCAGAAGTCACAAAGGAGCACAATCTAAAAGGAAATAATTACCCAGGGAACCCAAGCGACCAGGTATCTCCTGTGTTTGGAAACCAGTCACCTAGCTGGTACACAACTGAGAGGGATGTTCCCACCAAAAGGAGCCGTCCAAGGCCAATTCTGAGATCCTATTTCTGGAAGATTGAACTTCTGAAGTCTATAACAAACTGGAAAGTGCATCCTGGCCTGCTGCTCAATAAATGCTGCTTCAACCACATTTGAATGTGGAGCAATAGTGACATAAAGTGGCCTGGTGGGTTAATATCAGGTAGAAGGTGGAAGCATTTCCCAGGAGACCAGGCAGTACCTTATTATGTTATTCTAGCATTGCATGCTGTAAGAAAAACAAGCCCCAAGCACTACCTTATTCTTTACAGAAGGGACACCAAAGCCCTCCACATCTGCTAATGGTAAATAGCACAGGATCGCTCGGAGGAGGTATCTGAAACACTGCCTGCTCCTTTTCAAAGGCGAGGCTCACAAAACGAGACAGGCAAGTAGAAAAGCACAGGGAAAAATAAATGTGAAAATGTGAAAGGCTGTGACAATATTATATTCCACCCCAATATGAACAATAATAACAAAAACTCAGTGTCATTTCAGTCCCTATGCCCACAACCTGGTAGCTAACTGCCACCTCACAGATCAGCACATGTAAAGTATATCTTCAGACCAATGTGAACAAAAGGAAGGAAAACATAAAAAAACATTCAACTGTCTGACCTTTCTATCAGGACCATCTGATCAGTTTAAATTGTCTCCAAATATTGATCAGTATCTCAATATTAGATGACATTATTAAATGTCAGCAGAGACATGCCAATTTTTCACCAGAGTCCTTTGCTGACTATTGTATCTCCATATGCTTATTCTTTGTGTGGTTTTTATTCTAATTCTTACAGGACTAGATTTGTCCCCAGGCCCCATACTGTGCACAAGATAGAATGATCCCCATGTCAATTACTGTTTCCTCAAGATAATTTGACACACATTTTCTTAGTTAGCAACATCATAAGTATTAGATCTAATTACAGGGAAAGCCATGTACATTATAAAATATAAATTAAAGTTTGTTTTATAGATTAAAAGCAAATCAATATTTAGCAATAACATTCTCAAAAATGTTTTCTGTAATTACAGTATGAAACTGATTAGTAATTCAGGCTGGAATTATGGGTCTTGGATTTATTATCCAGTAAACTGATAGGGAAACGCCTACCCTATTAAACCACAGTTCTCTGGGTGTTTCCTCTCCAGCCATAAAAGATGACAGCTGGGCCCTCGATGGCTTCAGGACAGTTTGATGCAAGTAGTATCACTTGTGTGTTAACATCATCATGAGAGTTCACTGGTGGTGCTGTCACGGTCAGAACTATATAATAGCCAGCAACTTCAAAGATTTGGAGAAGATGATTTTAGAAAAAATAAAATATGTTAATATGTTTTGCTTGTCAAAGCTAAACTTGGTTTACTTCTTTACAAATTTGTACTGTATTATATATTGTTTACGTAGCACACAGTTCAATTGTAAGCATACATACAAGGAAGCAAATCTTACTGGTACCAAGTAATTACTAAAATTACTTTTAGTTAATCACAAGTACACATGCTGTCAGAGACGCACATTAAAGTGCTTGTTGTTTGCCTCTGGATATCTCTAAATTTAGAAAACAAACAAAAATGTCAGAAATAGAAATCAACAATTAAAATTGCTGACTTGTAGCTAAAAAGCAAGTTTATAACTACAACAATCAGAAATGGAACGTAAAGAGATAACCACTGAGAGAAGCTGTTTCACAAAAAGTTTTGTTTTGTGTTTTTTTCTCCTGAATTTTCCAAATTGGTAGGGGTTAAAACAGAACCCATAAAAATAAAACCAATTTTTTAGAAGTTTCTTTTTCTTTTCTTTTTTTTTTTTTTCTGGTGAAGAAAGACTCTGTTTCTTTGCTACACAAAAACTCTTTCATTGCTTGGATCCTGAAGTGTTAAGCTAGTTACTCTGCTGTGCTATCTATTCAGACTGTCAAGAATTCCCTAAAATAAATCCAGGGTAAACAGGGTCCATAGGTCCTGATGGTTGGAAATGGTGTGTGTGTAGGAGAGTGACATGAGCAAGCCAGAGCTTTGAGGTGGGTCTGCCTCAACCTTCTGTTCTAAGAAGCTCCCAAGTAAGACTCAAAAAGTCAAGTTTGACTTCAGCAGCAACTGATTTTTTTCATAGTGAAAACTCAAGGCAAGTAGAAAATGACAGGAAAGGACATATAATCTCTGATACAAGAGTTATAACTGTAACTCCCTGTCTCTTCTTCCTTGGCTTCAACAGCCTTCTGAGCTACAGCAAATTGTATCCTGCTGACTCTAGGGACTCTCCTCAGCCCCCTCTGTTCCCTCGGGGCCTGACTGATAGCTCCCTGCTCCCCAGAGTATCCTCTCCTTCTCCCACCTACTCCACTATTGACATTTCTCTCTCTGAGCATGCATCTGAGGACACCATGGGCAAATGTAGCACATACCATATGTCACAACACGCAAACAACTCAAGGCATATTAGTGCCCCCATGGGACTTGCTGGAGCTGTTCCAAAAAAAGAAACAAAACAAGAAGAAGCAGGGCGTAGGATCCTTTCAGTGTAAAACCACCAAGAAGGCGGCCATGAAAAGTCATCTACTTTTTTCTACTACATCAACTACAGAACATGGACATAAAGATCTAAGCGTGGAAAGATGTCTCACACCCCTGGTCAAGGGCAGATATCCAACAGAAAAGGACTTAATTTCATCCACTGAGGTTATGAAAGCAAGCTGATCCCTCAAATACACAAATATGCAGAGAAGCTACTAAACAAGATTGGATAACAACATAGATCACCACTATGATCCATAGCTTTAAAGGCACAAACTGGTTGCGATCAGAGGCTTGACGCAGTTTTGACCGGAGAAATTATTACGTCACAGCAAAGGAGGGAAAATCCACAAGGCACAACATCTCACTAACCAAAACCCCATTCATTTTTTCCTGTTTCCTCAGCAGAACATCCAAAATACCTTGTTCTACATTGCAACAAGCCTAACTCCAAAGAGTTTGGACAGCAGAAATAATGACACAGGTTTAAGAAGGTAAAAAATCCTTCCTGCTCTTTGATTAACTGGGCTTCTTGATGGAGTTAAGTGCAAACAGCTGCCTGGACTTCAACCGAAAAGCCTAAATCTAAACACTCAGTGTTTACATGACCCAAACTTCTAATCAGGCAGCTGGATAATCCACCCTTTTAAAGTATCCCTAAGAGTTTCAGGGAAATGTGATTTTCTTACAGCTAAGCCAATCAACAACCACTTTAAAAAACTCCAGCTACCAAGTTACTACTTTGGAACAGCAGTCTCAGCGGGATGGGGTCACGACCTCACAGGGAATCACAAAGCAATTTTGGTGGGATCCTTCCCCCTTTCTTTTTCTTTTCTCTTTCTCTTTTTTTTTTTTCTTTGAGAAGTACAAATCTGAATCTCTAATTTCCTCTGTATTCAGATGCTGCAAGGTAATAAATTAGAGAAGGAGAAAAGCATAGAGCAGTGCTTACATGCATGCTGGCATTTGCTCACAGGACCTTAATCTAAAATCTCGTGAAATCCTGACCACATCCATCTGGAACCAAGGAACTTGGAAAAGGCAAAGTACAATCACCACCACCAGAGTCCATAATTTCTTAGGGGGGAAAAAGGAAAGAGAAGCAGGACCTAGGAATGAGAAGATTTTGCAGAAGAAGACTGCATAGATGTTTACAGGACCACTTATAGGATTTGATGTTCCTTAAATTGACAGACACATTCATAGTGACTTTAACTGGCCATAGCACTCCATGCTTAGGGCTCTATTCTCTTCTCATGATATTGTTTTACAACCATAACTCATTGTAAGGTCAGGCTCTTGGTTTTGGTTTTATGTTTTGCTGAAATATTTTCACCTTATTGTAGTTTATCATTACTTACCAGATATCCCAATGTTTGTCTTTCTTTCTCTAAATTAGTAAAGTCCCTGTGATAAATCACATCCAGTCACACCTGTTAAGATAATGAGTGTCCGAACACAAATATTTTCCCTGGCCAATACCATAGTTAATAATCTGCTCATCCAGACAATGACTAACAATATATCTTATAATTCAACTAAATTTTACATGTCCCCCCATAAAAGTGATTCTTCTTGGACTAAGCAGAGAAACATGGGCTTTACTTCTGAGTCTACTGCTGAGCTACAGGGTGATCCTGGACAACTTGATACTTCTGTGCCTCCATATCCCTACTTGTAAAAGTTGGCTGGTGATGTTTAGCTTTCTGTTTGAGACATGGTAAAGCAAATTAGTTTTAGTAATGAACAATAATGCTCAAGACTGTATATAAAGTTGTATTTTAAAACTAGTGAAATAAATTGAAAACAAGAAAAAGATTTATCTTTTTCAAAGCAGGAAGTGATGCTTTTAGAATACATGGTAATAAAATAAAAATAAAAGGATATGCTTTTAGACAGAACTGATACAATCTGGCCATAGAGGAAATAAACTTCATTCAGTGTTTCTTCATTTTGCAAGACCCCAGCAGAGCAGCAGAGATACAGCACTGAAGATCCAACACTGGAGAAACAGCACTACATAATCCCTTTCAGATTATATGGCAAGTATTTTATTTTCTAGCCATAGAGGTTGAAAGGTTTGAGGCCAAAGCTGAGAAAGAGCTTTTTTGTTTTTAAGAATTGTTTATAAATACTGCAATGTTGGAAGGAATGTGCCAAATTTTAATCTAGATCTGAATACACAGATGAAAATTTCTTGTGCTTTTCAGTGATAGTAGAGGTCCCTTTCAAATAACTTGAATATACTGGTAACAAAATGAAAAGCAGTAAAAGTTTGGCTTAACTTTTTATTACTCAAGGTTTCCAAGAATTTCTCCTGCTTATGGGTAGGTGTCCTTTCCACAAAGAAGCCCAGAAGAGAGCTCTTGCATTAATGTCCACTAACTCCTGCTGTACTAGACAATCACTGTATAACAGACACATGCTGTTCATTAATTCCTCAGCCAGCCTCTCTTGTCTTTACCGAATGATCTAATAACTGTCAGTGGGCAGCAGTGAGAACAAGAATATCTGATTTGATAGAAAAATTTCACATCCTTCACCTTCATACTAAGAAGCCAGCTGTCATATCTGCTCTATTCTTAGCTCTGCGTGGTTCCTATTGCGACTACATGGCAATGTAGCTGCCCCCAGCTGAATTGCACAGTCCACTCCTACCTGCATCCCTAGCAAATTCCTATGGCTTTTTTAGGATTCTATAGCTCCTCTCATCTTTCCAGCTTCTTTTCCACTCCTGCGGCTGATGAGCACAGAAAGCAGAAAGTCTGGCAAAAAGAGTAGCAGAGTCCAGCACTAACCCTATGAAAGATGAAGTGGCAAGTGATAGGAAATTGGAAGATTATTTATAAAACACCAAAATAACTTCAGTTCCCTCCAGTTCTAATCCTCTTTTTCATCTGTAGGATGAGACCACCTCTATTTGGTTTTTTTGAGATGTGTTTGAGTTTAAGGTTCCCGTTTAATTATTTTTAAAAGGCTGAGGGGAAGGTTGGAGAGCTCTGAGCTGCAGAAGAAAAAGCAGTCTATATTCTCCTCTCTGTGTGAGGCTTCAACTCTACGCACACCACAAGGTGAGCAAAAGGCATGCAACTAAGTCTGGCTGTTGTGCTGAGAAGGCATGGCAGAAGGTGACATCTAGCTCACAGGCTAGTCAGTAAAACACAGCATCAGACACCACTTGCAGTCTTTGCTGGGAACACATCCTGCACTGAAAGCGCATGATGCAAGGCAAGTGCATACAGCACAACACAACAGAGGATGCCTCAAAGTGAGTCCCAATACAGTTCCTCAGCCTCTAGTCCATCACCACTGTGCGCCAGCCTTCAGCCACAGGCCTTCTGGCAATGCCATTAGGGACCCTGTATTCATTACCATCACAGACCACAGCGCTTTCTTCCTTTGCTGAACAGCACAAAATATTTTTCTGAAGAACACCTACAGCATTTGTGTCCAGTTTCTCTCTTGAACATCTTTTTAATTATGTGGCTTTTAAGATAAAATGTCTCAATTAGGCAACTATTTATTTTCAACTATGAGTTCAGTTTGCTTTGCTTCCCAGCAACTTTCTGGACAGTCAGAATAATAGCAGTACTGTAATTCAAATAACTGTGTCCTAAAAAATAGATACATCTGCAGTATTTGCTGTTGAACAAGCAACCAAGCCCAAATATTATCTTGTAACTTTGAGAAATAAAATATAACAAGTATCAAGTGAAATATCCCTTCTACACTGACATCTTTCCACAGTCTCCATTTTCTGTATCTTGAAAATGCAAATAAAGTCTTATCACAAGATGCAAATATAACTTTTTCAGCACCAAATATATCACATCAGACTCATGTAGCCCTATACTTAGATTGCAATACACTCTCTGAAGAAAGAGTCATTTTTCAGTGTCTTAGCGTGGTGGAACTCGTCCACAACCTGAACTTACCACTCGATAAGAACTTGTATGTGAGAATCTGAGTAATAAAGCCCATTCAAAATAAGCCCACTTAAATCTTTTCTAAACCTTATTTAAACCTCTAAAAGACAATGTAGAAGAGTAATGTTAGTCTACGTGAGAACACCAGCCACAATACTATTACAACTGTCTATATGTATTCACCAATATCCATTGAAGGGTGTCATGGCAGGCAATGTAGTTTGGGTTTTTCTCCTTGACCTGGGCTTTCTTAGCTGTGTTAACCTTGGACAACACATTTCTCTTTTCCCTTGTCTGGTGAGCAATAACTTGTTACAAAAAAAAGGCTGTCTTGCTTATGCTTCTGAACAATATCTAACCTGCAAACAGCTCTAGTTAAGACTGCAAATTTAGGTGCCAAGGTGAGAAGTAATAGCAGTAGCTCTGTCTGCAGAAAATGAGGTGCAGAATATCTGGGTGTTTTAAGACAGAAGCTTTCCAGCTCTCAAACTGGCAGGCTTAGCTCTGCAAGCTAACATACAGCCCTGCTGTGTGCTTACAGCTGCTTCAGGCCCAGTTAAATCAAGTTGTTCATACACAGTTCCAAACCCTATTTAACTTCACTGTATATCTCTGTATTCACACCAGCGCATAAAGAGCCCCCAGCTAGGGGTGTGGTGCAGAACCAGATCCTATCTGCTCACTGACTCCATGTGGCACCATCCACAGCTGCAATGCAAATACTGCTTTCATTCTGTAGGGATTCCTAAGAAAATTTATTTGAAGTCTGGAAGTGATAAAGGGTAGTTATTCTGTGTAGTAAACAATTTTCTATAGTAAACAATTACATATTCAGCATCTGCTTATCTTGTTCAAAAAAAGAGGTTTTTTTAAAATAAAAACAGTAAGAACCATATTTAAAGATTTGAAACTCAGAGGTTTTTTTAACAAGGTCTGCTTATAGACATTGGAAGGTCATTTTTTTCTAAAAGGATAATACAATTTTATAGAATTGCAAGCATCTCTACTAAATGTTTGCCTGTGTTTCTGCATAACTGAATAGAAAATGGTTACAAAAGAACAACCTCACAAATGCAGAATCATGCTGCCAAGATTAGGTACAGCTTGCTCATAGTTTCAGTGGGTGCCCCATAGTACTTCTGGGGGCCGCAAAACATACTGTGACCAAGGCACTCTAAAAACAAGTGTGTCAAGCCACAGCCACTGGGAAAAAAAAAACCCAATACTAAGGCAGAATTTTTAGAACAATCAAAAATACCATCAAACTACTTCACATGCGCAACATGTCCATGATGGAGTAACTAGTGAAAAGCAACTAGTAAAAATAGGAAAACGAAAAGAAAAACAAAAACTATTTGATCTGCATAAAATGGGTTTTCACAAAATAGGAAAAACCAGGTTTCTCGCAGGGATTCAAAGTTAAGCTACCTACTATCTGAAAGGACAACCAGCTACTGTCTGTCAGCGGTGTGCTACTAACAGTTTATTAGTCTGCTGACATCTCCATCTAGAAAAAACTGGTAAATTGTCTCAGGATGAGAGGCAACAGTGAGTGAAAAGGACTTGCTGTGATGTGGTGGTGGCAAGCAGGATTTTTTAGACATCTACACTTACTTTGTGATAAAATGCTTCTAAGATGGTGTCACTTCCCTCCCAGACAGCCCAGCTTTTCTTAGCGCCTGATACTGAATCAGTGACCTTCTGTGAATCGGAGCTAATCTCAGGATATGTCACATCTGTAGCAGGAGGAACAGCTGAGCAACACTTGTCCAGGCATAATTGAGCCTCAAGATTGCAGAGCAGTGCGTGATTAATTGGCTGAAGGATTCCTGATAAAGAGGAAGAGGATAATGACCTGCCTGGGTCAATGGGTGGTGCTCTGCTTATCTGGAAGCATAACAGGCATTAAAAGAAATGCTCCTGATCAAGGTCACAGGGAATGGTGACAGATTCTCTGTGAGTGTGAATTTGAGGCATTTCAAAATCACATTCCACAGATGTGCACAGGGGTAAGCGTACTTAGGAAGAGTATTTTAATGCCTTTTATGGTTCTGGTTCCACCACCATTATTCACAAAAGTACTGCCAGGAGCCTAATCTTGAAGAGATCCACCGATCAGCTTTGCAAGTACTTCCACATAGACTTGGAAAAGGTAAGCCTAAACCAAGGCAATTCTCACTTGATTTTCATGTGGATATTCTAGCTTGTTCCACGGTCCTCTTAGAAGCAAACAGGCAATGATTCCACATTGGAAAAGGGGAAAGAGCCACCTGGAACAACTTCTGTGGGCAACAGCTGTGGTGACACATACATGTGACTCTTGGCTTAGGAACTGCTTTGGCTCTCTAGGACTGCTCAGCTAAGGTGAAAAGAGCAGGTATCATTTCTACTCCACACATCCGGCTTCTCAGCAACCACGGCAACCTCCTTGGTGCACCCTCAGGAAAGGGAAGCCTTGAACATTTCTAAGAATGGACTTTAGAGCAAGTGCTGATTATAGGTCCATCGCAGTCTTGTGCTTCAGTCCACCAGGATGCCTTATGCAGATCAACTACATCTCGCGCAATAAGTTTGCAGCAGCAAAGCTGCTGTAAATATCTGCTGGGTAAGTTCAGGTAAATTTAACAAAAAGATGATAAACATTCATTTAAATTAATAAAGACAGCAACAAACAAAGATACCTTTTTATAACATAGCAGCAGTCTGTTCTGCCATCCAGAGGACTCCCTGTGTCTTATGGACAGTGCATCTTCTGGTACCTCCCCCTCAACGGCCTAAACAAATTTGACTGTCCAGATGGAAATACCCCAGGGGGTTCACAGTTGGCTGATCTAGCCAGGCCTCTTCACAGGGAAGGGTAACTCTTCCCTCCTTACTCTTTGGATGAAAAACAATTTGTTTACTCAAACAGCTCTCCCTCTTTTCTGGGTTGATAAGAATTTCACCTCCATCAAACAGCTGAACAGTTTTTTCTCTTAAACTCTAAATACTCATGAAAAAGATTCTATGGGAGCTGAGCTCTTTATGCTTCATGAGTGCACTCCAGCTGCCTCTAGTCTAATGATGTTTTTTTCATCTGCCACACAGATTTTCATACACTGAGGTTACTGCTCAATTATACTGTTGCTTGTGGAAAATTGAAAGGATGGCAGTTTATTGGAAATAAGTGTGAGGTAGAGTCCTACAGGGAGGAAAGTCACTCTTTGAAGCTTCAGTCGGCATCGGTTTATATAGGCCACACAAGAAAAGGTGTGGTGGGTCACCAGCTGACATATGCTCAGAAGAAATCAAAAGTCATACTGGTTTTGGCACAAATACAAATGGGCAAAACATCAACTGGAACAGGATTTTTAGCCCTTAATGGAAAGTTTTCCACTTCAAACAACCACAACAAGTAGGAAAAATGATCTTAGAAGTTGTTCAGGACTGAAATAGAGCATGAAAAGTAACAACGAAGAGTTTGCAACCTACAGTATTTTCACAATTTTTCTATTCCCTCTCTGGGCATATGTGCCCATTCCAAAAAGTCAACTGTATGCTGCTAATTGTATAAGCCAGGCAAATGGGAGTTCATAGTTTCACACAGTTGTTCCATCCCTTGACAGGCCCATCTGGCAGCACGTATCTTCTAAGCAAACTGGAAATGGCCAAGTTGCCACGAGCGATCCATAGCCTTACCCTGAGAAAAAAAACAGTATTCAAACTGAGCTGCCCTTGAACAATGGCATGAGTATTGCCCATCTCCAGAGAGAAAAGACTTGGCTACTTCCTGTTTCACTCAAAGATTTATAGCTGATCATCATACAATAACTGCTGGTTAAGAGTTATTAATCCTTCCAGACCCACTTCACATTAGTGACTAATCCAAACTTATCTGGTGCATAAATCACTGGGCACTAAAGCATTATGTGTTCCCTCCTCTTTGGCTGTAATTCTGAATCCTTGAGGGTGTTCTTTTACAAACCCCTAATCTATTTTTGTGGCTCCAAACGTGCTGAGCTAAATTCTAATTTATAATCTCACTTCTTGCTCATGCAGCAATTTCCCACTCCCCAGCACCTAGCTTTCAAGTGTCCCACTTTGTAGTGCACTGCCCTCTGATGAGTTCTCAATAATAGAGCTCAAATCCAGCTCTAAAAGCAGCTCCCCTGCCAAACCTCACTTGGTGCTACAGAACGCTACAGAGCCCTTGTATACTACTGAAGCACAGAGGTGAGAAGATTAACTAAGGGAATTTGCAAGGTGGGACACATACAGAAAAGCTCAGCAATATTTCTGTCTGAGCTTTATTCTTATACAAATAGTTCGGAAGTATTAAACATACAAAACAGGATATAGAGGGCATTTTTCTTTGTGCTCTGAGGACTACAGTGTTCTCTAAAATAGAAAGTGATAAAATGCACTGAAGTGGTCTTCTCCTCCTCCCTTAGACATGGCTGTTCCCTTTCACACTGAAACAACTCACATGGCCAGAGCCTTTCACAAGAGAACACTGCTCCCTCCGTGTGTTTTGAATGTTCACACAGCAGGGGATGTCTGTTAGTACTCATTTGTACAGCAGTATGCAGTGGTCCCTGATTTTGTTTGGTGAATCTAGATGCTGCTTTAATGTAGGTTTTTTTAAACCTTATTAAGTTTTTATGTATGTTTTTACATTTTCTGCAATTCTGTTGAGAAATCTAGTCTGGGCAAAACAGCATGTGTAGAACATAGGAGTTTCATGTTCTCAGAGTTAATCAAGCTTTTACATGAAGACATGCAGATGGCTAATATTCTGATGCTGCTATTTTAATTCATGTCAACATATGCATAAACTGTACTGCTGTACGTGAGGTCGTTCTTCCGCAGCAGCTAGCTGCTATTCTTACAAATTCATAAAAATGGACATAATTTGGCTCCCTGCTAGGAGGTTGGCATTTATCATAAATATACTTTGTTATAAGAACAACAAGCTCTTCATTTTCCTCTAGAGCAGTGCTTGGGGGTTTCACTTCTGAGAGTACTGTTACAATTCACCAATCTGATCTACAGATAGAATACAGTCATCAATTAATCCAGCCTACTACTGATTCAAAGATTTTATATCACAGAAAATTATTCCATAGATTCTCTCTACTGTTAAAAAATTGGTACTTTTAAATAAAAAATTTAAAAAAAAAATTAAAAAATTATTTTCTTTTATGGTCTGTATTTGTCATGCCTTTGCTTCTATCTGAGCTTTGCTATTAGAGCAAGAAGGGCACTAATATAAAAAATTTTCTCCCCACCTTACTATCTTTCCATTTTCTCTTAGCCAAATCAAAGTGAGTTGAAATATATCTGCAAAAGCAACTCCCAGTTTTTCACCGCATCTAACCAGTAGAAAGCCAACTGCTGATGCGCACTGCCAGGTAGCCAGGGCACCTATTTTCTGATGCAGCAGTGTGAAACACACACTGGGAGCTTTTGTTAAGACTCCATCGCAGGATCCAGGTAGTCACAGTAAACTCCCTTTGTGAGCACTGGAGGGAACAGGTACTTGAAGACAAAAGTAATCTCATCCTAAAGCAGACATCTGAAATAGGTGACTTCAATCATCTAAAATCCTCTTTGCTCATTATAACAGGAGACCAGGATAAGTAACACAGATGGAGATACCAGAATTGTAGCTATTTCCAGCAGTTCCACCCAGGCACTGTAGGTATATACCATCTACAGTCCTCATTTGTCTATTATAAAGAGACAAAGCCACAGCCTACGCAGCATTTGAGAACTGGGAAGCCACTTGCACTGGGAGAAGGGACATCTTGGTCTTCCAAACGCTTAGAATGAGAAGCATCCAGGAAAAGTCTGGCTTTAGATTAACACCTCACTCTTCTCCGCTGTTTTTCATTTGTGGATCTCAAAGTATCTCACAAAGCAAATCAATGTTATTATTCTTGCTTTACTTGTCCAGGGTCATCTAGCATAGACACAAGCTGAACTCTAGTGCTCTGAAACACTGCTCAGTACCACACAAGCCACGCACTTTCCCCTAAACAAGCATTAGAGTAATGTTATCTCCAGAAATACAGAAATCTGGGATTCACAGTATGAATCTAAAACTAACTTTCTAAAATAAATGAAAATAAAATAAGTGCAACTATAAATGTAAATTAAATAAGAAGCAACTTATCTGGACTGATTTTTTAGGCATCTGTCTTGAAATTTACAGTGCAGAAATAATATCACTCTGACATCACAAGTATGTACTTCTGTGCATTGAGAAAATCCTGCTGTTTATTTGAATCTTTTGAAGTCTAGTATCAACATCGCTTCTTAGTCCCCAGAGTGTCCTCAAGGTTTGAGATGTGTATTTTTAACTTCTATACTTACTGACATTCCATTCACGCTCTTTGGCTGTTCTCCCCATCAGGGCTTCATCAGCTATCGCTCTGATTTTGGCACCGCCGAGCTTATTTGCTTTACCATTTCCTAAATGCCTGTGTGAAGAAGAGGTGTGGCGTGCTATGCCAACTAGTTCACCCACACAAAAACTGTGTTAGCTTAAGAGCTGAAGTTCTTTGAGGGCATTTTCCTACCAATGGAATCACCATAAAACAAGGAAATCATCAGTTAGGGCAGCACTGATGCTCAGGCCAGTTATACACATCATGTTTTACATGTCTTGCTGCCCACACACCGTAACACCTACAGGCTCTCACTGACCCCCACTTCCACACAACAAGCTCACCCACACCTCCAGGATTCAGCCACCCAGAGTGCATCTACTCAGTCCCTGAAGCACACCCACCCACCACAGTAGGAAGTGGAAGTGGCAAGAGGGACAAACCCCATGGGGACAGCATGAAGCGGCAGCTCAGTGTCAGCAGGCATGGGGAGGAGCAGCACTCTGCCGTTCACTTGCAGCATATTGCATCCCCCTCAGAGACATACTCCTGCAGAGCTCAGAGTACACAAAGACTACTGTTTGATTCCACTTTAAACAATTTTAGCTGTACTCAAACAATAGACTCCCTTAAAGCTTCAAGAATCCCTTAAAAAAATCCTTTGCATCTGTCAAAATTTTTTGCTGAATTTTTCAAATCGTGATGCCAAAAAAGGGGAAAAAAAATCGAATCAAGGAATTTGTTGGTTGGAAAAGCCAACATTATTTAGTCTGAATCCAGAATATTTTAGAAAGCTTGTTATAAAACAGGGTGATGCAGGAAGAGGATAGAAAGTGCTTCATTCATGATTTATTCTAATGTTGGATTTCAAGGGTGCCGTTAGGGAAGTACAGGTAGAGCCTGTCAAGTAAAATGTCACCACTTGGTTTTAATAAGGCAGAGAAGATACAGGGGTTTCAGGGCCTGGTATTTTATGCTACCATCAGAAAACAAATGCAGCCAGGAGACAGCAGTCCTCAGGATAGCACTGCTCGAGTCCTCTGTGTTTCAGACCTTGACGGTGCATTGGACAGGAAGATTAAGACCACGTGAAATTTGAATTCAGTCTCATTGGTAAGAGTCTTGATGACAAATAACTATTTTCCTAGCAAGACCCTTTCCTCTGTATGACATCACTTGCAATATACCTATCTTGGCACTGTATGGTAAAGTACCAGACACAAGTAGGGCCTGGTCTTGGAGGGGGTAGCTAACTAAGAATAAACACAGTTTGGAAGTCAGCACTGCCTGAGTCATTGCATGTTGTCCTCACAGAGCAAAATGCAAAGAAGAAAAGCAAGCTGGACACACCAACCAAGTTGGCAGGAGCACAGGAATTTTTTTTTAGCTGCCATAAAGACCTACTGAAACAAGAGCTCCCCAAATCTCTGCAGGTATGTCTGTGACTTTTCCATCATCAGTAGCCTGCTGCTTAGGGAAGCAGAGCATTAGGCTTTCTTTAAAGGGTTTTAAAAGCCCCTCTGTTCACTTTCAACTATTCATCACGGTCATTTGAAGCTGTCTTTTGCACTCCTCTTTCTTCTTACTCACATCTGGTGCTGCATGTTACTACGCTGCAACCATAAATTACGAAGGAATGATATGGAGATACTGGATGCTCTGTTCCAGTGTCCTCACAGCCAACCATTCAATAAAGTTCTTATGTTTCCACTACAATAAATATATAGGAGAAGGGGGTGGAGGTACAAAGTTCCCCATTCTAGAATATAGCTGTTAAATAGCACTTTATTAGCAGGGTCAGCAAGCATATATGCTGAAAAATAAATAGCATATTTTAAAAAGAGGATTTTGTCCCTCAGTGAGTACATTCACATTGAAAACTCCAGAACAGAAAAGTTTTAGCAAAAGCATTTCAGAAAGGGATGATCTCTGTCAGTAGTCGGTCTCCTGGCAAAATCTGGCATTTGCATGTCCTACATACAAGAGGCTGAAGTAGGAGAAGGCTGGTTTTAATTGTCTTTGCTCCAGACATATGATACGACAGTATGTTGTCCCAACACGTGAACCTGTTACGCAGTTACACAGATCATACCAGATAGTGCTGTGCACTTGGTGAGCATTTCTGTAGCCATGTGATATTCCACTGTTCTCAATCTCTGCTGTGCAAGTATATCCCATTCCATGACTGATTTGGCTGATTATGGAAATGGAGGGGAAACTGCAATCAGTTTTGCATTTTTTTCCAAATGACAATTGAAATTACACTGACAGCATTAGGCTTGTTAGCTTCCATTTCCATCTTCATCAGAAGCTCTCTACCACTGGTGTACAAGTTTCTCTGGAAGAGAAGCCTCTTTAAGTGGAGACTTGAAGAAATGGGGTTTGGCTAGTGGTCATTAAATGGTTCTTTAAATGCACGATTACGGAAGATGGCATTTCCAGTGGTGTAAGTAAACTGTGCAAGTACGAGCATTTCAAAGTCTAGAATGGAGCTGTGAAAACTATGTTAATCTCCTTTCAAAACTCTCCTTCCCATACACTCATGGTGAAAAAATTCCTTGAGAATTAATACATTAGGGCCTGTCTTCTCTGTAAAAGCTATTTTTGGTTTATCATTAAGGGTAAATATATTCATTCTGGGTATTTTCTGAACATGTTCTTGAGTTCCAGTGTCTTGAGGACAAGTACCACTGTAGTATTTATGTGAGAGCTGACCACAGAAAAAATGTTCCGGTTCTATGATTCACAACCCCACATAAACCAGGTCTCGCACACAGCTTAAAAGAAATGAATCTCAAGAGCTTGTCATCACCTCTACAGTTCCCAGGGAAATAATAAGAAATCTTTTTAACTGTCTCAGTGGACATTAGGCCCTTACCTTTCTTGACTGCCCACCTTAATTTCTCAACCTTGTTTTACTGAGCACCGATTTTAAAAAAATTACTTGCATCGCCATATAGAAAGTTGCCTGTGCACTTGGACAGCAAATGGAATACATGAAACTCAAGAAAAAGGCAAAAGACATAGTAATGTAAGGCAGTAAAGCATCTGGAGCGCCTCCTAGCAGGAAGGCACTCAGGGGTTAAACTGGACTACATTGAAAGAAATCACTGGTGAAGGGTTCATTTATTTACATTCCCATTAGAGGAGTCTACAAAGACATACATCAACAGAAACAAACCATTTTAGTGCATTCATTGACTGAACATCCATCAGTGAACATGATCTATGCCAGCATGTCTTAGGAGTGACAAGATATTATTACTGTAGTGCCAAAGGAGGAGCGGGGCAGGGGAATGAACAAAAGGGAGTGCTTATCCTTGCCCTAACAATGAGCCCTATTCTCTTTCACTGCACCTGAGCTCCAAGGCTTCAAAACCAATGAACTTTTTTCATTGGCCACTAACAGATATGCTGTGGTTTGCTTCACGGCCGATAGCATACGAATCCTTGGCGGTGTACCATGTTTCCTTAAAAGGAGCCCTTCCTCTCATAGCATCTCTTGACTACTGTATCACCTTCTCTAAATAAATGACATCATCTCGCCCATCAACCACATGCAGCTTTACTCCTTCCCCCTTCCTTCCCACTGTTTGCACTCACTGTTTATTTTTTAAGCACCTAACCCCCTATTAATCCACCAGACAGTACAAAAGATCCATTTGTGAGAGACAGCGATTAGAGCTGTAAGCGTTCAGTCTTTCTGTGAAACACCTGTTTCATTCAAATAACCAAAGGAAAAAAAGCAGAAAGCAAGACAAACTGCTGGTGGAAATGGAGAGAAATGGGAGAAAAATCCTAATGTGATGAGAGCTACCAAACTTCGGATGGCAGTCTTCTTGCCTTCTTCAACCAGTAGTGCAGAAAACACACACAGCATCTACAGTACCAAGCTCAGATACCTGTGACACTGGTAGACTCCTTATCAACCATGTCCCTGCTCTTAACTCTTAACAGAGTGGAGAAATGTGCCAACTACTTAACTGAAATATTTTTTGCAGTTTTCTTTATTATTTTTTTCCTTTGCCTAAAATTTAAATTAAAAAGGCTGACACCATCCTAAAATTTGAACTATTTCAACCATTCCTGAAACATCCTCAGCACCAAAAGTGGACATTTCTACTGTCCCAGTTTTTATGTTTTTTTCTTCCAACAGCACCAACATCTGTCCCCATTTTGAAAAATGAGTACTTTAAGAGAGAATGAACATGGCTTTGTACTTTCATAATCGTTTTGGTCAGTCATATAAATGTAAGGGCGGCCTTCATATACATAAACACATATAGAAAGGGTCAGTAACTAGATTGCTGTTGGATTTGTCTTCTTTGAATACAAGGTAAGTGACAATATACAAACAAAACCACCAAGTGGCATAGCATGGCTCTGAGTCATTCTCTCTCTTTTATGAAATGAGAGAAAATTATATACTAGATTGTATAAGCACCACAGGCAATAACTAAAGCTGGAAGAAGGCCAAGCTGCATTAAGAGCTTCTATTTGATCTAGTTCAAGATCCCTAAACACCCAATGCCTGATGAAGTCAGTGGAAAGGCTCCTATCAATTTCAAAAGGTGCTGTATTGAACCCAACACAGTTGGTAAACAACAGTGCATGGAACAAGGAACAGAGCTGACGCTATAGCAATTAAGTTCATCACCACACTGGAAAGCAGGCTGTGGTAATACACGCAGTAACCATATTTCAAGACTGATCAGCTTTTCCTCTTTCCAGGGGAATCTGTCCTCTTGAGTAGTTTTAAGCCTCTGAAATTAATGGGATTACTCAAGGAATAATGCACCACAGAACCTGAATATTTATGGTAAATCTACCACAGCAATTTCTAATGTACTGTGATCCAAGAATTCTGAATAAAACATCAACAATGCAAAGACAGATCTCCAACTGATATAAATCAGCTGTTTCCCTTTCAAAGCAATGGAGCTGCAACAATTTGCAACTAACAAAACCACATCTTAGCATTTTCAAAATTAAAATAATTTTTGCAGTATTTACAGCTAAGAGCAGACCCTTGCTTTTATTTTCTTACGGTATAATAATAGCTCATTTCTTGTAAAATAATAGATCATTTCTGTTGCCTCAAAGTGCAATTTTTTTTTGCTTATCGCAAAACTGTAGGCATTGTAAGAAACTATTTAGATTCCAGTTGGTTTCTTTTAAGTTGCACTGCTTATACACTAGTAACTTCCTTAAGAATTCCCCAGAGGAAATGAAGCATGTATTACATAAGCAAGTGTATACACAGGAATAATACAAAACACACCTTTTCTTCTCTTTTCTAAACTCTTTAACAACACATAGAAACAAATACCTATATGTGTGTGCGTGTAATGAGTATATGTGTACGTAGATACATAGCTGTATCTAGCTACATACATTATTATAGTAACAGTCATCCTTTCATACTGCTCATCAATAGCAGGTTTTACTCACCTGATGGGCAATTTGCCATCGGGGCCATCCTGTCTGTCAGCATGCCTTATCTGCTATCATGCCTTTCTTCAGATCTGTAGTTACAAGTAAGAAAAGGTTGGATATCTGTCTCCTCCTAAACACAATAAAATTAAAGCTGTAATTAGCAGCCTGCCCTGGACAACCAGGTTACATTCCACTCCACATGTAGAGCCCATGCAGAAGTGACAGGCCCCTGAGGACAATATGCGAGTCAAAAGGAGAAAGTTAGCCCTGAGATGTTCAAACTCAGAACCAGGCTAAAAATAAATGCGAGTTAAGCTCATTCTTTCTTTAGGAGGCTGAATTATAGAAAGGACTTCGTGCTTGGATGGCACCAGGATACCCGCAAGGTAGTCCGGGTTGAAGAAATTGGGCTTCAGAAAAATGAACTCAGATGAAGTATTTTCCTATTGATACTGACTAGTCATGTTAAGGTAAAAATGACCCCAGAAAAATAAAACAAACAAAATATTATTACCTTTCTGAAATAGGAGATATCAATAATTTCCAAAAAAATGAAGGAATTAATTAAAAGTACTTCAAATGTTATTGATTTTGTTAACTCTGTGTATACACTGTATACTGCTGTGCCCTGTGGTGGGGCTGCTGGAACCATCCGGAACTGGCCAGAACCAGCTGGAACCGGCCGTGCCCGGCAAGGGGCAGCTCCCACCTCTCCTCACAGCGCGGCTGATGCCCGGGCACCCAAAGCCAGACAGGGAGCAGCAGCACTGCTGTTCAAAAATAGTGAGAAATTAGCCACAAATGGGTCCTGAAGATTTTCACAGAAGCCGGGCGCCCAGCGGTGACTGAAAACTGCCCCGTTCTGGATTGGCAGTGATAATCAGCCACACGTCACTCACCCCTTCTTTACAGACCCCAGTCTGAAGTGACTCCTGACACCTAGCAGCCCAGGAAACACTGCAATTTTAAACTTCTAGCAGAAATTTGGGTTCAATGATGCCACTTCTCTCCCAACAGAGATCATTCCATCTTAATTAACCAAACTCAAGTAAGCAGCTATGTCAAATGAATTAGCAACACGCACATAATCCCATCACATGTATTCTCATTAGAGTATCTGTGCTTCAGCTGACAGATCTGTCATTAACACAAACATACTTTAGCTCTGTTTATAATCGAAACCTTACTTCTGGCCAGCCATTTGGCTGGGAGAGCCAGGAGAACTACTTTTTCCATGTTCACAAACATCTCCGCTGGTCCTTGGTGTCACCACCTGATTAGATCTCTGGCACCGCTGGCTCCTCTTTGGCAACAAGGGGAGCATCGTCTCACCAAGCCTGCGAGCCTGTGTTAAAACTTGGGCTTGAGGTTGAAGGCAGAGCAGAAAGAATGGCCAATGTCCCACGTAACAAACTTGCTTTTCTGCAGATCAGCTGGTTTTTCCTTAGTAAAAAGGAACAATTAACTAATGAAATCAATCAAGAACACAGGGTACCTGAAGCTACTGTTCCTTCCAAACCTTGCCTACATATTTGGACAGTAGAAGTGATATAAAAAAACAGGTACGAGTCCCTGGTTCCACCAAACCCTCCTTGAGCCAACAGAGTTTAGCTGCTAAGCTCTAACACGGGGAACATGTGAACACTACACAAGTTTGCACCTTGGCCAAACCAGGGCAGACACATGGAAGGCAAAAAGTCCATCCCACTGTCCTGATTTCCAGTCATTTTTAAGGGTCTTCTCTGAAACAGCTGTAACGTATTTTAATGTAAGCAAAATAATGTATTCCTCCCTGTGTTCAGTCTCAGAAACTGCTGAAGCATTTCTGCCGATCATTTCCAAAGAAATTCAGCCTGAAGGGGACCTCAGCATGTACGATTTCAGCACTCATAGTAAAAGTTTAACAACATTAGAGGCTGCCACAATGGAAATTGTTGGGCATCACTGGTTTCACTTATAATAATGAAACTCAGTTGAAAGCTAGGAGCAGATTGATGTAGTAGTTTTACATAATAAATACCATTTTTTTGAAACCAAATTGTTTTACAGACACTGACTTCAGCTAAATGTTTTAACTTTCTGAGTTAATCTTGACTCATACATTTTATTCTCACTGTATCACTGTATTTCATTGTTTCAACTTATACATACATTACATGAAAACAAATGTTAATATATACCATGTGTGCATACTGTTATACCCTATTCAGTATTACACTGTTATACTATATTACATGATAATATAAAACCACTATTATCAAATGTCATATTTGCAAATTTCAGAATCAAAATGTTTTGACACTTCCAAAGTAAAACTTCTCAGAATATCTCCTGCACAGCGAGTGCCCAACTCACTCCAAACTCAGTGAGTGCCTGATATCCTGATAGGGTATGCAAACTCATTTTGAAACTTCAAATTTTCCTTCAATAGAGCAAGTTCTAGTTTCCAACCAATTCTACCAACAACGCATAACACCTAAATGACCACTTTGAGACTCCAAAGTGCTCAAGTAAATAGAAGGTCTGCGTCTGTGAAAATGAGATATCTGGTCAAAAATTGTGAGGGTTTTGTTTGCTTTTCTTTAATACTGAACATCTTTGGCCAGAAAAAAAAGGATTTAGTTAGGAATGCTACCATTTGGCAGTTTGTACCTGTGTTCCTGGATGTTTTGCAGAGCTTATGTTACGTGTTCGTATACAAAAGCAGAGCAATCATAACAGTAAGCTGGAAAGATTTTCATGTTTTGTTGTTAAACACTAGCAGATCCCTCCCCACATATCCACGGCCTTCCGCAAGGTTCTCATCACTGACTCTATCCCCATTACCAATCTCCATCATCTAAGAAATAAGATTCATAAAACATAAACCATGACCACAAACCTAAGACCCAAAGCTTGTTATGAGACATGAAGGGTTCAGCCGAAAGTCAAACATCCTCAGAGGAGTAGCCAGAAACCTGGTCTTGTGAAGCACGTCTAGAGGTCATATTGGCATGGAAGGAGGCCGAGGCCATCGCTGGAGTTGACTGATAGCGCCTCAATCTATGGCGCAGCAGAAATTGCCCTGGCTTTATCTTGTCCTTCTGTTCCAACAAGTTCTTGGTTTTCTCATGTCTGTCACCCACACTGCATGGACAAGTCTGCTCCTCCCTCCCCTTTCCTTACACCATGGTGTCAATGGCAACAGTGCAAGGCAGGAATCATCTCTAACTGATTTTATGAACACAGTGAGTATCTTGGGGCATTTCACTAATATAAGCCACAGCTAATGGCAAGCACCCTGCTATCTTCAGCATGCTGTTGATCAGGCTGTAATACCACATTTTATTCAACCCCGTAAAGATACATTTTGATTCAAACTCATAATGAAATACAGACCCCACATTTGAGTATTAGTGTAAGGTAATAATGCACATATAAATGTACATAAATTCATTCATTACTTTAATATTTTACAGACATCTCCCTTATGTAAATATACACTGGATGTTCTGTGCAGCTTATTCATGGCAGGTTGTTCCATACGCAGCTCCATGCAGTGCCTGCTGGCAACATTCAATGCTTCTGCTAACAATTCATGAACCGAACAACTATCTGCATATTCTCCTTTGGGCTGCTAACAAGGTCCTCCAGTGCTCATTATTCTATTATTACCACACAGCTAGTTCCCTCTAGACTTTAAAAAAAAAAAATCTGGGAGAAAATAAAAGTCATATGGGACAGACAGCTCTGCTGCTGGCATGGATCATCCTAACTCCACTGCAGTCAAGGGGCCAGATCTTGACATCGTCTAAATGGTCACAGTGCTAAAGAAACCAAAGCTCTTCTCTGGGGTCCAACCTACCAACACCCTGCTTCCCTGCTCAAACTCCCTTTTCTTCACCTAATACCAAGAACTAGAGCCCATCCAGTCCTCTCAGCTGGCTATTATGGTTATTAGCACAAGACTGGTCATCTTAGAACAAACTTCTATCTGCAACTGCTTCTGCAACTGCAAACACTTCTTTGGAGGTGCAGCTCCTCTCTTCTGCTTTTTAGCTAGACAAGAATTGTCTATTCTAAGCTGCATCTGCTCCAATAGCGACAAATAGAGACAGAGATCTACAGCTCTCGGACACCTGTGTCAGATGGCTTCTCCCTTCCAGGTAAATAGCTCAATACTCAAATCACCTTTTCATCACTTCCTACATGATTGCTACACATCTCCTTGTTTGTCTTCAAGGCTTTTCACAGGCAGACCTGTTGTCCACTTCTGCTGGAGAGTGGTTCATATTACTGACTCCCTATATATTAGGGTGGTAGACGGTGTCTTAACTTGTCACAGGCTGCTGTTTCAGAAAGCTTAATAAACTCAACTGAACAACAGTCTAAAAAAAGGAAATAAAAGATTTAACAGGCTGGTATTTCTACCCCCTTCTGCTTTCTAAGAAAGACAAAATAAAAAACAAACAAGCCGTGGCCCAAACTAGAGCACACGCGTAGGTCTCCCCAAGAATGCTTCCCCATTAACTCAGTGTTTGTCTGTATTACCTATGAACCAACGTGGTTTCAATTTAGCTTCTTATTAATCTTGCGCATTTCTTTCAACTGCTATTTTAAAAATAGAAACTTCATGTTGAACATTTTAATAGCATTAAGTTTCAAAGCAAACAAGCTGCTGTACTGATTTTTTTTCAAAAAACTTTATTGCCAGATGTAAGTACGTGTGATTATTGATATTCTTTGTTTTCCCACAGGTTTCTCTTTTCCTTATTAAACAACATATCTGTAGCTCCATGAAAGTTTAGTGAGGTCCCTGAGAAATCACTAGTCACCAGCCCACAAATCCATCTCACCTAACTTCAGGCACTTCACTGAACAACTTAAATTAGGAATTTATCTATGCTGAATTTCCCTTACAGTCAGTAGAAATGACTACAGGACCAGGAAGACTGTAGGTACTTGCATCCCTCTAAATTTCTGAATTGCTTTCTGGAAGTAACTATTTTTTCTTCACTGATTACAGAGGGATCCCAGGACCACAGAGGAATTAGGTCTCCAACTTAAACAATGAACTATGAATCTAATGCAAACTGGGATGAATCCACACTCTGGGGTCCTCAGCAGTATCAGCAAACAAGCAGAGGACCTGCCAGGAGCACATTTTAGTTTCTAGCCCATGTATATAATTTTAAATAAGGAGAATGACTATACTGCAGTTGCAGTAGACCACCTCATCTAAATGACAGTTTCAATGGCCTTTGGGTACTATCAAAAGCCAAATACAGCCAGCAGAAATACAACTAAAGTTTTGGTAGGTTTTGGTGCACATTTGCATTCAGGTCTGCTCAGCCTTCTCCCTCCCTCACAGAGAAAACCTAACGAACCCATGCCACAGAAGCCACTGATAACTTAGCCATTGATTTCATAAACAACAGGATCAAATTACTCGTGAGTAGAGACAAGTCTGCTAAGAAAAATGGGTATTAGCTCACATGGGGAAATACAAGAATGTAAAAAAAGCAGTGAATTCCCACCCACCATTTTTGCAGTCTGGGAAGATAGCAGTGGATAGTACTGACCCTGGGGAACTAAAGGAAATCTTCACATACAGCTGTTAAATACTAACTGGGTGATCAGTGATCAGTCTAGTTATAACATTTTATTAGCAGTTGAAGAGATTCCTTCCCACCCACATCTGATAGTTCCCATCTCTTCAAAAGAGGCTACAGCCACACAAACAGTGGTTTCCACATCCAGCACAGCTTCTTCCACCAGCAGCAGCACTGCTCCAAGGCTCTGGCCCTTCCCCCATCACCTCCAATAACTCATTCCCACCACCCTGCCAGGTGTTTCCGTTCCTTCCCTTGTGCTAAATGCCAAATCAGCTGTTTATGTAGCTGTGCTCTGAGAGAGCAGAAATTTCCAGTGGGGACATGGGAGCAATAACCTTGGTTTCTATCAGTGTTTTCAAAGAGTTGCCAGGGGTCCTTACAAGGTAAAATAAACAACCCTAATCTCAAACTGTACAGCTTCCCTAATACACAACTGGGACAGGTAAAGGGAGCATTAAAAGACAGAACTATCCTTTCTAGTGTATAGGAAAAAGGCACCTAATGGGACTGATCCAAAACCTGCTGGAAATCAGTAAGTGGACTCCCACTGACTTCAATGAGCTTTGGAGCTGCTCTACAAAACCAGCCAGCTGCAAAAGCCGCTAGAGTCAAAGGAAAATATGCTACGAAGAAATGGTGGCCTTGTGGTTGAGGTACTGGCATGGTTTCAAGAGCCTTGGATTCAGTCTTCAGCTCTACCATTCCTGACCCTGTGCAAATAATTTCATTTCCTTGCACATCGGCTTCCCTTTCTTAAGTTTAGGTATGTAACCTAATAAGCGTAAGTGTGGAGAAACGCAGGGATGTCCGAGACAGGAGACATGCATGGAGACACTTACCAGCACCATCTCAGCAGGTGTAACTTTTCCTCTGCCTCTCTATGGGCCAAGTAAGGTCCGTTATCCGCACAACAGGGTACAAAAGTCAGTGTCAAACCAGTATCCTTGTTTACTTCAAGCTCACTAAGCACACCTGGAAGCTAAGACTACAGATTTTATTGACATAGCCTTACCTAGCTGGCTGGATACTGAGATGCATGGCTAATGCAGCACGGAGCTCAGTGCAGGTTAGCCAGGTCTTGGTACCACACGCTGAGCTCCAAGTTCCCATGTCTATATTAATAGTAATACCCAAGAGTCTTCATGCAGAGATAGTCTGAGCATGTTTACATGAGCTGCAGCCCACAGCAGCACAGACATGGCTGTGTGACTCCAATCCAGCCAAGCAGATGAGCATTTATCTATCTCTTGAACATGTGAACAGACCTATGAAAGTCCAGGTAATACAAACATAATTGCTCTCCTGGACTGGAGGCATGGGAGAGGTAAGCTATGTTTTCATGGAGATTCAAGGAAGCCTGTCAGCCTTAACATTATTTACACACTTGCTCAGAATATCCTCCTACCAACAGCTGGGGCTTCTGGCAGCCAAATGCAAACCATCTATTGTAATATTATTCTTCTGTTGTAGGAAACAAACTCTTCCAAGCAGAAGAAAATCTTTAAAAAATAGTCCAAGCAAAGGCACAAATTAAGCCCCAGAAATTAAATACTGAAATAATTTTTACAGCATAGAAAGATCAAACTGCAAACAAGCTGCAAAAGCCATTACTAATTTAACATTCCATTATTCCTTTTTTCCAAAGTGTGATTCTTTTCTTCAAGCCAAGCATACTTTGCTGGGACCAAACCTTCACATTGGATTTCCTGTGCTGTGGACTTGATGAGATAAAGCAGTTACTTAGGTCCAACAAATCACTTCATTAAAGAAGCCCATTCGTAAATATTCTCAACAGCAATTAACGTCCTGGCGTAAGGAACTCATTTTGTGCTGCATTCCTCACTCAGACAAGACCTCCCCTCTAACGCCATGACTGCAGGGGAGGGCCTTAATTTTGAAGGAAAGAAAGAAGCCACCCTGGCTCTCGCCATTGCCTCCACTTTAACTATTTTAGTTCTTCGAGGCAGGAAAAAGCAGCCGAAGGTTAGACAGAGCTGCTCACCCTCAGTTCCCAAGCTGTGTGAAAAAAGGACCATCCAGTGGTTTTCCAGCTGTCTCGCAAGACTCTGGGGAACCAGGATAACTTACAGCATTTCTTCTCAGCAGAGTGAACAGAATTGCTGGTGTCACCCAGGATCCAGGCTGCTCTAAATGCATTTACTCATCTTTGCAGTACCAGCAGTTTATGATGAAGGTATTCTCGCTCCTGGTAGGTGGAGATGGTAGAAAGTCTAGTTTAAAAAGTTGACATGGAAAAGGTTTTTTTCACATCCCTTCGCCTCATGTAAGGGCCTGTCTAGGGAGTGTAACAGTACACTGACTGGTAGTATATTAGTCAGCCCCAACACATCTCTCAAGGCTGTACAAAATCCCAGAGTCAGTGTGGTGTCTGGTGAACAAAGATCTAAAGCAGAAACTCAAGATGTGTTAGAGGAGATTACTTTGTGTTTTTGTCTGCAGATACTAAACAAATATATCCCATTAAGATGCAATATAATTCTCTCTGTTTTGACAGGAATACACAGGCACCATTTTGAAATTGTTACATTAAAAGACAATATGTAATATTCGTCAAAAAAAAACAGCTTTAGTCTTGCTCTTGTTGAAATGAGCATTCTCATCTTGTTTGGGTAACCCAGTATTACAATGCACTAAAAAATACAATGTGCTAGAACAGAAAATGAACAAAGCATTGGGATTCAGCAATTTATTTCAAGCCAGCATCAGCTTACCAATTAAATTGCTTCTGAATACTTTATGGGGCTCTAACCTTATAAACAAATCTATGAATAATCATAAAGGTGCAATTCTTTAAGATATTTCCATCTTTGAAAAGACCCTCCATTTCTATAGGAAAAATCATCTCCTTGCCATTCAGAAGGAGCTAAATAAATGTGAGTATACGAACCGATTATAAAAAGCCTACTGAACTGGAGTAACAATAATGCCTCAGTCTTGAAAACATAGAAAGTAAATGCAATTTTACATTAAAGATCTGAAAACAAACTCAAGGCTAATATTTTCAGGGGAAAAAAAAACTTTGATCTCTTTTTCTTTCCGGGGGGGAGCCAATATCAACATGAGTGATTTTGTACTATATTCAGGAGTCTTTATATGGGTTAATAATGTTAAAGTTATTCCACTACTTTTTCAAACTTTTCTGGAATCAGCTCCTTGGTGAAACAGGGCCCTATTGAAGACTCTTGAATTTGCATAGCATGTGCAAGACATTTAGATTTATATTCCGTGTTAGGCTTGTGTGTTTAGAGTTTACCCAGGCATATGCAATTCATTGGCTGTATTGTTATCTTCACAATGAACAAGCACACTCACTTCATCTGCAAGAAATACAGCTTTAAATGTAGAAAATTAAATTTCCATGAGAAAACATGTTCCATGAAAATTTCCATCAATAAAGGCTTAGCTCAAACGTACTGAGGTCAAAATACTTTGATTTGAGCCTACCTGGGTACTGTGTGACTTACGTAGCAAAACCATAAAATCATTTGAAAATGACTACTTTGAAAGCGCTCCTGCAATAACAATTAGTCACATTACAGTTCTCTCTCTAAAAGCCTTCAGTTGTCATGATCCTGTTGTGTTCAGTGATGAATTTGCCGACAGAAACTGGCAGATTCTGCCTTGAAGACTTTACAAAGACAATAGGTAAAGGAATCATAATTATCTTGAAAGCACAGAGAATGGTGACCTTAGTGATGAAAAGCTGAATACACTGAAATACAGAAACCAGTAACCACAGAAATAAGCCATCCACTCAGCTTCCACTCAGATCCTGAGCCCTGTGTCAGTGGTGTGGCCCACAATCAGCCTTCTCGCTAGCTGGGAGAGCAACACAGTGTGTTAGGCAAACCATTGTGTGCAGCAGCAACGTACTTCACAACATCTGTGTGGCAGGGTTTCCCCAGACATCGTAGTGCTGAACACAAAAAGTCATCTAAAGAAATATGTGGTCAATAGGTTTGATATTTGTGAGACACCATAGTTCATTTCATACTTGCTGTCACCACCTGAGTCTGTTGGGAGTGGTTTCCAAGGTGACACTAACATTGGTGTTACCTTATGTGGTTTTCCAGTCTTCATACTAAGCAGGAATTCTGGAACAGGGAGAGGGCAAAGTTGCAAGCACAATCCCATGGCAGATGACTAGAAGAGTTTGGCTGTTACAGCTGACAACGAAAGGCAAAGGGAGTGTAGCTGCTGTCGCCATGTATGCCAGAGGGATGCACAGCAGAAAGGAGATCCGTGCAAGCTGAAGAACAACTTTGGCTCAAGAACAAAGCGGTATCTACAGCCGTGAATTAATTTGGGAAAAAAATGAGAAGAAGGTGAGTCACTAGAAAAGCATGCCAAGGGGAGCTGTGAGGACAAAGAAATCTGACAATCAGTGATTGAGGTTTGAAAAGTTTATGGAATTGATTTTATGGTGCAGAGCCCATGATAGCAGAAGGCTGGATTTATGTCTCAGCAGGTCTCATCTACTTCTTCTGTTCCCAGTTTCCTTCCCAAATCCCTGATCCTGCACCATTACATTGAATGAAAGATTTGCCAACAGGATCAGCCCAAATACTGCTGAACACATGTGCTTTCTGCAGGGCAAGAGAAAGGAATTCATGGAACATAAAGTACTGACTACTGTGTGCTTTTCATTTTCATTTCTTTCATTAAGAACTTAATATTTGTTTTCTTACTGTTTCATTAAACCATAAAACTTTCCTCCAGGCCATTGGCCTTTTCTTCTCAAAGAGGTGGCTAATTTGGCTGTGGAGCTGGTGGTCCAGAGGAGGATAAAATGCATCTTTTAAGATGTGGGAGATGTGCATTGCAGCATGCCTTGTAACTGCTTGTGTCTTTACTGAAGAGTTGTACCCACCAAATCAGATTAGAAGACTGGATCAAAATGGATATATATGGATATATATTATGGTGGGATATATAACATATTAATTTAAAACAAGGGTAATGCATCTGTTCTGAACTGCTGCCATTTTGGATCCAAGTGAAACTGTGCTTGCTCAGATGGAGCTATTCAGAGATTTTAATACCATAAGCATTTCAGACGTTCAGCTCCCAGTGAGAAATCAGGAAGCAGCTTTACCTTCAAAACCACAGTCTCTCATCAATATAAATAATAGTATTAAAGACTCAGGGGGGCTACTTTCTCCTTTATTTACTGCAAAATCACTCCAGATCCGTTTTGTGTGTCAGTCACCTGCGTCATGCTGAGCAGTTCTTCTGTGGATAAAAGACTTTGTGATTATTTTCCAACTATGCAAAATAAATCAAAAGGGAGGATATGGGAATAGATACGCCTGTTCTGACAGTTTTGGACTACAGGAGCAGAGGGTGGTAGCTGTGCGTCCAAGGGGGCTGCCACCATGCCATGTATCTCTATTTTTTAATATAAAATAGTTCACTGACTTCAGTTCTTAGATGCATCTCAGACAGAGGTCTATAAAAAGGTTGGGTTTTTTATTCTTAAATAGTAAAGCTAATAACCTTTAGCATAAGGATTCCCCAGCCCAACTCCCTCCACATTTGTGGAAAGTGGCTACTCCAACTTTATCTGCAGGTGACATCATTATGCAGGTTACAAAAATAAACAATGAAATCCTACATTTATACTATAATGAACCAAAATGGCCTGGTTTGCCTTGGCTTAGAGACAGAGGTCACCAGCAAAGCGTAATTATGGACACCTAATAAAAAATATACAAAATACCACCATCGCTCCCACATCACAAAATTTGGTGACTATCTCAGCTATGACTAACAACTTACTATAAATCTGATGTCATATCATTGAAGCATGTATTAACCTCTTTGGTCTTTGAACAGAAAGCGTATGTCAATCCTAAAATAGATTCTATTTTCCTCCAGGTCATTAATGAAGAAATCATACACATCTAGGCACCCTGACATATGCCTCACTGCTATCAACTGGAAAGGAGACACTGTCATGCAAAAATTCTATTTTTCCACTAGACGTGTTATTTTTTGTGATCTGTGCTGCCCTAAACTTTTGTAAATATGGTTTCAGTAACTACATCATGAATACACCAAAGACTTTTTACATAACGAAATGGGCTGGAGATGCAGAGAGGAAAAGGACTGTAAACAGCAAAGAGGGAAGAGAAATTATACAATGGGACTCAGAAGGCTGAGAAATATTGGAATAACTAGAAAGAATACAAGAAATGCATCTATAATAAAACAACTACTAATACAGAGAGTTGATGGATATAGGAAATTGCAGCAAAATCCTACCCCTATAGAATCAGTGAGAATTTTCCACTCAATTTGGGTTGGGATTCCTCCTTTAGAAAGCAACAATTCTGAAGTAAACTTAATGTTAATGAGAAGTAAATAAGAAAATGCGGCACGGCAACCTAAACTGCTGATGAACTGAAAGGAATTACCATAAAGGGCGGGGGGGGGGGTTCATTGCTGTAGTCCCAAAAGCAGGATTGCCTGGAGCCCTCACAGTAGGAACATACCTGGGGCAAAGCTGCTGTCAGTGTCAGGGTTCTCAGTGAAGACACCTTGACCTGATTTCAAACATACACAACACGAACCTTAACGCCCTGCGCAGCAGAAGGCACTGCTGAAAAAAGCTTGTGTGCAAGCAGCGCCATACTAGTTTAGCCCAGTAATGTGAGTGAGATTCAGGGACAGATGATAACTGTTAACATTAGGTTATATCTATACAAGTAAATTAAGTGTGCCTGGGAACATTCCTGAGCATGGAGGCCAGCTGGCACAGAACGGCCTGAGTCTCCGCCAGTAAACACCCTTAACCTTCAAAACAGGGAGGCTGCATGCAAACAGCCGACTGGGGATGGTCCCAGGAACACGCTTGCTGCCAAACCATACTCAAGAACTACCCGGGGCAGCGCTGGTTGGCACATGCCAAAACCTCGCCAGGGACTGTTCTAACAGTTTACCAGGGCAGGCAGTCATGGTCCCAGCCCAGGAACATTCCTGTGTATTGTTTAATTTATTAGCAGAGATATAGCTAGCTCCCTCCTTCCCCCTCCTTGCCTAGGTGAAGCATTTCTCTTGCATAGAACCCATTTTAGCAGCCTTTCTCACTGATGCACCCCTTCTTCCATCCCAAACCATCTCCCGTCCTGTTCCCACATACAAAACATACATGGGAAGGGCTGGTTAAAGTGATGGGAATGGTCCGACTTGAGCTGCTGGTGGCTTGCCTGCTCTCTGGTTCACAAAGAGTGATGAAGGGCATACCCACATCACAAGTAAGGAATGGGTAGGCAGAAGGCTAAGAGCATGGCATGTTGCCAAACGTGTCCCACCTCCTGTCCACACAGGGAGCTCGCTGCACAAAGGTGTCCAGGGATACCTCATGATTTTTGAAGTCATTTAAGTACTACTAATATCAGGAGCACTCCAAAACACAGTCTACCTCATGCTCTTGGAGCTACAGATGGGCTGGTCCATCAGCCTCACTACCTGGACAGTTCTTTAAAAGACAAAGAAATGGTCCATGAAACACATCTTGCGACTGTTGGCTGCAGACAGAATGCCTGTTTTTCTAACGGCCGTTATCTTGACACTCAAAACCAGTGACACTCAATCATTTTGCTTGAAAATATATTTTGATTAATAAAAAGAAAAATAATCCATTCCTTCCTCTGATTCACTAGAAAAGATAGTAATATTGGCTTATACAGAGGAGGGCAAGAACTTGAATGAGCATCTTATACAAACGTGTGTATGCACATGTGTGTTTATACAAAACCCTCATCAGTTTAAATTGTATTTTCTGTTAAGAAGATCGTTTACCTTCTAATAAATCCTAATTAGATCATAAGTCCAAGCCTAGTGAGAATAAATGTGTATTGACAAGTATATTGAGTGCTGGGAATTTGCAAGACTCCTACTTACAGCTTGGGATATGTTGATACACGTTGCATGTGTAGGTTAACAATATAAGTAGTGCCTAACCTTTCACTGGTTTGCCGCAATACATGTAAGGTTGCTAGAATTCATTACCAGGAAGTTTTTGGAAATGGGAGAGGAACCCAAGCTGACGTGCTGGTGACTCACAGATGAAAACTATCTGTTTCAGAGTTGTTCTTGGTGCCTTGAATTTAAAGGAGGCCTCTCTTGCTGAAAGTCTTTGGACATCTTCATGTTAGGGATTCCTATTCACCCACAGTTATACAGAAGGCCAGCTCATTTTGCACAGGCTCCCCATATTGCTGCACTGAAGTTTGGTAAAATCTGTGATGTAAAGACAGAATAATCTGAGCTACCTAGACCCCAGGGATGACTCTGACATAGATCTGAGACGTGTTAGCTAGATTTTCACCGATTTGTGAAAGACTTGCTAAAACTACCCTAGTTCTCTGCAAGGGCTGTAGGTTCCCAGGACAGGTGCCCTCCCTAAAGTCTTGCTGCCCTCTTGAGGAGACATGAACCTACCAGCCCAAAATGGTGCAGGGACCTGGGATCAAGGCATGGTTTGATGTGCTGTCCTGTGTGAGACAGTGCCCTGTGTCCCTCCAAGGAAAAATCTCCCCAGGCCACCTCCCTGATACCAGCTGAGATCCACCTCACCCTGCAGGAACGTACCTGTTGATATCACCACAAGCCCAAGGGCAGGTGCTACCTCTGCAGTTTGGTAATCTGAGAACCACCATGTATGTGCTGGTGTGAAATACCACCCATGGTGCAAGAGAGGGGAGGGGTGAATCCAGGGTTCCTGAGTCATTCAGGTCTGTATCCTGATTTAACAAGCAGAATTTGGAAGTTCTTGTTGCTTGTTTCCTTCTTGCTTTCTCATTTTGTGAAGATTTCTCACAGTTTATGACAGGCAATGTTGGTTTCGAGTACATCTGAAAACAGACCATATTTTAAAAAGAACCCTAGGAATTAGGGAATGCTGCAGTCTGAGAGCCATCCTTAAGATCAGTCTAAGGCTACATTTACATCAGCAGATACTGTGGAGCAATACAAGAGGATCTAGGAAAAAAAAAACCAGTGTTGAGATCTACTCTATCCCTAAACCTAACCTATGAACTGAATGCCTGTCAGCATTTAGAGTATGTTACGTGCATATGTTCTGGCTTAGCCTCATCCAAAAGCAGTGCAGGACCATGCTGTGATGTTAACTGAAGCATGGTAGTAGAAAGATTTGCTTCAAAAGCTCAAGCATGATCCAAACTGAAGCACAGATGCAGATTCCCTCTTGGCACCTGTACAGAACGCCCCGGCAGAGCTTGTGGACAAGCTCCATTTGTCCAACCAGGCATGCTGAACAGAATTCCTGCATGGCCAAAAAGCAGAGGGGACTTTCTAGACTCAAGATCCCAGGTCTAGAACCATAGCTTGGATGTAGCCCTGGAGATGCACCGATCCACTCCCTTGGTCCCTGGTGACTGCACAGAAGGAAGAGGGAGCACAGGCCCAGGTAGGAGCTAAAGAGGCTGCCATTTCCCAGCGGTCTGGATGATCAGCATGCCTGCAAATGCTGTGGGGACATAGCTTATGTGACAATCACCTACTTCCCACAAACAAGCAAGGGGATGTGTGTGGGGCTCAGACAGAAGCTGGCAGAGCAGCAAAGGTAGCACGACCATTAACAGTCCAGCTAGAACATAAAAATAAGCCAAGAAAGCAGGCTGCAGGTAAACTTGAACATGCCAGGTTGGAAATGGTGGCAATTCCCAAGTAGGTCAGACATCGCTATCTCAGGGCAACAATGTCCATCAGAGGAGCAGGGCAGACACCTGTGGGCAGTAATAACTTCAGCTGCCTAATTTGAACTATCATATGTCAGTCAGAACCTAAAGACTCCCAAATCATGCAGATGGTTTTAAAATACTTTACCTCCAGCACCTATGCCAGCACAGTGTGCAAAGGACCCTCACCCTCTAGGAAAACAGAGCTTGCCACAGCAGAACAGCCCCTAGGCTTTGATAATGTTGTACCTTGTTTCCACGTCTGTCCAGAATTGGACATTTCGGGGTTAAAATATTACCAGGACACAACCTGGGGTCAGACTGTGAGCCTTGCATTTCCTCTGCTATGCAGTTACTTTCACAGTGGTCTCACCGACAACTTCTGTACTACCCAGGAGAATAACTCAGTCATCATCAACAAAGGTTGATGGTTGATGCTCCTGAGGGAGACCAGTCTCTCAGAGGTAGGTCTGTGTAACAGCCTCTTTGAACTTTTAAGTCATTCACACAAGAAAGCAAGTCTCACAAAAGCTACAGAGTCTTCTGAACACCTCTTCAGACAGCAAAACTGAAAGACAGACTTCCTTTCCTGTGTCATTACACACACACACACCCTGCCCCAGAACCTGAGTTTAAATCGAGTTCTTTGACACACATCAGAAACCTTCAGTGTAGAATTTCTGATAGACATCAAAATCCTGAAAGACAGACCTAACACAGACAACTGTCTTCAAATTGTTTAATTGCTTTCATCAATTGAAAGTATCTTTTGATTCAAGAACAAATGCTTAGCAAGAACTTGGTGAACATAGACATAACCTTAGGGCTGAAAAAGCAGAGCAACATCTATAATTTTTTTTCCTTTACAGATAAACAGAACTGCTTTTTAAGTAGCTCCTGAGAAGGACATCTAAGCATTGCTCCTGTGAATAAAGCAGACAGTTCACATGACGACCAGTTCCTGCCTGCATGCAAAAGCCGCATGCCAACAAATCTAATTGAAAATAATCTGTGATCTACGCTTAGCATTCTTCAGGAAAGTGCTTTTATCCCATCTTTTCCCATCTCTTCTCCTCCCCTCCAATCTTAAATGAATCACATTTGAATCACCACAGCATGGCTGTATTTGATCATGATTTATAGGGCACTGTCTGCCTTACTCAGTATGCAGTCTTCATAGGGAGGAGGTATTTTGGACAGAGAAGAACAGGCTGTCAGCACTCAATAAATTATTACTAACAGTCACTTCCTGAAGTAAAGACCGATATAAGATCAGCCTTCTAACTGGACAGGTGCACAGAGGTGTCTTACATCAACAGCTTGCCCAGCACATAATCCAAATTCTTAGTAATTACGTTAAAATGTGGCACTGAGAAGAGAAAAGTTTTACTGACAGTGGTTAATAAATAAATGGAGAAGGTATAGGCACTGCAGAACCCGTTCAGGGACCAGACCCCACTGCGCTGTGTTGTAATACACTACTGTAGGTAGCACAGATTAGTGTCTCTAGTTTCCTGGAGGCAATTACACAAGGCAGACCTTTTAAGATAAATCTTCTGCCCTCATTTGACAGCGGTGTGCAATATTACAAGGACCGAAACTTCCAAATCTGCAAACTCACCATAATGTTGCATGCAAGAAACGTTAATGTAAGTTTTTATCATCTCTTCTCAGTCATCAGCATTCCCCTGCCTATTGTTTCCCTGCTTTCAACCTTCAGTTATCTCCATCACAAACAAGTCTATGAGCAGCAGCATGCACAGACTTCATTGTACGCTAACATATTGATACTTGTACATACTGATCTGTAATGGGCATGCTTAAATTGGTCGTGCACCATAAGAAAGAAATAGTTGTAGGAAACTGTCCCCAGATAGGGCCAGATAAGGATTATTTAGCTATATCTTACCAAAAAGAAGGGTAGTTAATCTGTTTTGTTTGTTCACACTCTAATACAGAGTGAAGCAATGACAGTAGATCGAATACTCAGGGCTAAGAAGCAACATCAGGTCAACTACATGACAGCTGTGTGACCACTGTAAAGCTCTTCAAAGTTTGGGGGTTTTTTTAATAGACTGAACAAGGAACATTACTAGGAGAAGGGAAACAAAGGGTCTGTTTTCCCTCCCTCACCACATCTTTCCTATGCCCAAACTATTGTTTCTGCTACAGAAGTAGCACACCCAGGTGCTTCCAGGCACAAGAGAAGGCTAGTTTTTCACCTCTCTCTAAGAGGGACAAATCATTCCTGAGGCATCCTGAATAGCCTCAAGGCCATTACAGCAGAGCTGAATTTGGCTGACTCTTACAAAGACTCTGCACTGTGTTTTTTGTTTGCTGAACACCACCAGAGGGCTCAGCACTGTACAATATACAAAAATAAAGGTCCTGACCTGAAAAACCCTACACCTAGAAACAGTGATTTGTTGGCAAACCCTCTGATTATATCTTTCCAAATTACAGTTCTTTTAAAAAATATGCTCAATATTCAAGAGAAGTTACTGGTTTCATGGCAGAATCACCTGGGAAAAATTATTCCTTATTGCTATTTAGAAGGCCAAAGCAAACTATCAAACAGCCTTAAACTATTTATAAAGTAATAGTAAAAAGACATGTAACATGCTTCTAAGAAATACACTTTCCATTGGAACACAATGACCAAGAGCGGGTAACTCTTGCAAATTACTGGTAAAACTACAGTCTGTCTACTTCTACTATATATGGTCAATGAATACGGACTAAGGTCTTCCTCCCTGGAGCTATACATCTGGCCACTACTTACCTGTATTAAATGTCTCCAACTCCACCTATTCCATTGCATCTACAATTTCTGATAAATCTTTCTTATAAGTGAATTTTTCATCCTGACTTCTGAGTACCATGTGATGTATCTGACACTAAGAAGACAAAAGCTGGCCCCTTGGGGTCTTGTCAAAAAGCTAATGTAAGACAAAATGCTTGTAAGCTTTGATTGAAGTACTTCCTCTCTCCCAGCACCAGCTGATGATCCTGAATGATTTTAAGTGTATATTTCATTACCTTGAAACAGATATTGTGTCAAGTAGGATTTATAGGCAATTTAACTCAATCATGCCTTAAAAGCAGCTTCAGCAAGCAACGAACACTTATGAAGAGCAGGGAATACTCAGAGGCTGAGCCAGGGTTAAAGAGAACATCTCTGGTCACAAAAGTGATGAAAAGTGGTCAAGAATGGAAATCACTGTAACTACTTGTCCTAAGCTATTGTCTTTCATATTGGAACAGCCAGAACATGTAGGATTTAGGGATGGAAATGACAGCTTACTATTCTGATTCATCATGTGGTGCTTGCAGAGAGGAAGTATTTGAATCAAAGCTTTTAAATATTTTTGTTTTACAGCAGCATTTTCATGAAAGGACGCTGGAGGAGTGGAGGAATTGCCTACTGCACAGGACAGCTGGCTAAGGCTAAAATAAAACCTGAATTCCATGCTTGGCTGTGCCAAGAACTGCTTTGTGACAGCGGGTAAATCCCTTCACTCAGGTTTTCATTTGTTTTCCTTTCCCACTGTACATCTGCCTTGTCTATTGGGAAAGAGAGATTTATGAGTGTCTTAGGGATTTAGTGGTGCAAGCACTTCTCGTCTCAAATCTTCAAATGAAGATGAAAACCCCACCCTTTGGCTCAAAGCCTGTTGTTGCAGAGACTTGTACAGCACCTGGTGCGGACCTCAGTGGGGACTGCAAGGGGAGACCATAAAAGTAAAAACAATAACTGTAACACTATCATCACCATCTATATACAAGCATTTATGGGAAAACAGAGTACCATGAGCATACACTCAAAGTCAATGTGGAGGTTGAAGCAGATTTCAACATAAGAACAGGGTAACAAGTCCCACCAAAAGTCCATCTAACCCCTGATTCTGTCTCCAACCACTAGCAGGCACCTAGAGAACAATAAAATAGCCAGGGTACATATGCAGTGATATTTATCCAGAATACTCTCCCAGCATCTGTGGATTTGCGATTTGCAAATTTCCTGAGCCACAGATGGTGTCTTTGCATTAAACTCTCTTGGTGGATTTTTATTCTTGAATTTTCCAGTCTCTTAAGGCAAGTTAACATGACTTCTTCTAAAGAAAGTATTGAAATAAAATCTAGTGAGGTAATATAATGCAGTACAAACCAGGGGCCAGAACAACAGATGACATTTTCTGACCATTAAGTATTCAAGGTGACGCTTCAACATCTTTGCATGAAAAGTGAGTAAAAGATTCAGCTTCTGAAAGCACTTAACTCCTTTAGAAAGCACTCGGAAATTCATAGGTATCACAGCCCACCAGTATCACCCATTTGCATTCACTGGAACAATTCTGATCCCGATGTGATTTCTCTGAAGCCAGTATGGAGTTTGGCTCAGCTGAACAAAAAGGAAAACAAAAGCCCTCTTCTTTCCTGACACGATGCATTTGTTCTCATGGATTTTTAGTCAGATACTCTCCTTAGACAATGAAAGTCACAAGCATTAAGAGCTGTAAGAGGTATGTGCGTCACCTTAGTCCCTCTTTTTATACTCTTATTCTTTTATGTATCTCACACACTGTGAGAGATCATCTCCTCTGTCCAAAACAGCTAACAGTATTCACAGGTGTAGCAGACAATTTCTCCTGAATTTTAGCAGGATTAACATCTCTCATGTCACATGGGAAGTTTATGACAGAAAGAGAATTTAAATTTTAAACACCAATCTAACAAACCTTAAATCATCAAACCTATGCCTGCATACACTAATACCATGCTGGAGCCAACATCCGCATTAAATTCCAAGGGTGTAGACCACGCAGTGTCATGCCTGGTTAGACCTTTTAACAACCCTGTGTTAGTGCCCCTTTGCCATGCTTCTGTCCATTATTGAACAAGTATGCTTCCCGTAGTAGATTTCTTTCTCTAAAAAATATACATATATATAGTAAGACCAACAACTCGTGTGGTCTAAACGATGCTCAGTAAGACACTGTATTTACCTCTTCGGCATTCCTGGAGAATGAAGACAACATTCTATCAGCATTCATCCTCCTAATCATAAGCCAAGATGAAATGTTAAGCCCTGAAGTAATAAATTTCATCCAAACTGAGAAGCATCCAATTTAATGTATTCTGCATTTAACATAACAGTCATCTAGGAGATAAAGGACAGAGTTATCATCACCAAAAAGATGAGGAAACATTAGCTTCGATGTGGAGACTGAAAGGCACAAGTAGGAGTATCATGACCACAGACTTGTCTACATAGGAACAACTTGAGGAAATTAATTTGAAGTATAATTTGAACATAGGAAGGGGTTTTTAAACTGTGTTAAATCCTTGTGAGAATAGACTGGTTCTGAGTTTGTGACCCCAAATGAATTTTTCTTCTTTCACTTCCAAAATTAAGCAAATTTGAATTAAAGTGTCTTTTATTTCTGAAATTGATTGTTCACTAGTAGTTTCAAGCAGGCTAACTACCTCATTTTGAATTCATACCTACAAGTAATACAAAGAAATTTTTCTGCATTCTTATGTATGGAGACAAACTTTCACTTTCCAAATTTATTACAGTGTATTTCTGTTGTTAATAATTATTACACTACAAAGTCACAGCTGAGCTCAAGTACTCATTGGGCCAGGGTTTATATAAACACATAGTAAGATCCACAGGCCAGAAGAGATTATTTAGATCATTTAGTCCTGACCTTTTGTTTAACACAGCCCAGTTTTTCTACATGAATTCCACTAACTTATGTCTGGTTTGAGTATATTTAAAAAAAGAAAAAAGTCAGTCATTCTTGAAGAAGAAACCATTTCACATGGAGAATCCACTCCTCCTCTTGACAGTTTGTTATAACTCCCTCTAGCTAACATTATAGTTTAACAATATTCTACTTCTCATTTGAATTTGCTGAGGTCAGTTCTAAATCTCAGTGGTTCCCTGTTACACTTTCTTCTCAGAAATTAAAGCACTTTCAACACTGGTATTTTCTGCTTAAGAAGTCTCTATGCTGAGCAGCTTTAACTATTCCCCCACCCCATAATTTATTTTAGGTTCTTACCAAAACATAAAACACAGCAGGGCTTGTGCTGTAAATAGAAACAGTCCACCCTCAGCTAATATTCATCACTGGATTTAATGGCTATCACTGATTTCCATCATGTGGAACTCTGGCCCATATAAACATACATATCTAGAGATGGACGGGGTCTGATACACTGCATTTCTTTCTGTAAACTAAAGCTAACTGCTACCAGGCAAAAGAGGGTTACAGGCTTACACAAGTATGTATGTGTGTATAAAAATATGTATGTGTGTGTATGTCATTTAAATGACGATCTAGTCAACTGGGATATTGTCACATAAATTAATTCATAACTGCTTAATAGTGGCCATAGCATGATCCAGCCTGGATCCCATTTCAATTAATAGGAGATCTATCATTTGTTGCAAATTTTCAAACAGAAGTCCTTTCTCTGTATTCCTTCGCTTGCAGTCATTAGGACTGCATTCACCACTGTGGAAGCTCTCCAACCTCAGACACATTGTGAGAATTAACCATTGGTAACTGAGCTCAAACTAACTGGGAAATGGGTCTCTCAGACACACAAGCGGACCTTGGTGAGGTATGCTGTCTCGCGTGGGACACCACAGTATGAATTTGGTATTAAGTGAGTAGGAGAATCACAACAGATCATTGAGCTCTTTCTCCTCTCACACACACCCAGAAGTACAAACCAAATAAATCCCACACAGATCAACTAAAACTCAATTTTCAAGGAATTGTGAAAAACACATAGTTGACAAAATTATCAGGGCTGATGATACAGACCCAGAAGGCACTCAGCTTCAGCTCAGGGCATTCTCCAGTGCATGTCCCATCGTTCTCACAGCTGGGGGAATGAGCATCCTGAGAGCAAAACCTATTCAACTGCACGATACTCAACTAGAAATGTCTCCTGAACTTAGGATTCATAGAAGGTCGTTAATTGAAATGGTGGCATAATACACTCCTAGATTAGGCTGAGATGTTTAAAAAGCTACTCACACAGTGAGCGGGGAATTATGGTTGGCAGAATTCCCAGAACAAGCTGAGGACAGGCACAGAAAGGCTGCATGAGGCCAAAGCAGTGCTGAGCTTGACTCAAAGGTCTCCCTTTTGTGCTCAGCCTCATCACAGATTCCTGCCCTTGCTCCAATAATCAGAGGGCATTTGGCTCTTCACCTTAGCTTGAGGGCCCTGGAATTGGACTCCTTCCTTCTGACCTGGGTGAGGGCAACCACGTGTTATACTCCACTTGTCTCTCTTTCATGTGAATGCAAATATTTTCAGACCATGATACCATATTCCAAGTATGCACAATCTCCAGTGGAGAAGTAGGGATGTTTAAAATGCTACCAGACGTTAAATTGCAAGGCTTGCTACCAGGCTTCTGGCTCCTGAAATGAGGTCTTCTGCAAGGAGCTGGAAAAGGTGGTATGGTGAACAAAATGAGGGGTTCTCAGAAAATCACTACACTTGCTATGGGCCCTGTCCTGGAGCAATCCTCACTGTCTGCTCTATCCCCTAACCATCACCAGCCGTGAGCTTTGCTTGAAAAGCTGGGTATGGTGAACACTTTCACCCAAATTTCCTCTTTTTTGAAGTACTTCTTGCCACGTTGTGGTTTTAGTTGCTGTGGTGATTGGTTTGTGTTTAATGAGCTCATGTTATTGGTTGAGATTTTTCTAGGGTGAGTCATGCAGGTTTCATTTGGTAAAATTCACATGGAGATATTGCCATCTAGATCAGCACCAGATTAGCTGAGAACTCCAGCTTCAACTCACCTATTTTAACATTCCCAGGTGAAGTCAACTTTCTGATGAGGAAGATAATTGTCTGCAAAGTAAATATTCAGTTAATAATGTACCTATTGTACTGTTGATTGTGATGACGCAGCAGCAGCAGCCAGTTTTAATTTAACATGACTTAACTATCAAGTGATTCCAATGATATTACAGGAGCTTGTTAAATGAAAATAACGCCATTCACATTTGCATGTACATTTGCAAGAAAAAAAAAGCGGGGGGGGGGAGAACTCCAGCTGCTCCTGGTCTGACAGCAATTGGAATGATGTCTTGTTTGAATCGGTGACATTTAGTTGCACCAGATGAGCTACTATACTGTGAAAATGCAAAGACTACACTGAGCACAACCCAATGTTTGTGGTCCAAAGGACAGAATATTTGACTGGGAAATCAAGAAGCATATTTCTGAGTCCAAACTTTATCACTCTTTTGTCAAATTACTTCACCTCTTCGTGCTTCAATCTGTCCATCTGTTGGAAGGGGATAACAATACTGAACTGCTTTGCATAGTGCTTTGAAAACTGGTCATGAAGGGAAATATGTGAGCTAGATTTTGTTATATTTTTGTTTAGAGCTTTTCATTACTTCAGATTTACTTTCAGTGTCTAGGCCAGATTAACTGCTTGTCCTATTTCTATGGGCTAGGTGTTGTTTTAAGTAAACAAAATAGCTCAAATTACAGGGGAGGCAGAACATGGTTCCATGTTAAAATGTCATTAAGTTAAGCAGATGCTTGATTGACCAAGGTTGCTGATTTCCATATGGAACAAACCACATACTTAAAGGACACCTGTAACTAAAGGCAGTTAGTCCTTTCCTAGCAAGGCTCACCTGTCCATTTGGTGACCCCATCTTATTATCTCCCACTACAGCCTGCACCAGGCCTTCTTAAAATCCATTTTCTGTCTGAGCTTGGATGTTACAATTCCTCTCCTGAAGAGTTGACAGTCTGAACAAGAGAAGGAAGAGTAAAAGAAGTGACATTTATTGCAGTTAGACAGACAATTAAAAGTATGCCCAGGGAGTCTGAAGCATCCCTACAGAATGCCCTGTTATCGGCTGTGGTCCAATTTCTACTAGATCCTACCAGAGATGCAATAAACTTAGGGAAAAAAAAAAAAAAAGCAGCATTTTATTAGTTACCTAAATAAGAAAACATCCTAGCTGGCTTGACTGAGGCCCTGTAGGAAGCTCATGGCAGAGCAAGGACTTAAACCAAGATCCCCTGGGTATCTCTTTCTCTGGCCAGCCTTCCTCATAGAGTTGTGAACACAACTCTTAAGGGCATAGCAGATACTCTTGTAATTGCTGAAGCAGCTTGTTTCTAGGTACATTTTTCACTTTTTTTAATCACATTGAGCCCAATCATAGATAGTGCCAAAGAGCTTCTAATTACATAGTAACAGTAGCAATTGCATAACCCTCCTCCAGCTCCCTGCAACAGCTCAGCTCCACATTCACCAATGGAATGTCACATTTTTCCATGCTTTAAGTATCTCTTTTCACTAACGCTGCAGCCAATTGCTTCTAATATTGCAGAAAAGAATGAAAAATGCTGGGATTAAACCTCTACAAACCCTAATAGTGTGTTTACAATAGTCTTCAGGTTCATTCTTAACCACCAGGTCTATGACCTTCTAGTAAATTATACTATACTGGAAGGTTTTAGCTGCTGTTCCAGCTCCACTGTAAACATGTAAACTTGAGCCATCTGTGCTTTTTTAATATTTCCTGTAAAGCCTATCACTACACCAATCTGCTGTTTCAATTGGCGGCACAAGAAGTCATTGTGTGCTAATTTTTCCCAAGGGCACTTGATGCACTTTATTAAATAGGGTTTTTTTCTTCCTCATTAAGGCCTTTCCACAACAATAAAACTATATTTTGGATACCCAGGCCAGCAGGCATTGTGCTGTTTTGTATGAAAAAACGATCCCAGCCATGCTACGCTTTTACCAAAGAACAATATGGAGGGAAAGAAAGTTTTTAAAGACTTTGCAACCTTTTCTTTCAGGGTGCCTGCAGGGAAAGCATCTTGAAGGCAATACAACACATGATGGGAAGAATTTGGCTGAACATCCCAGAAACAAAGGATCAGATTCCTTCAGAGGCATCAAAATTTTGCTGGGTCATACACTTCTCACACACCTCAAATTGCTGTTGACTGCTGGAGTTTGGACTGTGCAAGGGAGAACTAAAATGCCAAACGGGATCAGACCTATGGTTCATCTAGTTCAGTATCCTGTTTCTGAGAGTCACAGACCAGATGTTTCATGGGAAAATGCAGGAAACCCTACTGCGGAAGCATGAAGGTTTCAGACCTTTATAAAGATCTTATTTTATTATAGGCCCTACTAGACTGTCTTTACCTTTAATAAGCCTAATTTCTCTTCCTCTTCTCCTCCTGTCCATTGGCATAAAACCTCTTAAAATATTGCTTTCATTGTAGAAGCTGTTTCAAAAGACCAATGCAGGCATTCAGTATAGAGAAAAAAAGTGGGCTTTTTCTGTAGTTTTATACTACTTTTAAATAATACTGTGTCAGAATAAGTGACTCTCAAAAACCAGTACAGGATAAATTGGAAGTATACATAGGATAATCTTTGTCAAAGATTTCATTTAAAAATCTTTGCCTGTATTTAAAATATGCAGAGTATATATTTTTATTTACTTTTCATGTTGTCCTATAACCATGGTAAAACGGTTTGCACATAAATGTGGGGGATTTTTGGCCATGTTAGTTTAAGCAGATTCCTAGAGTTTAAGGTCAGAAAGGACAATTGTGATCCTGGAGTTTGACCAGCTGCCTCACACAAAATAACTGTTTATCATTTTTTCCCAAAAGCCGTCTTAATTTTCCTTAAAAAATATTACTGACCCACACTACACACTTGCTATTGGTGACTTTAACATACCTCTGCTCAAAAAGCTATGCCAGAAAAGGAGTTTGAAGCAGGTGTTCAAATACTAAGCACTAGTCAACTGCCCATAAATTTAATCTGACATGCTGATCGGCAAATGCTGGGCAAAACAATTGAACCAAGTCCATACACTTTGAAGCTGCTGCTACAAAAATCACAGCTGAAAGGGGAGGAAGCTTCCTAGCAACAAAAACGCGCCCAAGCCTTGCAGCTGAAGTATGTGTGTCGCAGAACACCTCGTGGATGCACAGGGTGGGTTTGGGCGGGGGGGGGGGGGGTTAAAGGTTTGG
>NW_010972886.1:15039124-15047986 GCF_000737465.1 Haliaeetus leucocephalus
CGGTGGGGGGTTGGGGGGGGGGGGGGGGGGGGCTTAAAGCTTTGAATTTGTCATTTCTTTCTCAACTGGCTTTTAGTTCTGATCCTGAGTGAGAAGAAAGGAGTCCTTGTTTGATAAGAAGGGATGATAACCTGCACCCAAGCCAATAAAAGGGATTAACCCAAGACTGAAGGCTCAATACTGGGTTCTGGCCGATGTATGGTTCAATTAGACTAAAAGCTGTCCTACAGCATTAAGGCAAGTTACCTTCATTTTCAGCTTCAGTGAAACAGACCCCAGATGACAGGATAGGCAAACAAGGACTTTTTCACTTTTCACAATTGCTTTCATCCTGCATTGCCAATATTATTAGACTTTAAAGAAACTGGAAAATCAGAGGAGTGTTCAAAGTAGGTGGTCTCTGCGTATTCATTACATCCGGGCACATAAGGCTGGATAACGCATTTTGTAAGCAGAGCAATGTGGCTTGCAGTTCATTTCTTCAGTTCATTTTCATTTTCACCTAATAAAATCAATTTTCAACCCAAAGTGATGGCCTACAGATATTACTTTAGAAGTCCAGGATGTAAACACTTCAGACAGTCACGCACCTCCAGGAACACTGAGCTCCCCAAAGAAGGGAGCCTGTTCCTCCAAGGCAGCCTGCTTTTATCCCATGCACCTGGGTAAATCATGAAGAGGAGTGTCTGGCTCTTTTCAGCAGCAGGGGTCAAGATACTTTCAAAAAAAAAGGAAAAAAGTCAGAATCATGACTAACTTTTTACACACATGGAAACGGAGGTACGGAGAAACATGGCTCAGCTAAGGTCACCCCTGGCTGGATGGCAGAGCTGGGAATAGCCAGGCACAGGTCCAAAGCACCGCTCTGTGCTCTCTCATCCAGCTACCCAGGTCTGAACTCGGCAAGCGAGACTCATCATCTGATTTACATCTTAGACTTTCATTTTTGTTTTAACCACAGCGTAAACAGAATGAACAAACATCAGTCTGAAGCTCCGGAAGCCTGTTTATGGGCAATATGAACAACTCTCTTGCTATTTCCCTGGTAAATAAAGCTTGGAGACGATTCCTGGAAATACAGTTTCTCCATATATAATACCAAAGAGTGCCTGTTGACATACTACAAAACTCAAAAAAAAAAATTGTAACATTTCTCCTACATTTCCCATGGAGCCTAGCTACTAGGTTGTTTTCTTTTTTAATCATTTCTTCCCTCTTCAGCCCATGGTAACAGCCTATCTTCAACATACAGAGGGTCACAGACAGGGATTTTGATGAGCCTCGTACAAGAAATTAAAACAGAAACCTTGAACTGCCCCTTAGCCATGAAAGAGCACACGGGGCTGGGGTGGGGAAGGGCAGAGAGGGAGGACTTGCTCAGGGCAACCTATATAGAATGCCACATCTTGAACATGCTGGAAATAGGCCTTTAATTTTACCATAGCAGCAGCAACAAAAAGAAAGCCTGAAAAGCTGTGAAAATACTCCCTCAGCACAGACACAACATGAAAGACAACCAAAAGACTTTTTCCCAGACATGGGCTTGAGATACTGGCATTGAAGCCATAGCATGAGTGGGGATAGAGCAGGTGAGATACAGAGACACAGGACACAACCTTGCCTATAAGTAATTAAACTCTCCAAGACGTGGACCACTGTACATACAACCAGCACTATTCGGTCCTATAATATTGATAGAAATAGGCTTTCTTTTTCCTTTAGCCAGTCTGGATCTGTGACTAATGGTAAAAGAGAAAGCAAGCTGCAGATTTCAGCTTCCATCATCTGGGTTAAAGCGGGTAGAAGATCTCTTCAGAGTGCTCTGCTCTTCCCCCACTTTTATTTCAGCTTCATCCGATTCAGTCAAAGCTACTCTTCCTCAATCCCTGTCATCCTCCTGGATGCAATGTGTTTTACAGGGAAGAAAACACTGTAGTATTCTCAAAGACCATTCACAACCCTGGGGATGTTATTCTTCAAGAAATTTGCTCCAGAATTCGTAAATTCAGAATGAGTCAGCAAACCAATAGGCACTAACTGGATGGGCAGACAGTGATACTGAGGTGCTGGAGGAGTTGCATGACAGGACTTGTGCATCTCCACTGAACAACACCGAGGGCAGTGAAAACTGCTAGTACTATTGTGTTATATAGCCTTGTCGTGGCTATGTAATTATATAGATGAAAGGTGGCAAGGATTAAATGAATATAACAGCGCTGTAAGCTGTCAAAATGGTTCCAATGGGGCAGTTGTTTGCAAAGAATTAGATCAAGGAAGGGCAAATTTAGAGTTATTTCATTTGATAGGGTGTTGCACTGACCATTCCTGGAAAAGCAGTAGGTGGAGAACTTAGAAAACAGACTGACCACAACTGGAGTGCTTTCCACTCACAGTTCTGTAAAATGAGTGCATGGCAAAGATCCAAACTTTTGACATGCAGGAAAAATATGTTGGAAACTTAAGCCATCCTGATAGTCCAGGGCAGCCTGTTTGCTTGGATTTTCTTGGTGTAAATAGAACCACCACACAACAGCTCAAGGACTGTCCAAGCGAGACTGCCAAAAGAAACAAATTATTTTTTACAGAGATCATACCAGAAATTCATTTTTCCTTGGCCTGCAAATGGAACAAACATCCTATTTGCTGGAGCATCCCTACCACTACAGGCAGGACTCGGGTCTTCCATATTAATCAATGGTCATCCTGCCCTGGGCAAAGGTTGCTGACTGCAGTGTGTGGGAAACAGGAAAAGAAGCTTAAAATAGTCGTGGGACTGCTTGTTTCATTCAGGCAGACCTGTCTGTGAGAAAAAGAATTCACGAAATGTTGATTCTTTCCTAACTCTTAAAACAAATTGAAGTGTGAAAATTTGCTTGAGCAACATTGTTTTTATAGCCTATCATGTAAACACCCCTGAGATGATATCAATACAGCTAAACTTTAAGCTGGGTAGTGGTCAGAGCAGAAAGGTCAGCTCACCCAGAGCTGACCCTGCCCAGCACTCTGATTGAAAACTATTTTGGTAACTTTGACTTTCTCCTTCCAAAGCATTACAACAAACCACAGCTTAACCCCCGCATCCATCACCACCTGCAACAGGACTCCTGCCAGCGAATCATTAACCAAGAGCAGCATTTTGACTACAAGAGCACAGCGACGCAGGACTAAGCAACACTCTCCAATTTTCATCTCCATCAGAAGGCCAGCGGAGATGGGGCAGATGTCACCAGGCAGCTCTGCTCCTGGCTGGCAACAGACCTCTTTCTTAGCAGCGTGCAAATTGTAAAGAGGCCCTGGGCTGTTCTGTAAAGCTTGCTAGGAGGATGAGAAATAGGTGCCTAGCAAGTAAGCTTGATGCAGAAAACATGACCATAGTCTGCCTGGAGAGTTGATCTGCAAAGTCATGAAGATATGCTGCTGTTCAGCCTTGGCAGCACTGTGCGCAACACCAGCATCAAGATGCAAAAGTAGCAGAATACAGACTGTAATTAAAAGACAGTCATTAGTCACATTTCCAAGGAGCAGACCTTAATCACAATCTACAAAGCTGCAGTTCTGTCTTTTTGAATAACACCTTTGAGTCCTGGTTAGACATAACATGGCACTGTTAGCAGTTTGGGCAGCCCTCATGGTACTGCACCATTCACCACCACCTCTCTGTTCCTTCAGGTTGAACTATTTTTTTTACTAAATATCTAAAGCATCTTATACTTTGTAGACTTTGATCATGAATTTGGGTCTCAAATCATTATTAACAATGTGTTTAATTACATTTTGCTAGCTAAACCTCAATGTAACACTAACATTTGCACAGTGCCTGAGATACCACTCTAAGTTGGGAATAAACTGATGCTTTTCACATGACATACCAAAGGATTCATCTTGCAGAGAGGTAAAATAGGTAGATGAGCCAGTGGAGGGTGCTACAATAACAATGCATACTACAGAAATACTGTAGAGTGCTTCAGAGCTACTTATTATACAGAAACACAGGTCTTGAACACAAATGAATCAACCTGATTGCTGCAACTACCAAATCAAACTAGGAGCAAGAGAAGCTGCTACTTAAATGACCATCTAACAGTCAAAAGCCCCATGCAACTGGTAGTGAGCAGGAAAAGTCTAATATTCCTTTTTAATTTGACAATCTGTGACCTGTGGCCATGGCAATGTGTTCCAACAGTATTTTAGTGGCAGGGATGCAAATAATAGCATGACCTTCTTCACAGTCACAGCTTTCTGGCTGCTCATATAACCTGAAACAAAGGTACAAAGGTTAAGTGTAATGATGCTACAAACATATGATCTTGGGTCTCAGTGGACACCCACAGAAATACTCCAGTCTTTTGCATTCACTGTCTCTCTCTCATGGATTTCTGCCTGCCCCCCCCCCCCCCCCCCCCAGTAGTTTGGAGCTTCCCCAGTAGCTTTAAATTCCTGTCATTATCAAAAATGACAACTTTTTCCTCCAACAAGAAACTGCTGAATTAATGTGGGCTCTTTAAGAGGTCTCCCCATTTTAAGAATCTGGCCTCAGGTCTCGTTTTTGAAAAGAGCCTGTTCAGTGCCAGATCTGTACTGCAGTTACATCTAAATAGGAATAAGCATGCCTGATTTCAAGACTGCAAATCTGTTCTCATTTTGATTTTAAATCAACACTAGTTAGTGTTTTAGTATTGTTACTGTCTGGCCTTCCGTCATGCAGCCTAATTCTTCAATCCCCTAAAGGGCTGATGCATGAAATCACCCATGTTATAAATACTGTATTTAAGTGCAAATACTAGGATGACCTTTAATACGAGAGTCAGAGCTGACCTCTACATTTCTTCACGTTGTCAAACATTCAGAAGATACAGGACTAATAGGCACGCTAATGCCCAAGGAAGAAAGTGAGAACTTCAAACTCTTCTTAATGGAGTTAAAACACATTCTTCAAAAAAAAGAAAAAAAAGTAGTCTCTGAGAATGTGGCCTTTCACTAACATAAACAGTTTCAAATAATGGCTGTGGCACAGAAGCAGTGACTGGAAAATCAGAAAATCTGTATAAGAACTGTTGTCATAGTGGATTTCCCATAAGGATTATTTTAATCTAGGGAAGCCATTAAAGACATTGGTTTGACTGCAGAATCTCAACTTTTTTTTTCTTCCCCCTCTCCAGACACATACATCAAACTCTATTGGGCTGTCATGTTATCTCCAGTGCTCGCTGAAAAATCTGTGACAGTATTAAAAAGAAAACATTTGATGATCTTGTGAACTGCTAAGAGTTATCAGTATTAAGGCGTTAATAATGCCATAATCTGAGGCTGATAATTATTCCCCCAATTGGTCATGCAATTTAGCTGCTTAGCTCATGGCAGCTATGATGCGTACCAGATTCATTGCAAAGTTCTTGGAGGAAGTTGTCCTAAGAAAAATAAAAAACCCCAGGATTTCAAAGCCCAAACATGCATGACATACAGGGTCCTAGAAATGCAAGGAAGGGAAGGTGTTATGTACTAAAATTTTAAAGGACCAGACCTGCTGAGAAGGAAGCAATATAGGCATTGGTAAAAAAAAAAAAAAAAAAAAAAAAATCAGTCCAAATGTTCACTGTGGGTTTTGAGTCTCTCAGTGGCTGACATTTGCGCATTCTTTATTGATAAGATCTTTTTTTTTAGAAATCACTTAATTGTTATTGTCACAAAATTTCAAATAAGATATATCTTTCCTTATACCATACACATGGAGTTAGCCAATTAATGTGGGAGTCCCTTCCCAAAACTGATCTTTCTGATCATTTTTCTAACTGCCCCATAACTGATCCAAAGGAAGGGTTTGAACAAATCCCACTAAAGCTGGCAGGAAACTTTCCATCGTCCATTCAGTGGACACGAGATCAATATAAGAGAGATGCGCATTAACATTCATTCTAGACTAGGGTAGCCAGAATCAACAAAGCCATCACATTTAACTTGCTTCCAGTGAGTAAAATGAAGCTGACCCTCACCACCCAGCAAATGAAGGAGAAAACAAAAGAATCGAATATAGTCAAAGGCTCATTCAGCTAATTCAGCTGGGAGAAGCAGTTGCAGGTGGTTCAAGAGAAGAATTAGTTCCTGCTGGTCCCAGGGCAGGCGCTCCAGCATGCATTCATGTCATTCAATTCTTCTGCATGTGATATAAATGAAAATGTAAAAGTTGTCACTAAATCCAAGTTAAAAAAAAAAAAGGCCAGAAGTGCAAAAAAATTCCAAAAATGAATTTTCCAGCCACAGTATTAACTCAGCCACATTATACATCCTTTATATTGTAAAGCATAGATTAAATAATAAACAGTAACACATTAAACATAACAAGGAAAACTGAACTGGAAAATGCCTTCTAGTCTCACTCAGTGTATACGTACCATGGCTGAGTTAGTGATACGAACCACATATTTCAGACTCTCCTTGCTCTGAACTTTGGACTCCTCAGCTTTTGCATTATTCTAGCACTGATTTTTGCAAATATTTAAAGCATAGGGGAATTTCTAAGAACTGCAAAATCTCAATGACTTATTTCGTTTATTGTAAAGGTACAATGTTTTAGGAATCAACACCTAATGCAGCTCTGATGGAGGCACCAGTAAACAAAACATTTTTAGCTCTAGCAGCCTTCACCTAGGCATCATCAACAGACCAAGGCATCTTGCATGTGGTAGCCAAGTTCCTTGGTGGAAATTCAGCTCCTCTAATAATATTCACCAATAGACCTCCACTGGAAAATCACTTAAGCAGAATGAGAACAGGAAAGTGAAAGACAGTAGAAGACGCAGGCAAGTAAATCTACTTAGTCCCAAATTTGTTCCTGTAACATGGAAAAGACCTTTCAGATCTTGCCAACAGCCACGGAAAGTCCATAGGAGCCACTGAAGAAGCACTTTTTGTGCTTCTGGTATTGGTGGCATCTAAGGGTTTTAATAGACAAGCTCAAGTGGAGTTCAGCTGAAGCCCTTTAACGTATCAAAACAAACTGTGTTTAATGGTATACATAGACTAAAGTCAGATACAGATTGTAATACTTTCCCGTGTAAAGATTTGCTTAAAAGTATTTTTGTTTTACTCACTCATCACATTTAAGATTACTGTTTCAAACCTCTGATTCGATTGGACCAATTGTGTCCAATTGTGTAGATTGGACCGATGTGGCTCCATTTTTTGTAAGGAATACAGAATATTTCAAACTGAGTCTACTCAACCTTACAGCCCCTCACAGGAATTGTAGCTGAGGACTCCCATCCTTGCACAAAGGGGAAATCCTTCACTACACATTTCTAGCGTTCTACCATGGTCTTCTATATGACTTAGCTGTGTGGCACGTCATGGGAGCTGCGTAACTGTAGTGCATTAGTAGGTTCCTGATCCAACTTGGGGATCAAAACAACCCCACGCTTCATGAAAAGAGAAACGCTCCTTGCCCAGCTCTATTAAAACAGCCTTTTACTTTCAAGAGTGGCAGGCATGAAGGTGCCTCAATCCTACGGGATTCTATGACGTTTAATCTCCTAAATGTCAATGTTGCTTTTGAAATGGGCCTAAATCATTAAGATACTTTTGACAATGTCATCCTTCATATTTAAAGTTGCTGTGACCACACACAGTCACCACAACTCTTGCAGTTCCGTGAACCAGGATATTCTGCAGACATCAATTATGCTGCTTTCTTTCCTTACTCAGGGCTACAAAACAAATCTGAAGTTTCTAGGTTCAGAGACTTTTCAGAATGCAAGAGTTTCATTAAAACATAAGGAGGAAAAATGTATTTTATTCATGCTCTCATAATTCAAAATCCTCTCAGACTTTCCAAAAAATTCACCTTAGGGCTAACACCAAGCACAGAAAATTTCAGAGCAAAGAGAATTTGAGAAAGTTATTAGCAAAAAGTTATTAGCCAAGAGTGGGGATTAGAACTCAGCCTTAACAACTGCATTTGCTATTGCAACTACTATAATAATTTTTACACAGGGGCTGCACAGCAAATTAATTTTCCTAGGGCATTACAGTCAAACTTAGCAACACTACATTTGTGTGCACTGACTTACATCTTACCACCTCATCCCCATCTAACAGAGCGCTGGTTTGGCACACAACACAAATAAATGACTCTTATATGGGCTGCTATGCATTGGGCTTAGCTCTTTGTTCTCCTTCCCAGACATGTGTGAAATAAATAATTTAGCTTTAAGGCAGTTTACAGAAGCTTTGCTGTTTCTAATAGGCATTATCTGTTTTGCAGCACAACCACAGTAAAACACTGATGTATACCAATGACACAGTGAATTGTGGCAATGCTGCCTGAAAGAAGACCTTGGTTAAAGGAACACTGCCGCCACTGATACATAGACTATGGACATCCCTGAAAAGGATCCCCACTGACTTCAGCCACTTTGTGTAAGAACTTCAGCCTGCATCTAGGAGCAGCCTATAACCGCTGTTTCAGAGAAAGGCGCGATGGGTGGTCCGGAAGTCTGGGTGCTACATGGGAGCTCAGAAAAGCTCTGTTCAGTTCTCCATTTTATCACATTCCTAGGTGACTTTGGGCAAGTCACTTCTGCCTGAAGGCTTTGAAGTGTATGGGTACCCACAAATGCATGGGGATCTGTGCCTTGGTTGCCTACCTATAAAGTTAAGAAATTATACTTGCCCTACATCTGAAAGGTTTGGGGGAAATAAATATATTGACAATCATGAGCTCCCATGGACTCTCACATGAATAAAACCCACCACTGGTGACTGTGGAATTTCTGCCCAGTCCCCATTACTCACATATTGAGTTTGTCCGCTGAAGCCTGAAGATTTCTGTATCTTTCAAAACTTGGGGGGGGGGGGGGGGCGGGGTAG
>NW_010972886.1:15047996-15155519 GCF_000737465.1 Haliaeetus leucocephalus
GGGGGGGGGGGGGGATCCCTCTTAACACCGTTACTGATGAATCAAAAAGTATCAGATGTAACAACCTACCACGGATGATGAAAATTTCTGCAGGAATATATTACGTTTGGGGTTAATTTGGTCTAAGACCTCACTAACATGAAATATATGCAGTAGAAATTTAAGGATAAAGTTCACAAGTCCCTGTGAATTCATTGCACCTCACCTGTGATATCAGCATCTCCAAAGTTACACACTTTGGAAAAAAACCCATGCCTCTCTCCATCGGCATTACTTAATTGTAATGTCTATTTATTTTGTATTTCTTTCTCTTTTCCTGCAGTGTTATAAAAGTGTAAATCCTACTTGAAAAATCTCTTTTTACAATTTAAAAAACTCCAAAGACGTATAAGCTGATGTGAAAGATTGACTTAATTGAGCAGTATATTTTTGATTTACTAAAGAAGCCTTAATCCTTTGACTAAACTGATGTATAGATTTGACTAAACTGATGTATAGATTTTAGAGAGATTAGCAAATCTAAAATGCATTAAATTCCAGGGAAAAAAAAAACTTTCTGACTGCATTAACATACATAAACGTAAAACTATGCAAAATGCAGCTAGTTTTGCCAGTTACTGTGAGCTCTGATTATCTTTGGGTTCTCAGTTAAATTCATGATTTTGCATAAAACAGATATGGCATTTATTTTACTGTAGTTGTTATAATCATATGATACAGTAGAAGTACTTGGAGAAATTATCATAAACCTACTGACATCAGTGCTGGAAACCCATCGTGCTAGCCATTTGTGGACACAAAGAGAGTTCCCTTTCCTGAAAAATTTCCATCAGAAGTTATAAGTGAGCTAGAGACATAAGAAGCAACTCATTAAAAAAATCACAGGATACGTTACCAGCACTAAATTTTGTATGTGCTACTACCAAGCCACACAGAATAGCAGTTTTAATTAAAAGTTATGATGATAAGGGGATTGAAGTGGAAGCAAGGCTGATGAAAACTGGAGGGCTGCCATCTTTCTGGAGGTCAAAAACGATCTGGGGAACGTGTGTTTTAGTTTACAACTAATACCACTAGAGCAATTGGAGGTTTTCTTAAGACTTGATACCAAACCCAGCCAAGAGGACCAGCAGTCCCTGTGAACAGCCCTAGGCTGTGCTGGCTACCTCACCAGAGGACACTTCTGTGTGCTCGACTGCAAGCCAGCGTTGGGCTTTTGGGCTCTGCAACAGACCTCCTGCATGACTTTGGGCAAACAGGAGAGCGGCTTGCTCCATCTGACACCACCAGCAGCACTCTGCCTCCTTGCAGGAGCGCCCTCGGGATAAGCATACTGATGATTACAAGGTTGCTCAGATCCCATGGTAATGGAATCCATGCAAATACCTCAGATAGATGCTGTCCAAGAGCCAGATAACATTTCCAACTACGATCCCTCCCCAAAACACCAAGTAACTGACCCTGGGGTTATTTTTAAAAGATATGTTTTTGCATCCGGAGCTATCTGCTGACTGATTTGGTTAGCATTCTCCACCGTGACAATGGCTAGGAAGACAAGGTGACTCAAGAATCAAAAACTCATTCCCCAAGCTTGCCAGCTCACAACCAGGTCACTCACTGATGTAAGGTAGTTTGTGATCTTCATAGCATCCCTAAGATAAAATGCACCACCTCCAGTCACACCACAACAATTACATGTTAGCTTGCAGAGAAAAAAAAAAAAAAAAAGATTAAAAATATTTTTTAAAACCCCTACAGACAGAGACTTTTGTATTCACGCTGTCTTTTCATCACACTAAGTCTTCAATTATCCCTCCATCACCATGACAGCATGGGGAGAAGCAAAGCAGCACTGCTTCTTTGGGTATAATCATATCACATAAAATACAACATTCAGTAGATCCACCATGTTACCTCTGGCAAAAAAATAAATCAGTTCTGAAAAGGCTTTTCGGAAGAAAGCACTGGCAGGTAGAGTCACATTCCCGACACTTGTGTGGCTGATGCCAGGACACCTCATGTTGGAAAGCAGTGCTATTTGGAGGGTAAAGCACTGGCCCAACACTCCTACACCTTCTGTGTGGCCTTGGGACTTCCAAGTCTTTTTCCTCCTCTCCTGTCTCATGGTCACTTAGTTTCTTCAAAGTAGAAGAAGTCTGTCACTTTGTAGATGCACAGGCCCTAGCACTATGAATTCCTAGTATCAGCGAGGGCCCCTCTATTCCACTGGAATGTAAATAAAACCCAGCATTTCTCCTGGACCTCTGCAAGTTAAATAAAGTCAATCTCACAGCCCTACCACCAAAGCACATGAAAAGGCAGTAAGGGATTGATTCCGGTTTGTCTTTGAACTTCCTGTACCCTCATCATAACCTTCCAATCCCTTATTTATTTATTTTTTTAATCTTTTCACGAAAACCCATGTTGGAATACAGAGGAACCAGAAAAGGGGCACTAAAGAAAAGCAAATGAATAGACTAAAAATATTCTTGCCAAACATGCAGAAAAATAAATAGGTGGAAAATAAGCCCAGCTCTCTTGAGGCCAAAGCAAGGCAGCATATACTGACGGGTCACAGGGATAGCTGCAGTAATTACATTTTACATTGCTTTAGGTTTCATTTATGCTGTCAAAACTGTTTTGTCACACTGGATTTTTTTTTAATGCATTTCAGATTTTGCTAATCTCTAGAAAATCTATATCAGTCTAATCAGAGGATTGGGAGGCTCTTTGCTGTATCAAAAATATACTGCTCCATTAAGTCAATCTTTCATACTGGCTTATAAGTCTTTGGAGATTTCTAATTTGTCAAAGGAAGGGGGGGTTTCCCTGTTCATGTAGTTAAGTTTTTCTAATGATGGCTCTTTTTAAAAAAGAGAGAAGGGGGGAGAGAGAGAAAGGGAGAGAGGAGGCTAAAAGTGATGGTCATTAGAAAAGCCTGAATTGACCAAAACTTAGCACACGAGTGCCTGAAATCCCAAATATTTGCACCAAGAACAGAAAATAATAAGGAAATGGTCATCATGGACAAACTCTTGGTTCCTCCTCTTACACTGCACCAGACTATTTATCTTCATTTTCAAGTTCCTCTTGGCCTAGCCTTACCTGCATTACCATATATCACAGACTTACATACAGCTTCCAACTCCCATAGGCCAGTGCGAACAGCCTCATGCCCACTTATGACTCCTCAAAATGAGCACCTTCATGCTTTCTGGCAAAGTGCTTCTCAAGCATGGAAGGGATTCATGGTAAACAAGACAACTCCATTCTACTATCAGCTTTCAAATCCCTCCCTTTAAGCTCTCTTCTGCTCCAGTGACTACAGAAACACTTGACTTTGACTAGGCAGCTTGTGGCCCCGAGCTGGAGGAGGGAGCACTTGGCAGAGCTTTGGAGTGAAAAGAGATGTGGGTTTGGCAAACAGCAGAAGATGGTGATCATCTCTTCCTTTTCAGTATCCACCACCATCTCTCCTAAAGGTCGCAACCTTCACAGTGGTGTGGCTCACACGAACACTTCTTAAGCCACTACATTCAAAATGAACCAGATTAGTGAAGACAAACCAAACTGGCTCATGTGGATTGAGCTGGACTGGGGATTGCTCATGTGAGCAGCTGTTTTCCTCTGCTGTGGGATCAGTAGCTCCAGCAGAGAGGCAGGGATCAAAACCCAGGACAGGCTGTGAGCAGTGACTTCTACTGCAGCACAACTGAATAATGAAGGGAGCATCTACTCACAGCTGTAGGCAGCCTGTAGGCCAAGCGATAAAGTACCAACCGTAGGAGAAATGAAGACACAGAGCCAGTGTCGCTGTTTAAGAAAGCCTCCAGGACAAGAGGAGGTACACCAGCGTTCAAACAGAGGAACTCACCCTGACTTTTCTTGCCATATTTTGTGACTTACTCTCTTTTGGGGAACAGTCAAAAACAGCTCAGGTTTTTCCTGCTTTAGACATTATCAGAAAGAGCTAGCATCACTCCTCTTCTAGGGGAAGCTGCAAGGACTGGAGGGCAATAGGTAAAAGACTGGAAACTGGGAGAGAAGAAGGAAAAAGCTGTAAAGGCATGATTTTCCATAACAGTCATATTAATATCCAAGACATATGAATGTTTATACTGCAGAATTTTTTTAAAGATATTTCCAACTTTTAGTATCGTTTGCTGTATTCATTTTTAAGCATAATCCTGCACAGCAACCTGAAACTTCCCACTGCAGTCCCTTTTTTTTTAATGCTAGTTCCTCTCTGCTCCTAGAATAACACCTGTCTGTCATATGTACTTCTTGTTAACACAAATAGACTAGAATATCTTTGGACTCTCCTGGTATGTGTTTGTAAAGCACCAAGAAAAATGGAAGCCTGGTCTAGGATTGTCTAATTGAATCTGAGCCCAGAAAATAAAAGAAGGACAATATAATACTTTAACATCATACTCAGGCACAAACTGCCAGCTGGTCTGCCTTGAGTGTACCTCTCATGCTTAGCATCCCAGAGTTATTGATATACAAGTGTAAATTCACTAGTGTCAGTCGTTAAGTGCTCTGTCACTGCAAGGTCAATACATTAGCACAGATACAGGATCTCAGCTATACTCTATGGTAAATCCCAGCCCTATGCTTGAAAACTTTAACTCCAGACTCTTCCAAAGAGGATTTTGACTACAAAGTGCTTCAAAAAGCAGCATTGGTCAAGAATGACTGGAGTCCTGTGAAAATTAACAGAAAATTCCCCCAGCTTTGTTATCAGCTTGGATCCTCAAAAGACAAACAATGGAAAACCAAACCATGCTGTACAGCTAAAAGGACAGTCAGCATCACTGAGCAGTAATGAAAAAAACTCACAGCCCCAGTGGATGAAATATTAGCCTCTCAGTCACTTCTTGCTAACCAAAATCCATTGAAAGCAAAATGATTAAAGTCCACCTGGTGGATTTACAGGGCTTTGTGCTGATATGAGACTATTTAGTCATGAGAGGCAGCCTTTTGACATGATTCAGTTGACTGCCCATGGCATTTGACACACACCTAAGGAGTCTAAGTGGTTACTGCTATTAGCAAAGACTTGAAAAAAAGACACTTGTCACATTAGGTCAGCTATCTCTTAACTTTATCCTGTGAAATGTCACCAGTACCCCCGGGCTTTTCATTTCTTATCAGTCTTTCAAATATATGTAGTTATTGTTTTAAAGCAGTAAGAAACAGAGAGAGAGAAACAAAGAAAGAAAAGTGCAAGTTGTTTATTTTCTCTTCCACAAATGACAAATCAGTTCATGAACCTTTAAGAAAAGAACAGACCGTGTTGCATTTGTGCACTATACTTTCATAGGGAACTTTTAACTGCGACAGTTTCTCTCCTGCAGCAAAGCACCTGTTCAGTCTCTTTGCAAACAGGGAGCTGAAGGCTCCTGCTGCAGTGGAGCTGGCACTGAGACCAAGGGGTCGAGGTCCACAGACCTAAACCGATGCCAATGTGCTTAAACAAGCATCAGCGCTGACATAACTTAGAGCAGTCTGGAGGGTGCTCTAGTGTACAGCAATGCCCAGACTGCCCAACAGCACGTACAGGAACAGAGAGCACCTTTGCCACCCTCCCCTTGGTGGCATAAGGGGCATTTGCCAGGCACAAGGAGTGAGCCAGGCATAGGAAGCGTTAGTGGACTGGTGACGTGCTTCACACAGATATCAACGAGTACACTGCGAAACAGCAACAGAGTTGTCCTGACTGCGTTCTTGCCAGTTGTTCTGACCAAATTCAATTTCTTTGAGCCCATGAGGAGTTTCCTTTATCTACACAGGTTATACACATTGTATGCCTCATTTTAAACAAGCATTAACTTGCTCTGCTAATTCAGAGCCAAGCTGTTCAGCCCCTTGCAGAACCAAACTCGAATAGAGAATTACATCCCATATGCTGAACCCTCACTCATTATCGTTACTCACTAGAACTACAAGTACAGCAGGGGGTTATCCAACAGTTCATTGTTAAGACACTGATATCCTGCTCACAGACGTGGCTACACTCAGAGGACATTTTGGGAATCGCGTATTTTTTTAAGACATTGCAGAATCTAGCTTTTCTGCCTCATTTAAGGCCTAGAAAATCTGCAGCCTTGAATTCCTGCCTTGCCACAGGCTGAACCTCTGAACTGCAATGGGAGAAGGATGGAAGTGCGCAAAAAAGGCAAGAAATACAGAGAAGGGAGACATAGATGAAAGTCTTTTATAATAACTTGGTTGGACAAGTTAGTGTTTGACAGCTTGAATTTAAGTGAACATTAACAGAATTGATAAGTCAGGGTCTTGCTGACCTTGGTAATATTCCAGAGGTAATATTTTCACTAAGGTGAACTATTTCTGGACATTTCTCCAATGTACTGAACACAAACATTTTTTTTCTGACATTGGAGTGAGCACAGCTCCTTGTTTCTGTTCTCTGTTGAGTCGGAACAATATATTCTTATTGCAGCCAAGGTCATCTAAATTCCTGCCCCTTGGCAGAGATTCACATTTTTCCTGCTAAACACTTTAATAAACACATCTTGCTTTTCTCTCCTTAAACAGGTTGCATCTAGCCCACAGACCTCAACCAGTAAAGCCAGGCTTCTCAAAGGTGTGGTCCTGCCAGCAGGAGCCTTGACCTTCCGATAAAACTTCACTTTCTCTCTTTTACCTTGTTGTGTCCCTATGTTGTTTTCCTCAAGCAGCACAGCTTTGCTGTGACTGTTTATCAGCACTCCTGACCAACTAAAGCACTCCAAATACAAATAATTTTTCTTGCGCTGTGAATGAGTTCCTCAAGCAGGGCAATAAAAGGGATAGAGTTGAAACCAAGATTTCCTGAGACACAGACCATCTATTTTGCTTTTGAATGCTTTAATGAGTAAATGAATGTTATTCCTCATCAGTATGATTGACAGCTGGAAAGCACATAGTACTGAAAGCCCAAGGAAAATAAGTGCCTTTTCCTTTCCATTCTCAAGTGCCGAGGGGCACAGTCTCTTGGCCTGACCACACTCCACTGACTGACAATAAAAGATCACAACATCCAGAAAACCCCACTGAATGCAGCTTTCCCTGGTGTGAATCAGTACAGCTCCCTGGCCTGGAGTGACACTGATTTATAGCAATCGAGAATGTAGGCAGTTTAATTCATTTAATAAGCAACCACAAAAAACATTGTGTGCAATCATCTCAAATAATCTATAACAACAAAACCTGTATGCTCAAGAAAATTGCTTGATGATACCGCAGATATATACATTTATACAAGCTAATTAAAAGAGAGCTACTGAAGCGGTAGAGAACATATCTTTAATTACTGGCAATACTCTAAATGGCCTATGGCCCACAAATGTATCTCTGTCATAATCACACTCAACTCTTCTCCTCTTCAAAGGGTATCATTATTGTTTACTAATTAATCTTTAAGCTCTTGTACCACGCAGCATGTTTAGTCGTCTATAAACACTGACTACACAGTTCTGGAGAAGAAAAGGAGAAGGGGGTGATGTGTTTAAGAAATTACTACATTTGCTGAAAGACTTGCTACTTAGCATTTATTTTTATAAGCATCCATAGAATCCTGAGAGTCAACAGGGATATATCTTAGTTCTAGTCACACAGCTAAAAATCCTGATTTACAGTCAAGTTCAAGATAGCACTTTAACATAATACCTATAGTCACAGTCATTGTCTACCTTACTAGACTGCACTCAGGCAAAACACTTCAGGCTTATGCATCACTGAATACTGCCTCTACTCAAAATAACACGTACTTAAGTTTTTTTTCTTGAGCAGAGTCTTAAAACTCTACTTGTTCTCATTACAAGCTGTGATATTGTTACTGCTGGCATTAAGAGCAAATGGAGTAAGCCTTTAATTTTAAAGGTTAACAGTAGGTAACATTACCTGGCACGTCCTTGTTTAGAAGAGGGTATGACTGAAACAGCTGCAACTGTTAAGGCTGATCATTTCCAAGCTTTACATTGATCTCAGGCTGAATTTTTGAGAGAGATCATTAAGTCATTTCTGTAAATAAGGATAGAGAATGTGCTGCCAGGTCAAATAACTCTATCATGGTCATGGTCAGAAATAACTCGAAATTGCACAAAGGAAGTAATGTTCTTTCTGGGGAAATTTCAACGTGGCAGTTACAAAAGACAATTATTACAGCTTGAAACTAAAGTTTAGGGCATCTATGTCACCCCCAACATATACCCCATCTTAAGTCACCATTTGAGATGGCAACATCAAACAATCAAAGTTAGTAAATGCTGGAATTTGTCTTGTTTGGGCAAGTTCTGTTTAGCTGCATTTTCAGTTTTCACTAGGATGCACTTTAGGAGATCACACACTTCCCCCAACTCCATGCTGCTGCACTAGTGTAAGCAAAAGGAAGTTTCATGTCTTTCTCCCTCGTTGTGAGATTAGACACACAAAAAAAATCTTTCTTTTACATGAAACTCAAAGGAAATGTTAGGAGAAAGAAGTCATAGTCCTCACTGTCCTTCTCTTCAGTGGAGAGAGAAGCAAGGCAAAAGAACTGATATGACATACAGCCTGAATGAGCTCTGTACATTGCAGGAGTTACCCTACACAAATAAAGTCACACTATTATGCAGTGACTAATGGAGTGGGGCTTTACAAGACAAAAGATGACCGATTCTGATGGGAGGGAGAATTTTACTTCTATGAATAGGACTTTTCAAGGGCATACAGCTGCTTGGGCAGGTACGTGTCTTCACACATGCATGTGTGCAAGAAAAGAGAAGAGGAAGGTTTCAGTAACCCAACTGCAGCTTTTGGACTATATTGTGTTCATGTGTTGCTAAAGTTGATGATGTGCCAGTATGAACCAGCTCATCAGATGGGCACAAGCTCTCTCTGTTCTTTCCTATGAAGGTGGCAGATAAAAGACAAGGCATTCAAGCAGCTGACAGGGTAACCTGTAAGTGCCTGTCCTGAGCAATCTACTTGTCAGCTTTCCTGGCTAAGAGAGGAGACGTGTGCCATAGCTGTCAGCTTTGTGTCATCTTTCCTCTCTGCCTTTCATCGTCCTTCATCCCATGAATGGAGGTTTTATTTGACTTTCTTTTTTTGGCCCAGCTCACAGGAGGAGCTCCTTTGTCCCGCTGCCCTAATGTATCTCGTGAGTGTGCAAATCTGGCCAGTTCCAGGAACGGCTGGATGAAAAACAGGACAGAAGACATAAGGAAGCCATCATCATTCAGCAGGCACACTGAGGCCTGGAGGTGTAAATTCACATGCTACTCTGTAGGTGAGCTAATGCAAAGTCTGCCCTTTGGGGCACTACAATACTCTGACCACCATACACGAAGCAGTGTAAAAAAGACAGGGCTCTCCTTTTTTTTCCTTTGGGTGATTCCAGCAAGCACTTCTTCATCACAGCAAGTATAAATGCCTGTGAAAACAGGGAATCTCAAAGCTGCTTTTATTTTACAGTGGCATCAATAACATCACAGATGAAACTAGCTTCCAAGTCTGACATTGAAAAACTCTGCACCTGGTCCGTTTCCATATTTCTCCCTGGCAGAAGCTGTCTAAACCTAGCATTCCCTGTTGTTGGAGATCCTTGTGGGTACAACGAGCACTTAAACATCCACCTTCTCATGAAAGACAAAGGGCTAACTCCTCAACACTCTTTCCATCCACCACAATTATCTAACAGAAGGTGTAGTAATGGCTTGTGAAAGTCTCTGGCTTTGAACAGAAAAGTCTATCTAAAACAATAATCATCTCTTCAGGCAAAGGGCAACTCCTTGATTCCCCAGAATTTCCAATACACACAGAGGAAGGAGACTGTGGAGCTTCTGTGCAATTTTAGAGGCGCCATGAAAGAGCAAAGATTAAAGTAGCGCTAGAGACTGGCAAGAGCACCTATTTAATTTTAGAGAAATAGTATAGCTATGATTGCAAGACATGAGGAGAAGAAGGAGCATCATCAAAAGGATAACTCAGGAAGCATGGCACACCAGGAAAAACAAAGCGTCAGCAACTGGAGCTACAACTCTGATAAGAGGCCACGGTATCACGAGCAGATGCATTTTATTGTCAAACAGATTCTAATGAAGTGTCTCAATTTAAGAATGTCAACAATATTCTACTTTGATCACAAATATTTCATCATTCCTGGATCAAAGATTTTTTCCTGAACTTTTTATTCCCTTCCTTTTATAGATATAAAACATCAGATTTAAAGGTATATAAACTTTGACTCTTTACTCTGACTCAGAACAAAAAAGATCTAACTGTGAAAGTGGCCCTCGCTGAGCACAGGGGTGGACCCGATGACATGCAGAGAGGCTGCTTCCAACCTGCATTAGTCTTTGCTTCTGTGAAGGTAAATTTGAAGTAAATAATGAAATGTAGTCCTGAAAGGAAATTCCAATTTTGGCTCATCTCTCCTGCCGCTTTCTGGGAGGCAGCAGGTAAAAGCATGTTAAGCTCTCCTCTCCTTTTCGGACATCCACTAGCCAGTTGATATTTGCTTCAGTGTTTCAGTATTAAGCAAGGAAGTCTGAGCTCGTTCTGCTTTCAAGTGCAGACAAACTGCAAGAACAGAAAAAGGAGAATGAATGAAAGAAAGCATTTTCCATTTCCTTTGGAAAGGCAAGTGTTCAGGTGGCAAGCAGCTCTCAGTTTTCAAGTTAGTTGTCAAAGGTGCAAGTTCCTGCATGCTGGGCTCTGGGCTTTTCTAAACTATCCATTAGAGAGATTAATTTTTAGGTAACTAACATGACATTTGCTAGGTTCATACTGGTCATTCTGCTTGGGTGTTCCACCCCTCCTCTCACCACGCGTCAGCCCAGCCACCTCTGCCTGTACGTGCTGCCTTTCTCTCCAGGTGAACTCTGCTGGAGTTGTTTCATAGTGACTTGCACAATAGAGCATCACTGTTGGTACCTTCTAAATACCCCTATAGCCACCATTCCCATTGTAAAAGTTTGGAAACAACAAAACAGTGGAGTAAAAAGAACATTTTACCTATCTTAGATATAATGATTCCCACCTGCAAAACTTATGCTACCTGATGACCTCATAAGCTTATCCAGTCAGGGAAGTTAGGCACAGAGAGTCTGACCAGCAGATCCGAAAGGTATTTATAGTCCCTGGAATGCCCTTTGGAACTAACTTTCACAGAATCATCCAGTGTCCTAGAGAAAGACTCTTATAGGGTAGGTAAAGAAGTTCCTGAGTACTAACCTTTTCTAAACTTTCTAAATTTCTAGAGGAAAAATGTTTGCAGGAAAAAACATCTGGTTTTGAAAATAATTTTACAGCACTCCTGCAGCAAGGGTCATTTTGGCTATGGCTGCAGAGAAAGATTTCTAACTCAGTGAAAAGCGTATTATGGTTCAGGGCTTTTTTACATATATAATATTGCTTTACATAAAGTATAAATTATGGCTTTTATTTAGCAGATTAAGATAATTCAAAATCAAAGTGAAACTGGAATATTATAACTTAACTGATTTTCACAAGATACCTGCTCACTGTTTTAAACAATAAAGGCCATAGTTGGACCATAGCTGATAAATGCAAAACATTCTCAAAAGATAATATAATCCTACTTAATACATCGTTATTACTTGGCAAGAAAACAAACAAATGCAGAGGTTTTATCACAGCACTTGCATTTGATCAAGAGCACAATAATCTCATTCAAATCAACACCATAATTAGAAAGTAATTGCTGTATAATCAGACATCAAACAGATAAAATCACCCTGGGTGTTTCTAACAAAATCACTTGGTGTCAGTTTAATTCTACTCCCTTTGGAGGCTTTACTCACAAGGTGACAGTACCGAGACTTCCTGAACCCCCTTCCTAACTCTCTCCTTACAGCAAGAGGGGAGATGCAGAAATCCAGTGTCAGACAGTTTCTGACCCACAAACTGGCATCGGTGCGTGGCATGATGGACCACAGCACATCGCTGCTCTCTGCTACAGTACCAGAAATGCACATGTGCCCAGCTTAGCACCATTCCCCATCTTCACTCCTTAACCCTGCACCCCAGATTTAGAAACTGGCAGACTGCAGCACCATACTGAGAAGGAGAAAAGAGGGGATAATGAGGGAAAAAGGATCTAAGCCTTTTCTCAACTGGATGAGGTATGTTCTCCTGCATTCATGGTATGGAAGCTCAGCCTTCCTAGCATCTTCTCCAGTGCTGTGTGCTCTCAGTGCAGGACCCAGCACAAGCAAGTTTTTCATGACACATGGTATGCAAAAGCTTTACCAGCATTCTAACTGTTCTTCCCTTTGTCTTTAAACAAAACACTAGTAGGCAGCAAAATGTTTGTGTAGAGCCGACTTTTATCCATGGTCTCTTATTCTTGAGATCAACACAATCTCAGCCTGGAAGCACTTTCCTCAGTTTCCATCAGGCTGATCAGAAGAGTGGAAATCACAGTAGGTGCCAATATGAACTCCAGTCAATTGTTATATACAAAGGGACAGTTCAATGTGAATATTCTTTTGTACTGTGCATCAAATAGCCTTGTAATAATTGTATCTTTTTCTCTGAAGAGCCTCAAAGCAAACTATTTCAAAGGCAGGAAGAAGCGAAAACCTGAAGCTCTCTAATTACAGAGTCTGAGATATGTATGGCAAAGTAGTAAAATAAATGATATAGATGAATTATCAGAGAAGAGAGTGGGGCTGATAAACCATATTTAGTATACTAATCCTGAATGTTTGTTTTGCGTTCTTTGAGCCTTTTAAGATGACAGGTTCTGATCAACTGCTTCCCTTAGAGGTTGGCAGCTTTCCTGCTCTAGCATTTAATTTCTGTTTGATGTTCTCAGCTTTGTGTCAATGTACAAACTACTGTTAAGATATATAGCAGCGATTAAAATAATTCATCCATCTGGTTATAATTAAAGACCTAGTTAAATGTAATGACAACTTGATCTAGCAAAGCCAGCTCTCATCTTTTAAAAGGGCTGTGTACATTCGAAAAATAATGCTGTAAATGGGTGACAGACTATTGCAATGTGGCCATTAAATTCAAGTGAATTAATTAAACTTGTTTCATAAAAAAGTCTTAATGACATTTACTGGCAAGGCAAGCAAGGCAGAAATTGCAAGTATCTGTAATTGCTCCCTACAGTATCTCACTGCCTCCAGAAGGCCTCAGCAGACCCCTCCAAGCACCACAGCAGATACTTGAATTGAGGTAAAAGGGTTTTATGAATTTGCTGTCCCATAAGGGTGGTAACTGCCTAAGTAACAACCAAAGAGTATTCTCTGCGAGACAGCAGGGTGGCTAAAGCTATACGCAAACCAATCCATACTCCACTGACCTCAATGGCAAACTGCAAATTTAAGTCAAGACTGGCTGGTAGGGAACATAAACACAGGGAGAGTACAAATAAACTCACATGATTACTTTGGGCATCACAAACACAGACCTTCTTGAATGAGATATGTTTGTGAGTATCAGAAAACACATCAGAACCATGGCGCTAGGTGAAGATTAATTACTCTAATGAAATACAGCAAGGACATTCCCAATGAGCTGGAAGAGCTGGCATTCCACTTTATGGCTCTGCCTGCAAGTAGTTGCCTGCTGGCAACAGGAAAGATGTCCCCCTTATGCAAAACATTGTCTGATGTGGCAGAAAAAGCACAGAGGACTTCCATCACCTTATGTCGGATAAAGGATTTCTGTTGTCCTGAATAAGACCAGGATCATATTCAGAAGCTGAACTGTGTAAATAACTGATTTTGACTTTTCAACAGTCTCTAAAAATGGGAGAGCATTGTTTTGGATGTATCCAAACCAAGTGTCTTTTAAAAATTCCAGCAAAGTAGAAAATCGTAATTACTTAGTTTGGATGCAAACTAAGCATTAACTTGTTCTGAAGGGATTACTTTATTTCAATTTTGAAGTGTTTTAAAGAAGCAATTTTGGAACACAAACCCCCTTGAATTGTTAGATTTCAAGATCTACCTAATTTAGGCGATTTTTTTTTTTTTTAATAGAAGAACAATTTGGCAGAAGTGACATATATTTGTGAAACTATTACCATAGCTAAACCTGCATTTTTTGCTGAAAAACTTTGTTTCCACTGCAAACTTTCACTCCAGGCAGGAGCTGGGAATATTTTTCAGGTTTCAGCAGTTATGAAGAGATTCTTGCCTGATTCCATTATACCCTTTTCAATGAAATCTGCAACTATAAAAATGTACGAACTTCACAGAAAACCAAGACAGCAAAAGAACCTAATCAAAATCTTACACTTATCTTTGTGATGCTATTTTAACAGGTGTGTGCAATGAGGCCTCCTCTAATCCCCACCTTCAATTCTCATTCCAGGTGTAAAACAAGATACTGCTGAAAATTTCAACGGTGTTTAAAGCCTTTTCCTCTTTTGTCCTGCTTGCAATTAAAACAAACAAACAAATAATCCATACATAAAGCTCTACTTTCAGCTTGTGTCTTGACTTTCTGCGCTTCAAATCAATATATTATTGATTGATTAGTCCGCAATACCTAATTGATAAAGCCACCAATGCATAGCAGAAATAGCGATCTTTTTACATCGTAACAATAAGCTGCTGATTGTACTTTAATTCGCTTTAAAGTCTCTTGCCAACTGATTTTAGTTTAGGACAAGACTTTCAAGAGGGTCTGGGTTTGGGGTTTTTTCTTTGCTTTACGCACATATTTTAACTCTTTTCTCTTTAACTAGCTGACTGTAAACAACCTGTCCCACCTTTTCTTCCTTAATAGATGCTGAAGTTTTCTCACTTCCATGCATCTTTTGCAGTTGCAACTCCTAGTAAAGTGCCTAATATTATGAGTTAAAACTGGCAAACTACAATCCTTTTCTCACTCAAATTCACTTTATGGATCATACACTACAATTACAGTCTTCTGCAACACACACGCCTCTGTTTCTACATCTGGTCCAGGTCCAGAAGTAGTGAAACAAAGGCAGCTGTTAACATTTCCAACTGGCCAAGTGAAAACCTGAAGAATAAGAAATCTCCTGAGAAGACCTAGAGTCATGAGATTTCCAGTTAGATAGCCAGACCAACTTTCAATGACCTTTCTGAGAGAACTGAAAACGTCTGGCCGCTTGTCAAAACTGAACATCCAACCCTATTGCTGAAGGAAACCCATAATAAGAGATAGCCAAAGCAATATCAAAGGCACAAAATCCATGAGATATAAGTAATATAGTTGTTTTGGGAATAGCCTTTTCTGCACTGCACGCTCCATACTGTTCCGTAATTATATGCAGACACACTAGTTCCTGTTCTGCCCTAATTACAGTATCACAATACTTACTGCCTTGAACATGCAACCACAGCGTCCCCTTTCGGACATCTCTTAATGGGCTAAAACTGATCCAAAAATGTCAAAATATTACAGGAGAGACCAAAGGGACAATTACCAATATTAAGACAGAGCAGTTCTTCCATCAGTCCCACTCTTGCCTCTCTCTACATTACAGCCACAGCCTCTACAGCCCACATTTATTTCATACTATTGAATGTGACCAAGGATATCAAAATCTAGCTCCTAACCCTTCCAGACCAGTGGTTCATAGCCTATGCTAAGGATAACCATTCCTAGCAGTATAAGCCCATTTTCTAAGCTATGAGCCAATATATCCAGCCCCTGGTGCTCACGGGGCACCTGGATTTGGGTTCTAGAGTGAATTGATAGTATAGACAGCTCTGGAGGAACATCCAGAGATGGGAGAGCACTAAGGAAGGTAGACAAGGTGGTAGGTTCATTAGAAGAGCAGCACTAGGGAAAAGAAGCAGGATTTGTGGGCATACCAGTCTGAATTTCTATACTTCTGTGACATGGTGCCAGTAGCATTGATGCTTTAAGTGCAGCAACAAATCTGTGGGAACTAGAGTCAGGGCCTGCTGCTGTCAGCTCTCCAAAAATAGACACCTCATTGCCTGCATTGTTCTTGGAGTCCAGAGCAGCTGCTGGGCTTTGACCTGTCTCTCACTGGTAATGTTCCATTCTGCAAAGATCCGAAGTCCAGGGCACCACGCTCCTCATCCAGGGTAAATTTCTCCCCAAAGACTGATGCTGACGTGAGTCAGATATCATTAGAAAATGACGTCAGGTGAGCAGAGCTGTATTTAACTCTGGGGGTTAGCATACTTCAAAAGCTGAACTTATGTTTAGCCTGGAGTTTTGTAGGAAACAGGCTTTCCTGCAGCCACACCATCTGACTCAAAACTCCCAGAGTAAGTTTCATGTCTCCCTACACTGACACGCTAGCTATGGTACTCCAAACCAATCTGTTCTCTGATTCCTTGTGATTCTTATTATTTATGACAGAGCAACAGAGGTGAATGGACAGATAATCAGAGGTAAGTGATACAACTAAACGATAGCAATGTCTCAGTGGGGAACAGGCAACTGCTACAAAACACTGGCTGTTACTCCGAACACCCTACCTTCTGCGATGCAACAGACCTGCATTCAGAGGACTCTCCAAAAATCTACTTTCAGCCATGAATACAAATGCTCTAGGAACCCGACTCATTTCAGCCATTCCAGGACCAGCTGGTTTTAATTTATCTCGCTATTCAAAAATGAACCACTTGAATTTGTAATTTTTAGTCCAAACAAAAGGCTCTGTATTTTGGGGCCAGGATGGAAGGAGGAGGGGAAATCTGGCTCACCTTCAGCTACTACAGAATTGACCAACACAGAAGTCAGGGTTAACGTTCAGCAGGAAACAGGGAACCTCAGCTGAGAAGCAAGGCCCGAGTCCCCTTGTAGTAGCCACTGTACAACCTCATTCTCTGGCTGAGAGGGTCCACCACAGGCTTCCATTGCAAATCTTTCTCCACAGTTTTTTCCTATCTCCAAGAGTCCAACACTATTCTGTTTCAGATGAGATGCTGTCTAAATTATCTTCCTTAAATAACTTATTGTCCAGGACAACAAAAAATATTCCACCTGCTGATTTTTATTACAGCCAGTTGAAACCCGTCATTAGGATTTATCAAATCTAAAGCAAACAGATATTTTCAGTCTTGATGTAATTAAGAATGAATTATCCTCGGGAAGTAGGACATACAGTGTCAGGACATGGAAATGTACACCATGCTCCTAGAAGTCTACTGAAGATGGAGACAGCATGACCCAACCATGCCTGCAGACAGACCGGACACCGCCAAGGCAGCCAGGCTGACACTTCAGCAAAGCTTGACAAATCTGTGGCACCTCCCAGCACTCCCCAACACACAGCTCTCACACCACGGAGCTGCCCCAGGACACACACATATTGGCAACCTGGGGAGACAGGGCTATAGCATCCAGTAGTTTTGTCTGCCACCCTTCCTCAGTGTGACACCAGGGAACTGCCATCTGAAGTAATTCACTAGCACCTCCACCAGACCCTGCTGCCGAGGGAAATTCAGCTGGACTTTTACCCTAACACCCCTTCCTTTACGCAATTCCTATCTCTTTCTTCACAGGACCTCCTCATCAAAATCTCCTTGGCACAACCCAAGTTGGTCTTCTATTGGCGCAGGAAGAAAAAGCTCAGTGTAGAGGCAATTTGCACTGTGGAGCATACATCATTTCTCTAGTCAATGCATGCATCTGGCCAGGGTTTCTTGGACTGCTTTACAGAGCAGTGGACGCTGTCCAGAGCTCTCTGCTCAGTGTCCCTGACAAGATGGCCATCAAAGACTAGGTTAGGGGTCAGTCACCCAAAGCCATTAGCACTCCAGAGTGATTGATTATCATCATGTGTGGTCTCAATCAAGAGCCGGTAATGAGCTGCATTCATTAATCCCATTTATATGTTTGCATAGTCCAGTCTTGAATTTCAGAGAATAAAAAGGCTTCATACTGAGATCAACGCATTGCACTACTTGGCAAGAGTAAGGAAGTCACACAATGGATAAAGGATTTGCATATAATTCTGTATTTTGAGAATTTCAGCTCAGGTATTTCTAAATATTAAGCAGACTGGCTCCACAGCATGATCTGCACACCTCCAATCAGCACCGAATTGCAAGCTCTCTTCCACAGCTCTGTACTATAGTTTCATCTGTACTTACTTATTTTTACATTTTCCTTGCACTTTTAAAATAACTTTTTATGAACAGAGCTATATTCAGTGTTACATCCACTCCAAGTTTCTGTTCCTTTTTAGACCATTATGGGTTTTCTGTTCTTTTGTGTTTTCTGACCCCTTATTTTCTTCCTATATCTACATCAAAACCTGTATGTTCTGAATATGCCACCACCACCTCCTTGATTGTCCTGTCTTCCTCAAGCTGTTCTCCTCCCATAACTTTCTGCACAGAGCCCCAACAGCAAGTAACTTGACTCCATGCCCTACCTTCAGACATCATTTTGAATGGGCGAGATTTCCATCATCTGCTGAGCCCTACGCATGAATCCAGGCTCCTTTCGCTAGCATTAAAGCCATACTTTCCTGCTGCCCCTCCTCAAAGATCCCCTTAAGGGATTATAAAAATAAAGGGTGAAATTCTGGCTCTGCTGAAGTCAATGGGAACGTTGCCACTGACTTTAATAAGGCCAGCACTGACCTCAGCACTCGGAGCTCCAGCACAAGGCTCTGTGTTTCACACAGAAGGATAAGGGGGGTTTCAGCTTTACCACTTTTGAAAATAATCCACAGATTCTCAGTGAAGACACCTTCAATTTCTTTAACTCTGTCAGAAGACATTCATATTGATAAACTCACTGACCAGACCAGAAGAAACATGCCAGATCTCAAATACCTTGCAAAATACAGAAAATTTGGACCAGTTAACTGTCAAGTAGAAACCATATTATCTGAGAAGATGACTATGCTGGAAACTGCACCCGCCTTAGATAGCTCAAGAAATTAGCTAATTGCATGGTTGGCTGTCCAGAAGCTGTCACAACTTTTCCCAGAATACATTTAATACATGATGTAAAAACAAAGTTCTTTCAAGTTGGACAGTTTGAAAAAGTTTAAGAGGAGTTGTTTTTTTTTTTTTAAAGAGGGTATTAGTTGGTTAAAAATAGATCTGAATAATAAATGCCTTTAAGTGCTCCCAGGCCCCCTTTTGTAGAAATGTTTTTAGCATTTCATGTGGGGAGAAAAAAAATATATACCAGTGAAAGGTAATGATATTTAGCCTCTCAAGTGCAAAAGAACAGCAAGTATGTTAAAGGTGACCAGCAAATAATTGTTTAAGCAATTAAAAAACTTTACAGTTATACACTGAAACCTAAAATAAACAAGGTAAAGGCGATATTGACTGCACAGTAAATTTAAAACACATCTTTACTTTTCTTTTGCAAATCCCTTAAAGACCAGTCCCAAAGGCTCTCCTTCCATGTGATGCCACAACATATGTTGAGCTGATGCTCTACACCACAATGCCCTGCTGGAAGCAATCTGTTGGCGTAGGCAAATGCCATGCCCAACTCTTAATATCCTTATTTCACACCCATAACCCAGAACAAGGAATTCTTTATTTCTTCAAAGGAAAGACCACCTCTGCTGAACACTCTTTGACTAACAGCAGAAAGCTAGGAGATAGGTCTGAGTAACGCCCAGTGGATGCCAAGATGAAAAAGCACTCTGAGGGCCCTGCAAAGTGCTGTTCTGTTAGTAACGAGCAAGAGGAACAAAGCTCCTGGAAATGCTACTTCTAATGATCTTTAGAAAGGCAGGGTCAGGCAGAGGCATGACCCCCAGAGTTTCTCATAGGGCAGGGAAGGAATCGGAAAGATGCAGAGTTGTAAAATAAAAATACCGATCATAAAAAAAATGACACAGGAGGGAAGAGTTTGTGTTTGCTCCATAGAGAGACAACAACAAAGGAGACAGAACTAGGCGTCTAAGGAGTTTTTTCCACTAGGTTTCAGTGATTCAGGAAATCACCCAGCACAAGGTTTTATAGACTGAGCTACCTGCTTCTTTGGACACACAGGGATAATTGGTCATTCTTCAGAAAAAGCCAGGTGACCAGTTATCAATGCGGACAACCAGCTGTTACCTTCAAACCCATCTTCTCAATGAAAAGAGCTAAAAACTTAGAGCTGAACTTAGCCTTGGCATTCAAGAAAGGTCAAACAGGGCAGAGTGAACTTCACAGTTGCAGGTGTACACCAGGCCACGGCCTGGCTCTATGACTTCAAGCAAACTGTTTTCTCTTCCTTCTTGCTTCTCCTACTTTGAACTGTTCAAACTAGCAGCAGGACTAGCTTCCCTCTCTGACCACAGCCCGCTAAACTCAGCTTAGGAGCAGTTACTGGGAAAGCAGCGCTGGACCTGTGTTGGTATTGCTAAAAGAGGGTTTTGCCTGTGTCTCGCCTGACCATCTCGGTTCCATGAATCAGTTTAACAGGTACATGTGAGTATGCAAATAAACAAGTATATCTAAACATACATCGTTATTTCATTAACTCAGGGAGACTAAAGGAACTGTAGCCTCCCCCCCTCCCTAAGCCCACACAGCAGTTGCTGATTAAAACATAAATATGTAGCAGATCCCATGACTCAAGAGCTATACACCCTCCATCTGGCTGGTCTGTCTACCAGTGATCTCCCTCCATTTGGGAACTGACTTGCAAGGCCCCAGGTTACAGCTATCCCATACCAGATTAGTATAAAATTTACTCTGACATTTAACATTTAGGAGCTGTGATGAATTAGTGCTCCATTTATTGGCAAGTGAGCAAATAAAGAGATGGACAAAAATTCATACAAAATCCTTCTTCAAAAATAGGAAAAAGAGAGTGCTACTAAAAACCATCCAGACAAAAGGTCTTAACTGCAACATGATAGTAGTTTAATGAATGAATCCATGTACAAATTCACCACTCGCTGGCTCACATCTGGAAAAATACCTATCACACTCCCCTAAGTACAATCCAGTTGACACTTTAAAAACTCCTATGGTGAGGCCATACTACAGGCAGCACAAGCTCCCAGTCGCTTTGGAGAAGAGCACTTGTGTTCACTCACATCACTGAGTTCGGAGTTCCTACAGCTGTTTTAACTTAAAAAAAAATCACTAACAGCACTTACAAAGCACGAGAATTTAATACGTGCACAAAGTTTTTTATGTTTTCTCAAACTTGGGCCACAACACCCCCAAGGAGATAGCTGCCTGCAGCGTGCTTTACCTTCAGCAGCACCCAAACACCCTGGCACATGTCACTAACACCATGATTACTTTACTCCCTATTGGCAGAAGAAAAAGCTGGTAAGAAGTAGGCTCCGACTGCTGCGTTCCTAGAGAAAAGACAGGTTCGCTGCTTCAAAGGTACGCGGGAACCAGAGAAGTTGCTCAGAATCACCCCCTCACATCAGTCAAAGGACTGAGGGGAAAAATTAAAGGCCCAGTAGAGAGTACATGATAACGAAACTTTGACGCCTTTGACGGCAACAGAGAACCTCAGCCGTACAGCAGCTCAGATATTACAGGTAGGTTTCAGCACAGGAACAAATTCAGCACAGGAAGGTTCAGATCTCACGTCTGGTTGTTTCCCGTTTCTTTCATCTTTCTCAGCCCCCCACAACTTGCTCCTCAGCAATCAGTCAACAGCTCTGGCAGTGGAAAGACAGGCCATCAGACTCCAATTCAAGAAAGCTCAGCAGAGAACGCCAGAGAAAAATAAATTCTCAACCTGTGTAGTTTCAATTTTACCCTAAAACCACCAGTCTGCAGTTGAAAGGAGCCTAGTTAATTACAGAGATGACTGAAAGGAAGTTTCTTTGCCATTTCCAACTAATTTGGTGTGTGTCTATGCTAGCATTTTAATGCTAATCAGCAAGTATCCTTCTGAAACAAATCTTTCAGTCATCTTCATTTGCTGTGCTTTGGTTCCCATCACAAAGCAGACTCAGGGCAGAAGAACTGAATTCTTTCTCATTAAACCAAACCAGAAGCTGTGCTCCAACTATTAAAGGATGTTAAGTCTATGGGTCCATACTATGTCCGCAGTGAAGCCCTCGAGCCACATAAACTGTGGACAGCTGTTCTTCAGCATGAATTTGTCTACAGATGCACTCCTACTGTAGTGCATCCCTTAATGCAGGCATAGCTATTAAGGCTAAGAGACAAGCATGCTGTAATTTAAACACCAAATAACAAATAGGGCAAGACCCGCTTCCTGATGTAAATTTACATAGTGATTTTTATAAGCTGAAGTTCTGAGATTCTATTTAATTGGGGATTTTCTTCTTTAAACAGCCTTGTAACTGGCTCTGCTGTTGTCCACCTAAGACAGTCTGCACAAACTTAAACTCTGTAAATCTGAAAAGATTGAAGTTTGCAAATATGATTATTTTCAATACACATTCATCTATCATCTTCTAAAAAAAGGTTGGGAATCTTCTGTTTCTTAAAGCTCAGAGATACAAAAAATGAAACATAAATACAAAAGGTACTGAGTTGTGGATCCTACGAAGTGGTTGTTCATCAGGGTTCAAAGAATTCCAGCAGGACACGGGGTGAGAATGAGTCTTGTTTGGTTCCAAGAATTCACAACACCTACAAAGTTTATAATGCTGCAATTAAAAATGGAAAAGAAAAAAAAAATTGGTTAACAAATAAAAAGACATAAAAGGGTAAGACGGTCTCCCTAGTTAAAGACTGATCTCTCGAGTCCTGACTAAAAGATGTTGGAAATCTATGGTATACAGGATTTCTAGATAGAGGGGGATTTTGAAGCAATTTTTATTCCATAACAGAATTAATTCATGTTTAAAAGATTTACAAAACAACTGATGTTGTTGTAAGTTGTGATGTTATAAGTATTTTCTTATAAAAATTAACTGTTAATATAAAATGTTTACAATTTTTTAAAATCATATTTTTGAAAATGTGGAAGGCTATTACTCTTTTGTCCTTTCTTATTGTTTCAAATCATGTCTAACATCACTGTTGCTGACTATATCTTTTCTATTTTACTTTTCTTTTTCAGCTTTTTCTTAATTTCTTTTTTTTTTAAGTTTTCTAGACTTTCTTTTGTTTTCTGAAACTTTTTAATGCCCTTGTTCAATTGTATCCATCAATAAAGGAGAAAAATAGGTAGAACAAAAATACCAAAATTCCACAAGATTAACATTTTTATTTTTAATGAAAAAGCAAAGTGTTGTTTCTAATCTAGCAAGAAGGCTGTCTTTCATCACAAATGTTTTGATTGGGAAATGTGAACAAGATATACTGACATTATTTAATTTTGTCTTACCTAGCTTCAGTTGACATAATGCTTAACATGTTAGAAGAAAACAGTTTGCACAAGAATTATTAGTGTTGGTAGAATTAAACTAGTGCTAGCCATTTCAGAAATAAAATTTTAAAAAAAATCATAATAATTTCAAAAGATGCCTGTTTATACAAGGTGTTTCTACAGACTTATTTACCAGTTAAATATTTCACAGGCCTAAAAAGTGTATTACTAAATTAAGCTCTTTGTATTCTTTGATGACACATATCATTGAAGAAACATCTAAACTGAACTACTAAGAATTTGGAGAAGAAAGCTATAGCAGGCCATTGACCTCTTATGAAAACGGAGAAGTAAAACATAAGGATCATGTTTACTCTGTATGAGTTTCCTGTCGACACTGTTTATTATTGAGCAATAAACACACTTGGATCGTAGAGATATATCTTTAGAAGAGGTATTAAGAATCAAACAGTTTCTGTAAATCTTCTGAGTGGTATTAACATTCAGATTTAAACAAGGTTCCACACATAACACACATTTGATCATTTAACAGGTCCATGTCCAAAATATTTCTGGCTGCAGACGTACAGTTAGCATCTGATTCTTCCACTTAGCTTAGCCAAAATGCTGAGATTTAGTCTTATTTTAACTAAACATATCCTAAGTTATTTTTATATGTGTCTCTTGGGTCTCATTTTCACTGAGGCAAATTTCTGCTGTGGTGATGGGCTGTAAATGTTTCTTTCTTCCATTTCCCCTCATTTATCCCACTTCATGGCATTATCTGATAAAAATGCTGTGGACACCCTCACTCCCTCATGCAAAATATAAACAAATGGGACATCGAGAAAATGCACCACCACATCACTGTCCCAGCAGTGCCATTACATCTGGTTGGACTCCTGAGGGTGATTTACAGCACTTAGCCGGTGACATTGAGATAGTCAGGACTAGATAACATTGCTTCCTAAGCACAAAGTAAGCCCCCACAATAGCTCATCCCTTAGCATCAGCACATGTGCATGATCTACCAGAGCCTGGACCAGGGAATGATCTAGGGAATATTTCTCCAGGTTATTCATTCTAATTGCTTAGGGTCACTCTAAAAACAAAATGTCTGTGTTTTCTTGTCAAAAGCTAAACTTGGGAGAAAATGCATTTCAGACTGAAAGAAATGTTTCATTATGTTCACAACTGGCAAGTGTTTTTTTCTATCTGAGGGCACTTCTTTACTTTTAGAATTTTTATTATTATTATTATTATTATTATTATTATTAAATTTAATTGAACCTGATCTTGGAATCCCATTTCAAAACAAAGCCTAAACATTTCATGTAAAAAATGCTGAAGTGACAGCTTTCACTTCACTCATTTTTTCCACGGTGGGAAAGTTTGGCTGAAATTGTTTGCCAAGTTTGACAAGGTTGACCGCAAACAGCTTCAGTTGAACCAAGTCTGATTTTTCAGCAAATAAACCAGAGGAGCGACTATTTGTTTTGCCTATCTGTAAAAATAATATTGGCAATTTCACCATAAACTTTTTGTCAATAACTGATAAAACATAACACATGTGAAGACATGATGGACACAGCCTTGCTTTGACAAGGCCTTGGCCGTATGGGAGTGTGTGTGGACTGGTGCTAATGAGAGGTCTAAATGCTTATTAACCCCTCCATGGTGTTGTACTTGTGCTTGTCCCCTACAGTGCGTGCCACAGCCCAGGGTGCCAGTCAGCCTACCTCTACCCAACTCTGCGCTGATTTACATCAGTAGGGACCCTGGCTCCTGGTCCTCGCTATCTGTTACGCCTATCAGTTACAGTGCCCAGATACCGGAGAAGTAGACCCTTCAAACCAGTTACATATGTAAGAATAGTATCTAGCAAGTATGTGTATACAGCCAACCTTCTCCCACTCCTCAGAAAGTCAATGTTCAGAGCAAACCCCTCCTCTGACTTGTCAACACACGCTGTCTCACCGCTTGCCCTTTTGAGATTCCAGGCCTGACGGAAGGTGATGGGAATTGAACTTCGGCTCTCAAGAGCACCTGGCTTTGTTATCTCTAAGGGCCCAGGAAGATTTCAGGCACTATCACTCCATGCCATGTCCTGACACTTGACTCACAAAGTGGCACTGGTGTTGGCTTACCTCCAGGCTGTAGATAGCGACTGTCAGCAGCAAGGTGAAAATGAATGGGAGTGGAACAGAAGCAGAAACCCTACTGCTTCTTTTAGGAAAACACTGCATCTGAGATTGCTGAGGAGTCCTTTCTCTTCTGACTCTCTCTGAACATCAAGACCTTCACTACAGAGACTTGAGGAGGTTGAATTCACACATGCTTTTTTAGTTCATTTTCTCTATCTGTGTTGGGGCCACAGGAAAAAAAAAAAAAAAACCAAAACAAACCAAAAAAATATTGGTCAATACTAAATAAAAAGTGATGGATTTCATAACAAGACTCCAGGTGGATCCCAGAATCACAGCAGAGGTTGGAAGTATGGTACATGCTCCAAGTATCGGTGAAAGCAGGGAAGTTCCCCATTTTCCCCATGCAATTTGTCTCTTCTTCTGGAAGATAAGTATACTTATTATGTATAGATAGAGTCTGTATTTACTATTCAGAATGAAGAGACTGAAAGTCCATAACCCTAGACAACATAACAAATCACAACTGATAATTTGATTTGTTTTGAATACACTTGAGCCAGAAGCTATAGCGTAATGATAGTAGCATGACATCTCTCTGGCAACAGATACCAGACTACTAAACTGATCTTCTCCCCATTGTTGATACTTGCCTGTGTTACGTGCATAAGACAGATGTAGGAATGCCCTAGGAAGGAGGGAGATACTGCTTTCAATGAGAAACCAGATAACAGCAAAGCAAGCAGCTGCTTTAGAGAAACTTCATTGCTTCTAAAGCATTCAGAACTGTAGAGGCGTTTAGTGTTTGCTCTTTTATCAGTGCAGCTGCAAGTGATAATTCAACCTCCAAGTGGTCTGTGCTTTTGTTCCATTTGAACTGAAAAATGCCCTAACAAAAATCCTTGCTTTGTATCGGGATTATATGCTTGAAATGAACTGAACAAATTGCATTTAGAATGATCAAAATGATCCATTTTCCTTACCGTGTTGCTAGTAGACAAAAGGTTGATATTTGAAAATCACATTTTACCACTATCAATATTACTGCCTGTTGTGAGTGTAGTGGTATAGCTTTATCAGTCAAATTCCAAGACAGATTTACCCAAAAGACAGTTATCTTTATTATCCTCATCTCACAAACAGCAGTTGCCAGTGTTGCACACTGGCAACACTTCACTAGATATCCTAAGCATCTTTATCATCTCAATATCCCAAAATAGAATGACTTCTGTATACTGATGTCTCCACAAGACTACACTCGCAAATGCTGTTTCTCCTGTACCAAAAAACAATCACTCTTCCAAACTACTGCACCAGGAACAGTACTTCTCTCACAGCCTCACTCCTTGTAACATCTTGGTGTCCTACAGAGCAGCCAGCAAGGAGCTCCATGTTGGAGACAGAGACTAAGGCCCAGGTCCTTGTACACTTAGGAACCTCATTCCCACTAAATATCAAGCCTTTATCCTAGTTTGAATTAAATCTCACTGTTCATGAAAGTGGTACCACTGCTTATGTAGACAAGAGCTCTCCTACTGAAGAAATCTACACATACAACATAAGGTTGGTACTGTATCTCGTGATGTAGTGATCTGAACTCACTGCCCACCCCAACAAAACAGCATAGCTAGTGTTAGGGAGCTGTATTTAGACAGGTATTTGAGTCCATGGAGAGACTTAGCAGGAAAAACATACCAACAGACACGCCTACTGGATGCTTCCCATTTCCCAAACAACAATTTCCCCCAACAGAAATGTTGATTTAAACTATTCATGCTAACGTGAGTGCAGGATAAGGTTATGTGATTCTTGGAGCCGCCACATCAGGTCATGAATGATGTAGTAATGAAAAGAAAATTCCTTGCTCATTGCACAGCAAATAAAGACAGGATTGTGAAACCACTCTTTGCCATGCTGAGCTCTGCCTCTCTATATGCACAGTCAGATACGCAGAAGAGCCCAGCACAGAGGATGAAGGAGACTTTTGAACATCATCTCACAGTCATTTCTCTAACAACTACCGAGTGCTAAGCACTATGAAAATCTGATTACATATGTGAGTTCTGATATTTATACCCCTGCTTCAAAATCTGGGCACCTTACCTGTTCACAGAAACACGTCCCTTTAAATTCTGCTGTGCCATGCATCTGTGTTCTGGGTCAGAAACTACCAAACCCTCTTGGGAATTACCCTGGGGCATGATGAAATACTTTCCCCATAGGCTGGCAAGCTTTAACTTTCCTAACCTCTAACCAGAGATGAATCCAAAGAGGTTAAGAGATAACCTTATCATAACCCCAGGTTTTCCCTGCTGAGCTACTGTACTAAAATCTCTCCTGTGGAAGAAACAGTGACCACAGGGGAACAAACAAGACTTTTTGAGCCTGAGTTTCAGGAGTACTGCATATCCACAGTTTCCACTGACTTCACTTAGAACTAAAGGTGCTCAACAGCTCTGAAAACAATAATAAAGGGTCAACTCCTATGCAGAGTTAAGATTATTTAGATTCTGCAATTGTTCATATTAACATGTCAAGAGGGTTTTTTTCAGGACATCATTATCTCCAATTTCCTAGGCTTTCAATGTTTTTTTCTAGGGATAATCCCCTACAGTGTAGGGGGGGGGGGGTTTGATACACACACTGAAAAAACTCTTGATTAGGTAGTTTTTATACATGGAATATAGATTGCCTTTTATATAAACTTTCTAAAGAAACGCAGAAGTCTTCAGTTTCAGTATGGTCTTTAGAGATGTGCAAAAGCTTTGGTGGAAGGAAGGTGTATTTTTAAAAGGGAAGCATTAGAAAGGATTCTTTTTTTTTTTCCTGGTTTGACTGACCCCAGACTGTAACCTTAGCCAAGCTGATAATTGAGAAAATAAACTAATTACCACATAGTCCAGAGCCTGCCCTGCCCAGGTTCACTGACCCAACATTATCATACTGCACCTTCTTTTCCACACTTTCTCAAAATTCAGTTCAATGAATCAAAGACGCTCCCAGCCTGTATCATCTGCCCCCTTCAGGCATAGCAACCATCAGCCCAACACATCTCTGCGCAGCAGTTTTAGAGCATCCGTTGTCTTTGCTAAACAAGCATTTTCATTACAAAAGTCAAGAAATAAATAACAATTTCAAGAAGTTCCTGAAACCTCTATTTAAAGTCCCTTAAGTTGTAAGTTCAAGGAAGGCAATGCCTTTGTGACAGCACAGCTGTAGATTAAAAAGATTCCCAGGGCCTCCTAGCTATTCTGACTCTTGGTCTTTAGAATTATATGAATATAGGCTTAAGACCACCCAAATTCTTTTTTTTTTTCTTTTGGAGAGGGGGGAGAAAGAGAACATGCACACAAGCACATGAAAAAGAAAGAGACCATTACCCTCACGTTGGACAACTGTAGTTTTACAGTAACAAAGATCTGACAGGCAGTATTGACCTGTGACAGCAGCTGTATTTACGTTATAGCCTGAAAGGGAAAGCACACTAGAGGGGATGGTATATACACTGCATGATACAGTGGCCTTTAGAGAGATACTTTAACCCACATGTGCAAAATCCAGTTGCAAGAATTTAAGTTCCCTTCCAAAGCGCACCCAGGAGATAACTGACTTTTGTCTCTTGCTTAGTAAGTATGTGGCTGATTTTGCACCTAAATCTCAGCTGCCAGGAAGCATTCAAATAGTAGTAGGACATGTTCTTCCGGAGAGACAGCATTCGTCTGTGACCAGACAACCCTCGTTACCTCCTATTTTATTAGGATCATGTGCTGGAAAGAAACAGGATGACAGCACACAAGCTAAGCAGCCTCTCGTCTGCATGGCAAGTTTAAAAAACAGAAAAATAAAAGCTTAAAACCCTCAATTCATTCCAAAAAGGTAAACAAAGTAGTTTCTTTTTTTAGCAGAGAGGAAAGAGGTAGAAGTATTTCAAATACCGCAGTTTAGCACCTTACTGAAGCTAATCTCCCTAGGCTCCCTGGCAGTCCATGGAGAGAGGAAGGAATGTTGCTCTGAAGATGATCCACAGCTGGAGCCCCCAGCTCTCCACTGATGGTACAGTGAGCATAGGGACCCGAGATAAGCACCTGAGAGGCATAGGCTGCGGCACTTATAGATCCAGGCTGAAAGAAATCAATTTGTACCGGGTCTATTCCAAACTGAAATTTATTATACAACCTTTTGACAACATCTCTTTGTTTTCTAATTGATTCAGGCTTTCTTAGACTGATCTCTCAACACAGAGTCTAAATAAAGAGAAACATAATCAAATGCTTGCTTTTGCAGCAGGGTGAAAAAAAAAAAAATCACGGACATTGCTCTGTCTCGCGCTGAAGCTTTCCTGTGCTGCTCCCATCTTTATTTATTGTTCTTCCTTCACACCACGGGTTCTTGCATAGCAAAGAAAAACAGTCTTGAACAGTCTTCAAGAACAAAAGTTGGCAGGGAAAGCAACTTAAAAACAGCAATCACATTTGCAGTGGTGTAGTCAGCTAAAATAATCAACATTGTTATTTATACTGTGCCTTCACTTCAGATATCAAGTAGCTCAGAGCCCTGTTATGCCAGCACCCTGTGAATGGAAAGGGAACAGCTATCACAAGCATATGGAAGGCATACCTGGCCAGTATCTTCAGGTGCTGAAGCTTTAAACATATGCACGTGCCCTACTAATTCCTTTATTACCAGCTGCTTTTAATCACCTGCCAAAAGCAGGTGCTTATATACTTCCCTGAATAACAGATGTAATACGGGTTTTGTGAATCAGGGTGCAAGAGTCAAGATATGACAGGCAAATGGGACAGGTTGGTGGAGAAGGGAGAGAGGACGAGGGGACAAAGGTCAAAGTCATAGGAAGATTTAGTATAAACTTGTCACATGGGACACTCCAGCAGAGAGTTCTCAGTAGCAGCAAATCCAAACCACGACATGTTTGGACATAAGTTTTCAGCAAGGCACCTGAGCAAAGGCATTGGTATAGTCAGAGCAAGAACGTGCAGCAACCTTGGTTCAAGTTTGTTCTCTGCCACAAGCTTTCATGTAACTTGGGTCCAGTCACTTAGCCTCCGACTGCTTTGGCCCCACAAGAGTGAGACCATGCCAACACTGACCTCTTGCTCACAGGCTCGCATCAGTAAAGGCAGCATGGATGACCAGCAGGTACTTGGGACACCTAGTGCTTGAGGTTGTATTGCTTCCTTAGATCTAACCAGCTATCCTCTCAAGTCTCTGAGAAAGAGGATAATTACTCCAAAACAACATTAAAGCCTCTTCATCGATTTGTGAGCTTTTTGCTTCTAGCTGAGGCAATTCAGGCCAGTCCCACAGAGCCAGGCAGGCACCAAGCTCTCGTACGTAATTTAAAGAATGATATCCTGCTTCCTATCTTCAGCCGTCATTCACCTTGAAGAACCCATGGAAGTTTTTCCACTCATTCAGCAATATACAGCTCCATTGTACTGGTCCTGGCTTAGGTACCTCTTGTATGATCAAATCTTGCACTTCTAGTAAAATAAAATAGAAACGCACGTTCAGATGGCAGCAATGGCGTGTGAGCTTAAGGGCCCAATTTTGATTTCACATACAGTATTAGCAAAAGCCAGTGAGTCAGTGGATATCGACTCACAACAGCTGTTCCTCCCACCTATGCTCTTCTCATATACGAGAGGTTGGCTGCACAGAAGGGAGCAAGACAACTTCAGCTGACACAAGGACCCTCTGGAAAACAAGAGCCATCTTCCAGCAAGCCTCTACCCATCCTCTTTACCTGGACAAAAAGTGCCCACAGTCTGTTACCGCAGAAAGGGCTTAGAAAGGAGAGCAGGGAAAATGCTGCAGCTCAGTCACTGACGTAGGTAAACCCACCACCCGTGCTGCCAGAAAGAACCATTTCAGGGACTCCTTTCCACGATATTGGGAATTCCTGCAAAACTCCCATTTCTGACGCGCTGCTCTTATGTGAAATATCCACAGTGTTTGCAAAGAAGTGATTATGAATGACTAACCAGCCATGCATATATTTCAAGAAAACTTGGAAACAAGCTTGTTATTTTTGGAAACACGTACACTTGTTCAGGGCAAGCTGGCAGGGGAGAATTACTGTGGAAAGTTACCTAAAGAACAGAGAGTCTGTAGTGCCACCTACTGCTTTACTCCGGATTTTAACTTCTGATTTCAAAAAAAAACCCAGAGACACAAAGTGCCACCCTGGAGTAGACCCAAGCTGAGACAGTCACCCAGACCTGACAACCACCCACACCAGATTTCTCACCAGAAGGTGCAAGAATGCTGCCACAGATGACATGAGAGCTAATCCCACCTGTGAGCTTTGTGGCCCAAAGCACAAAGCATGACAGCCCTTCAAAAAGCACTGTTAATTTTTGTTATAACAATGCTGAGTATTCTTGTTACACACACGAATACTAAAGCTGATTTGGACTCTTAGTACCTCCTCAACTTCACCACAGATCAGCAGCAGTAAGTTCCAAAGATACTCCAAAAATATTCCAAGAGTATTCCAAAGGTACACTGTATGAAAGTGTGGTTCATTTATTTTTTTTAAATATTTTCATTTTAATTTTTTTCCCATAATTTAACCATTTAATGTAATTATAAACCTTCCTGCTACACAAGAAAGAGAACAATTTCCTGGCCTCCAGTCTGCTGGTCAGTCATTACCATATAAACTTTGACTAGGTTCACAGCTTCTCAGCCATTTGCACAGAATTTAAAAAAAAAAATAATAATTAAGAAATCCAAAAGTAAAGCCCCTTTGTTTTTATTTTGAACTGCCCAGTCAAATATATGACTGTTCCTTGAATACATTTCAATTTTCCTAACCACAAATTCGCAAAATATAGATGATTCCACAAAGAAAGCAGATACTCCTTTCGGATTATGAATTACAAACCAGAAAACAAAACATGCAAAAATGCAAGGGGAAGATTGCTTTTCTCCCCCAGCTAACAGAGTAGCAAAGAACCATAATTAGAATTTGCTACTCAGTACAACATATTATCAAAATCACTAAAGAGAACATACCCATTTACTCATAAATGTGGTCTGGATTATACAGGCACTGTCAATGCTAGGTTGTATGTGTGTCTGGTCTGTTTTGTGTTTGGTTTGGAATCCATTCATTTAGTCCTTAATTTGCCATTAAGGAACTGATACAGCAAGTGTGCACATTAAACATTCAAATACGGGTGCCCAGAGGCATATATAGTTAAACAACTGCAAGTGGTTATCGCTGAAAGTTTAAACAAGTGATTTTCCTTCCTCTACAAAGATGAGGTTAAAGGTTGGACTAGAAGACCTCCAGAGATCCCTTCCAGCCTAAATTGTTCTATCATTCAAGCACATGCAAGTGCAGGAATAGGCAATCAATAAGTAGGCGCAATGTAGAGTATAATGCTCTGGAACATCACTTCCCATTTACACCAGGACTGGACAGAGTTCATACTAAGACTGGTTCATACATACAGATATCAGGAGACGTCAGTCCACATCTTCAAAAGTATTTAGGCGAAAAACTGCCGCTGACATCAGTAGGACTTGAGCTCCTGTGTACCTGGGGGGGAGGCAGGACCCAGGGTCTTGTACAAGCTTCCAGACTACAGACCTGTCGACAAAGCTCAGAGACACAAAGTCCACCACAGTCCCAGTGTCATGAATTTAAGAGTTCTCAGTCATCTGGAGCATAAAACAATACAAATTACATATAGACCTGAGATGTCTTGAAAGCCCGCAACTGCCATAGTACACTTTTCACTGGAGAAGGGTTAAATCCACTGGAGGGGATTTTAATAGCTAGTTTACAGAAACTTACTAGTTATGTTTGATTATATTGTATCTGTACCCTGTAAAAACTGACCTGAATCCCTCTTGTGCCAAATGCAAAAGTCCTTCTACACAGATTAAGGGGGTTTCATTCCACAGCCTATAAGAAGTTTTCTCCATTTATCTTAGCTAAAAGAAATTCTACACAGATCTTAATAAACCTTGACTACTGCCACACTACTTAGAATGACATTTTGGTGGAATACAGCAACAGGAAAATGTATCAAATTTCATAGTCTGTCCTTCCAAAAACTCCTACAATTTGGCCTGTCTTAAAAAAAAAAAAAAAGGGGGGGGGTGGGAGAAGAAAAGCCTGCTTCAACTTTTAACTGTGCCAAGCTTTTAACGTGTCCCAAAGCAATGCAGCTTAGAACAGAGAGTGAAAAATACCAGATCTGTACAAGAGAAGACTGGGGACAAAAGACCTTAACTGTAATGGAAGGAAGACAGCATAAAAGAATCATCAGGAACACTTCCCCTCTACTCAGCACTGGCAAGGCCAGTTCTGAGCTCCCCAGTATACAAAAACCATGGGTTTACTGCTGCGAGTTCAATGAAGTGCCACAAAGATGATTAAGGGACTGGAGCATCTTTCACATGAGGAGACACAGGGAGAACTGGGACTGTTCAGCCTAGAAAAGAGAGGGTTCAGGGAGATCTTATCACCTGGTATAAATACCTGATGGGAGAGAATGAAGAAGAGGGAGCCAGACTCTTCTCACTGGTGCCCAGTGACAGGACGAGAGGCAACAGGCACAAACTGAAACACAGGAAACTTCATCTGACCATAGGAAAAATACTTTTTTTACTGTGAGAGTGGTCAAACACTGGAATAGGTTGTCCACAGGGGTTGTGGAGTCTCCATTCTCAAAACCAGAATTCCAGAACTCCTCAGTTTTCCTTGGTTCTTTTTAAAAGTGCTGATAGAGATCAAATTCTACTCAATTAGGTCATGTCAGAATCATTAAACTGCAATAAAGATCAATAAAAATGCAAAACTGCAGACCAGATGTAATATATGCTGAAGTGCCTTCAACGGCAGGTACACAAATTAATGGGTATCATGCACTAAAAAGACTTGCTTTTATCTCTGTGTTTGAATCAGAAGGAATGAGACAACTGTTTTCTGGTTCTGAGTAGTACTGAGTTTAAGGGTTAGAAATGGGTCTGATCGAATACAGATTGAAAGAATCTGCAATTAATAGAAACATTGAATACTGACATGAACTCCTCAGTTTAATTCCATTAGTGTCATTCTTTTGTGCAAAATGCCTGAATTTAATGGCAAAGCTTCCAGAATAAAACACATAATATACATAAAAGTGTCTTGCTCCTACACAGGAACTAGATCTGATCCTGCATCTATTTAAGAAATTGGCAGGATATATTAATTATGTCCCCAAGAACAAGGTTTGGCCGACTATCTTTAGTGCCTCTGTATAACCAAGCTTTAAATAAGTCTGCAGTATGTAGGCAACAGTGTGCAGAAGTCAGCAAGTGGCACTTAAAAAGCACAGCATCAATTCACAGTACTTAGCAAACAGCCATGGTTTCCGTGGTGGTTGTAAGGAATTTGCCTTTGAATCTGCATTAAATAGCCAAATTTTCTACATCCTGTTTGATGCATTTAGAAAACATCTGTTTTGATTAACTTGAAATCAGTGCAGCACGTTAACATCTCAGAGGAAATTAGGTTCATTTAATATGGATTTTAAGGCTGTGCTCCCCTTGCGCTGGTGATATCAGAAAGGGCTTTATATTTAGAAATTGTGCTTCTGCAATGCCTAGTGATGGTGGAAACAGAGTACTCTGAGCATAGAGCAAGATACACTGAGCCAAGATATCCCTTGATTTACTTCCCTGGGTGGTGGGTAATAATTCAAGGGAGAAATTGGCCAGATGAGAGTTAAATCCTGTGGGATCCAGACTCTGAGTGGGATCCTAAGTGGTGTAGTTTCCCCTTTCCTGGTTTCCCTTAGAAAGACAGAAAACAGCAGGAACTTTCACAAGCTGATCTTCTTGTTTTCAGGCACTCAAGAAAAGGGGTGACACTAGACAATTCTGAGAAGAAAAGGAAACAAACTGAAGCAAGCTGCCACCTTCTTGTGGGTAAGAATCACTCCTAGAGTAAAATAGCTTTCCAAATGTGGCTGTCAGGGTGCAGCAAGCTGAAAGATGGGCTTTCTCCCCAGAAAAGGTAATTTTCTTCTGGAGGAAAAAAAAAAAAGAAAGAAAAAAGCCAAAGCCAGCAGCAAACCCATTTGAAAATACCACTCCAGTGTTACAGGCATTGTAATTCAGTTGCCTCACACTCCAAAACTCCTCTATAGGCAACTATCTCTGGTTTGATGAAAGCTCTCAATATGTACTGCTGTCTCCTCCCAAGGAAAAGAACGGAATCTTCAAGTGTGGTTCACTATGGACATCTGGTTAGGCAAGCCTGCTCAATGGGACATGGGCACTGAAACAGGGTTTTGAGGTACTTAAGCAGGTTACTAAAATCAAAATAATATAGCAGTACCAGTGTTAGCATCTATGGAACACCTTCAGAAGGCTGTGACTAAAATATAATGAAAATACAGCATTAGGAGTATTGCAGGCATAGCTTGGAAGGCAGGGCCTAAAGCAAATGCCTGAGGATGCCCCTTTGTAGCTAAGGTACATTTTGATCCCCCATTTTCTCAGACCACTCTCTCTCATTTTTATCCTTTGGATACTACCAGACTCCTGCAGCTAAGATTTTCAAAGCAGCTTAAAATTATGAATGAGTTTCAATAAAGTTTGGGTAACAAAGCTCCCTCAAGCTGACTTGAAAAGCTCTCCTGTGCCTGTTCAGCCTTTGGAGATGAGGACTAATCTATCGTGTATTTCTTCACATAGGGTCCAGCTCAGCAAAGAGGGCTTCAGCTGGGAGGTTGTGCATGTTGCTGTAGTAATGATGGCAAGTCTGAGTTGTCTGATGAAGCTTAGCAGTTGGTGATGTTTCCAGGGTTTAAGCTTCTTACTACAGCAATCATAGTAAGGCAATTTTGCAGACCTTAGCTTCTTATTTCCCCTCTCATTTCAAAAAACCCTCTAGTTTTCAACACAGCTCTAATGATAACTTCACAAAACTCTGTGGTTTTGCTTTGTAGATCATTTAAGTATTTTGTCTCAAGTTGCTCCACAGCTCTACTGTGTCAGCTCCAAATGAATCAAAGAAATCTCAGAGCGAAAGCTGTTTGAAACTGGTAGTATTCTTCTGGATTCTCAGTGGAACCACCAATTTTGCCTGATGAGGTTCACTCGAAAGACTTCATTGACTTAAGCAAATCTTTCAACATGCATGGCAGGAGTTTAAAGTTTCTAATGAACCATGAAACCAGGCAAGTTTCATAGGAGCTTTTTGAGAATGCTTTTCTTAATTCTAACTCCACATCATCTAACAATTTTGCCACCTCTCATGATGCACAAGACACATGGGAGAGTTGTACAAGTTGTTGAGGAAAGCTATGACAACCGTATTAGAATATACAGTAGGCCCAGGGAGACCAGAAGTCATTCACCATCTTGTAGGCCAGAGCTCCAAGAACCAGTCAGAGAGCAAGATAAGTACTGTTCAGAGCAACATTGATCTCCTGTAACAAATAAGAACACGACTTTTTTTTTTTTCTTTTTAATCAGGGTTTTGTTGTGAAATGCCGATTCACCAATACTTACAATGATGCACTTGGATCCAGGACACAATTTCTGGACAGAGAGAGGCACTCCGCACTGCCACATATTCTCTGGCATGGTCCTGAAGTGGCTTTTAAGCTCACTTTTTTTAGAAAGATTAAAAGCTACAGAAAACAATTCAGCTGCTGAAATCCAAGATCAGTGTTTTGCTCTGTCACAGTGTTCCTACACAAGTTAGTTTCTCTGTGCTCTATCTCTTCATTTTCCAAGCAACTGACACTTCCTACCTCATGGAAGTCATGTAAAGATAGAAGCTTCAAAGACCTTTCTGGTGTTTAGCTGTAACAAGGACTGGGAACATGAATACCTCATGTACCTTACCAAGAAGGTATAAAATTCACAATGAGTCTCACCAATGCTACCAAAACATACTACTGGCCATTGGTCAACACAAGCATTTTGAGTGAAGTTGGAGGCTTGACCAGTTTGAAGCCAGGTTTTAGTTTATGCTTGTGCTCCATCCTAGAGGGATGCTAAGCATAAGCAGAGTGGTAATAGTTTTATGCTCATTTTGAATTCCAGAATATGCATCAGCATATGGCAGTTATCTTCAAGCAATGAAAGAACAATCCTTTTTATTTCTAGCTGAAGAATTCACATGCAGATTCTTCCACAACAGAGCTTGGAGAGGTCTGTTTAGCAGCAGACCTGCTCAAGATCTGCTACTCAGTCACAACTGCCCAGTGTGCAAATACAAATCTGCTGCAGCTCCTAACAGCAACTGCATTTATTCTTTTGGTTACAGAAGCAGCAGCTCCACCAAATTCTAGTTCCTCTTCACTAGACAACTCTGGACTGATCTTGCACTCCCTTTTACTTCAGTTTAAACACTGTAATCTGTATTTTCTTTACTTGTTTCTCAAAATTCTTCTGTATCTATATAAGAAAGGATACGTGAAAGAGAGAATCCTTATGTTCTTTTTAACATATTAACTTAGAGCAGAAAGATTAGAAACCTCTTGGTGACACAGACTGGAGTCAATTAAGACAAAATATTCTGTGTGCATACACTCCTCAAGGCAATATCTGCAGCTTGTATGCAATGCAAACCATGTTAAACAGCTATGTCTAGCCTGATTTCTGTCCAGCTATCAAGGATTCTGACTGAATTTCACCAGACAGAAATGTGCAATTTTTTTGTCATTAGAGAGCACCCAGGGAAGTAGCACAACAAAACGCTTCCTGCTGCTGTTAAATGCAGGAGGCTGTGATTTCAGCTCAGTCATCTGCTCTCACATTGAGTAATCCACAAATATTTGAGCTTTCTGGCAGCATGAACCCTCCCACAGTAGCAGTCTTTTTCTCTAAATGGTCCAAGACATTTCCATGTTTGCCTTCTCAGGCTATTGATAGTAAACCGCTTAATAGGAGAGGGCATCTGTGATGCTTTTCCTGATTATCGATAACATCTAGAAGGCTTAAACATGGCCTTTCCTGCTTCAGTTTTTAAAGGAGGTTAATTGAGATCAGATACTTAAAGCTGAACTTAATAGCAACAGAGTACGTGCACAGTCCAGACTATGGAGAAAAAACATGTTAAAAAATATTTGGAATAGTTAAATATATCCAGATCAGCCACACTTGATAACTTCAGAGCTCTTAAGAAGCTAAATGAAGGAGCCGGAGCCATTCCTGGTTACCTGTAGAGTGCTCACTGAAGACATGTATGGAACTCCAGGAGACCAGAGAGCATAATATTGCTGATTTTTAAGAGATAGGGAACAGTTTGGGAACATTTAGCCTGGTCTATATACCTGATTATAACCCCTACCATATAAGACAGTAAGAAATACCTTGTACACATGCAACAGACGAATCAAAATTTTACCCTTTACAACATAACTACCCTATAGTACATAAAGAAATTATCAAGGCAAGCAAGGCTTTGAGTATAGCCCTCAAAACACAGCTCCTCTAAGAAAACAAGGGAAAACATGAGCTTTCTGAAATTATTATAAAGTAGCAAAGCAAGTGGTTGAGAAGTTGTGTTCAATGAGTCAGTGTTAACCGTTCACTGGGAGACTGAGAGAATGTATTCATTAGGGTGCAATAGTATTGAGAAGTCTTTAAAGTGCTTTTGAGAAAGACTTTTTCTTTTAATTTAACAAAAACCAAAACAAAACACAACCAAGTGTATGATACCAAGCCAGGAGAGAGTGCAAGTACTTTGGAGGACAAAATCAGAATTTGAAGTTACATTAGTCAGCTGGAAAAGCCAGCACAAGAAAAGTTCAGAGACCTGTTAGGCACCTTTGGAAAACAGTAAATCAGTAGGAATAACAGCAAATTTTAGCAAATCAGAAGACCGAGGGAGTACGGAGAGGGAAAATTAGAGGACATCTTGCAGCACACCAAATTTGGTGAGGGGAGTCAATTATTTGTTCTCTTCCTCCCTCATGGACAGGACAAGAATAAAGGGCTAAATTTTAAAGACAAGAGAAATTCCATTGAAAGGTCAAGAAGATTTTTTAAGAGCTAAGTAATAGTTACTTGGAGAGATTGTGAAATCACCTTTCACAGATTTCTAGAACATGTCAGGGTGGTTTAGGCTAATTATTTACTCAATTATGGGTATACCTTCCAGCCTCCAGTACCGCCCTTCTGTCCCAGCACCCCCTCTTGCTCCTCCTTGTCCCTGACATCCCCCTTCATTTCTTCTTGCCTCACAATATCTTCCTTGCACCACTTCTTCCCCTCTTCCACCAGGGACGGGGAGGGGGAAATCAGACTTTAAAGAATTCTGCCTCAAATGACTAATGAATTAAGCTAGAATTAGTGTCACTAATGAGAACATTTTTCAGCATTTATTAGACCAGTAGCTACAGTGATCTCTTATGCTAGGGTTATACAGTTGCTTCCATTCCAGCATCCTTATTTTTGAAAAGTCATGAACAACTTAAAAATGCACACATTTTGGCTGAAATTTTCTAGGCATGAGGTAGAATTTGTAGGGACATCAATGGCTCCTGCATTGTGCAACTTCCAAGCTTTTTCCAGTTTGGAAAAAATATTGTGTCACTGGAGAAATAACCTGTGATCCTATAGTTAAAGTCTATATGAGAATAATGCATGTGCACAAGGCAGCAGAATTAAGACTGTACGTCTGACTGTGGCATTTCTTACCTCTGAGAGCTTAACTGTATAACTTTAATGCTCTATTACCGTCAGCTCTTTCTATGGGATCTATTTTACAATGAACTTACAAATGGCATGTGTAACAAATGATATCTATTGCATTTTATTATTCATCTTTTTCCACATATTGACATTTGAGATGTAACCAGGGACTTTGCACAGAATATGTCTGGCCGAAGTGGTGTGTACTGATTAATATCCTTTCGGTGCTGATATGAAACACATGGGTTATATTAGCGAAGCAATGTATGAAATGATACATTGGAAATTACTTACCTATTCCATGAACATGACTTACCAAAGTCAGGAATGTTCTAGCTATTAACTCTTACGAATGCATGTGAATTAAACCACTTCTTTCTGGGAGAAGGGTAGCATTATCAACAACCAATAGGCTGTAACAGGTCAGCCCTAAAATCTTCTGAATTAAATGGCTTTGATGGTACAGTGGCAAAACTATACATTCAGACAATAAGTAAACTAAAACAAAGGGCTATTATTATTCCTGTTCAATTTGACAAATTGAAGTTATTTCTTCTTCAAATTTAGGCCACAACGGAAAAGAGAATCCCTATAAAAGTCCTTAGGCATATGCTTAACTCCTATTAAAATCAACATCCTACCAAAATTGTTAAAGTTAAGCACGTGCTTAAATATTTTCCTGAATCTGCCCAGTGGGTACTTACTTGCTAAAGTTTTATTTTCTTTATTGATACAATATTAACTCCAAAATGCTGTGGACACATAAATATTAGCCAAAACTATTAACTTTTTCTGGATTTCTTGGCCTTCTAAAAAATCTAGTCTGGCTAGAAGACTGCCTTATCATTAAACCAACATAATAAATTCTTGTGACAGTAAAATCTATCTATAGACATACAGTAACAACAAATTAACCTCAATCTGACATGAATGAAAACAGTTTCTAAGTGGTTATAGTTCCTAAAACAGAATCTATATGCAATAAATATAATTATTTCACTGAAATTGTTAGCACATGTTTTTCTTTTGCAACAGACATGTTCACCGTACCATCTTTGTTGTATTGATATGTTCTTTAGTAGCCCATTCTGTGCCTTCATCTTTGATTTAAATTTATCGTGACACATTTTTAAACAATAGCAGGAAACCTCACTTATGACTTTAATTATAAAATGGTGTTATAAAATTATATCCACATTTTACTTTTGGCAGTTGGCAATCCTCATTTAACATAAATAACCCTTCTTGGCCTCAGCCGTTCTCTTTGGTTGATTTCAATGCTTACTGTATGTAATTGATATAAAAACACAAGGTTTAGGAAGCAGTTATTGGAACTTGTTAAAAGAAGTAGTCAAGTTCATAAACGCAGTCATTTTGCTATGTTACATGCCAAGAGAATTAATAATGTACGTTTGGGAATAAGGGAGAAATTCTGGCTTTTTAAAGAAAGACTGATGTAACTACAGTATTCCACTCCTATGTTAATTGTTTGGCTCGCAAACCCATGGCTTTGTTTCTCTTCCACCCACAGCTGCTTCCAATAATCTTCTAAAATCTGACACATACATACACACACATCCACATTATATGGAGACATACATTTTTAACTACACATATGCACTAATACCAAAATAATTCTGTTGTTCTATATTAAAGAACAAGAGCAAATATGTTAACCTTGCTGTATAAATAAAAGGAAAGACAAACACATCAGAAGAGGCTGTCCTCAGCGGACTTACATTTAGCAATACTAGAGATGAAGCTACTTCAAATCACTTCCCAGAGCAAATTCCCAAGCAGTTCACATGAAGGGGCTGATTTTCAACTGAAGACCCCTGAAGTTGCACAAAGTCGTCTTTGTCTGCCTGTCTTTTGCACACTAACAGTGCTGGTACATGAACATGCAAGAGTTACTTGTCTGCATGAGCAATTAAGTAACTCCAGAATTGAGTCCTCTGATGCGCAATGGTCACACAAGTGTATGAGAAGTTGCCTGTACATAATGCAGAGATAGACCATCATTTGAAAAATTGAAGCTTAACATTAAGATGCAACACCTACTTAACTTGTGTTTGACTATTACACAGCATTACTCACAGGATTAAAGATAAGCACGTACTTATAAGAATTCAATGAACTAGAGACAAAAACCAGCCCAGTTCTCGACAGTGCTGGGCCCTCCATAACCTTCACTGAGCTGGTGGGAACTACTAATCATCCTTCACTTTTGAAAACAAATCACTCAGGTTAGGCCCCACTTATTTTTCCATCTGCCATTTTAAGGACCCAGCTTCAAAAATTCCAACTTACTAAAGCTAATTTACAAGAAAGAATTCAAAAACCGAGAATATTATTTTTAAGCTTCCGTTTGGCTGGTTTATCTCATGCCTCAAATAAAAATCAGTTTAAGACACAAGAAGGGGACTTAGTGCTTTTTGCTTCAGGATCTACCACCTCAGGTCATGAGAGGGATGTCTCCTACAAGCCAACTCACACAACAGGACACAGCCATAGCACAGGACTGCATTTGTGGACAGCCAGAGATCTGTGATGCCATAGATTGTCACTAACAAATGCCAGATGTGGATGGTTGGAAGCAGAGGCAGCTGGGGAATTCAGAGGAAAGCCGAGATGCTTAAAATGTACGTGCTGTCAGTAGTACGATGGGAGAGAAGGACAGAGGGGCCAGATGTGCGAGTCTCACACAGAAAGAAAGAGACTAGACAGACCTGCAAGACAAAGCTAAATAAAATTATTAAGCAAATTACTATTTCAATTATGGGCCATTACCTTGCAGTAAAAGCTCAGCTTTAGGAACACAGAAGAGACAAATACTTTTCCTGCCTCCTCTGACATACCTAGCCCCAGCTGGTTTTATACATCCAAAATGTAACATAGTTGATATTTACTTAGTCAAGGGCGTAAGTACCTATCAGTCACATGTAAACCAGTCTCTTCAGCTCGATCAGGTACCAACGTGCATCCTATCCCTTTCCAGCGAACAGGGAGAACATACCAATAAGATCAAAAAGAAACGCCTCCATCGATAGCTTGCCACTGCCAACCAGTGCTGGAAGCAGGAGCCAGCCTGTGCCTTTGGCCACTCATTGAAACACTCAGCCAGGAAAGCTCGAGGGCACTTGGATTTCAAAAACTTCTTGCATTCTCCCTTCTCAACCATGCAAGGATGGACACAATCCTGTGTCCTGTGACATAATAAAGTTCATTAAGCAATGAAGTTCATTAATCAATCTTAGGAGTTTTAATTCTTCTCCATCACTGAACTATAACATCCACTTCAACCTCTCAAAACTCATCCCTAATCAGCTGAGACCTACTGACTTTAACTGGGGCTCTGCCCAAAAGAGAGGTGCCAGATCAGCCCTGCTCCCTGTAGAACACAAAAGACCCCAAAGCCAGCAGCTACCACCCTAAAACCAGCAAAACAGCTGCCAACTCTTTGGTTTAAGTAGTCTGGACTGCCCTCTTTCTTCCTTGGGCATCTCCAGGTTTGTGCAAGTGTTAAAGGCAAACCTGAAAAAACAGTGCTAAGGAACACGTTGCTTTTTCCCCAACTGCCAGGCCCTGAGGTTCAGCCGAGGAGGCCACACAAACTAGCATGTCTTTCTCTCTCCCACAGACATTACAGTGTTTCTGAATAAATAGGAAGCTGACTACCTAGCAGTGGAAGAAATTACTTCAGGGGATGCTGAGACTCACGGGACTTTCACATTTCCTAATATAAACTTTGATTTTGCTATTTTTATTGAAAAGGGGGTGTTCAGCAAAGGGGGTAGTGCTTCCTCCTCACACTTCCTATTGCTATATGCAATATTAATACTTTAACCTTATAATCAGGGATGGTCATATTTTATGGAACCTTAGGTTTTGCAGACCTCTTGAACTTCTGCAGGGGGAAGAGGAAAGGGAAGTTCAAAGCATGAAGCTCACCACATCTTTCCTTATAAGCCTGTGACTTTCTCTTCCCCTGTGAAAGGGGATTCAGATTCTTTCTTTTTAGCCATCATATTTTTCTGCCTAAAGACCTGTCTCCAACACTTGGTCTAGATATACTTTTGAGGCCAAACCCTAAATTGCTGCAAACTGTCAGTGTCCCTGATATCAGTGCTACCAGCCCATCCCGACAATCAGCCCCAGTGTGCCTGCCTCCATGCTTGGCAGGGTAAGGGGAAGATCAGTCTGCACTGAGGAATTCACCCATCATTCTGCAGAGATCAACCACTACTACTTCTTTAAAAAAAAAAAAAAAAAAAGGCAAATGATTGGCTTTGGCAACATTCAGGAGGCATCTGGCCACAAAATCCCAAAAGAGAACTAATCCATCAGAAAAGCAACATTCAGTCAGTTATACTCCTTATTTAAAAGCAGATTCCACGCGAATAAAAAAATGGCATCACAGCTGAGAAACTTAGGTTTCCTGACTTAACCAACAACTGAAATCAAAACCCAAAGCCACATCCTCAGCTAAGATAAATATGGTGCAACTGAAGCTGATAGAGCAAGGCCTGTCAAACACATCCCAGTCCCACTGTAATCCTTTTTAACAGTGTTGAGGCAGAATAACTTTCCTAACGCACAAAAGAAGGGAACAGTATTGCTCTGTTTGCATGCTTGGGATAGGAGGCCACAGTTTTGGGTTTGCAGCGGCATCAAGGCATTTTCATTCAAGTACTTGTTAGAAACAAAGTAATGGACAATGGTAGGCATTAGAAGTGCTGAAGGAGAAGCAGGACAAAGAATATGTTCATTGGTTCACTATCAGAGTTGAATCCTCCCAGTTGGCCCAACAGTCTCAAAAGTCAAAAACCATTTCAGCTGAAGACAGCTTAAAACCTTCCCTCCCATCTTAACTTTAAAACTCACTAGTGAATTAAAGGATTGTTCTACTACAGTGAACAATTTTTAATGCATCAAGTATTTAGCTTTCATATTACTTTTATTTAGCAAGTAATTACACAAAATTGAGGTGAATTCTCAAAAAAAAAATTTCTAAATCTCTATTTTTACCATGGGGGGAGGGGATTTTTTGGTTGGCTTGTTTGGTTTTGGCAAACCAGATATTTATGCCCTGCAAGAGTCCTCTAAATTATGGGGCCCACCTCATACAGAAGATACTTGACTGGACGTATGCTCTCAGTTCAGGGTACAGCTAATTACACATAAACAAGGACTGCTCTCCAAGTTCATCAACACCTCAGAGCACCTACCCTGTTGTATACATGACTCAAGGCTGCTCCATATCTGCAGGGACTCCCACTTCTCTTCCTGGCCCAATAAAGATTCCTTTATATAAGTAGGCTGATTTTTTTTAATTGTTCCTCAGTTCTCACCTCCACACCAGGTATCAAGAATAGCTGAACAATCCCCCCCCCCCGAACTTTCTGTGGCAGCATTAGCCCATTGCTGCCATCAGAGGTATCCTCGCACAAGGCACATACAAATTCACTTTTCTCAGAGCCATCAGTTTTAAATCCCTCCTTAACTTCAACTTCTGCCATGACGCCTGCTTATCCCTCATATGCACGTAAAAGTTTCTCTAATAATAGAAGTGTAATGTTTCCCTAGATTTCCATTCCTCCTGCTGATTGCTTATCCGACACACAGTCTTTGCAGTACTGGTGCCAATCAACAGCACTTCTATAAGCAGTGCTTTACTGGCTGAAAACTGGCATGACAAAAAGCACTCTTTTTCCAGGACCAGGGAGATAGTTCAGTTGCAATTCATTTTCTAGAGTCTCAGAAGTTTTCACTCTTCCACAAAATAGGCTCTTTTGTGAGTGTAACAAATTGTCCAAAACTCTATAAACCATCAGGCTAAAGAGCCACAGCAAATGCCAAAAGACAGCCTCTTGGAGAAATTATTGAGCAACAATGTCCTCTGCTGGCAGGAGCTAGACTCAACTCGTAACACTGAATTGCAGTACCTTCCCTGTGATTCTGAAGACATCATCATGAATACATCATTAAATGGACTGAACAGGAAGTCAAGAACAGAACAAAATCGATAAAGTGCTATCTGTGTGGTTTACCTCAGATGAGGACAGAGGTCAGGGTATATTCAATGCATAAACCTCTGATGACAGGAAATAAATGTGAATATGACTCAAGATTAGCCTATGTGACTTCATGCCCCAGTGAACAGGGCAGCAACATGGAAATGGAATCGAGATTCTCCTCTCAACCGCACCACTTGTCCTCCACATGTCTTCAGGCAAATCAGGTCTCTTCCATCCATTTAGACTTTGAAAGCATCAGAAGAGTGAAGACCTTATTTGTCCAACTAAACCTTACCACAAAAAGGAGCTGAGGTATTTTAAAGAGCACACAAACAACACGGGAGTCTGGGATTTATTTACAAGTGTTACACACATACTAAAGACTAGATTTTCAGAGCAGTCGGGTTCCAAAAAGGCATCCAGGCCCTTACCTGACCCAGGTGCTCCCAGGAACTCCAGTAACAACCTAACTCCTCTTAATCCTCTTTAAACACAGTGGGGTTGATAGCTGCTTTCTTGGATTCCTCCATGTCCCTAAGTGCTGATCCTGAAGAGCCTATGTTTTGGTAACTCTTCCCTAAATACCTGCTCCAATTCTCAAAATAAAAACCAGTGTAGCTGAAACCCAAGTTTAGGTCTACCGCACCAGATGGCTTCTGGAAACAGAGGGAAAAAAGCAGCCAAAGGGAAATTCTCCATTTTCATTCTTGGCAGGCAGCTGTCAGGTGTTCCTCATACTCCTTGTATGCCTCAAAGGGGCAGTCACACCATCACACATGAAAAAAAGCCCATGAATCCCAATTATCATCAAAACCAAGCATTGTTATAGTTCTAGTTAGGCTGAGGATCTAACCATAATCCCAAAAGCACATAATGACACGCTTTTCCCATCCACAGACCTTGACAATTCTGTTGAAATTCAGGAAGGTAAACAAGAATTATCCAACATATTTAGAAAGACCGAACAAACTTTTCAGCTTAGATTCACTTTGTCAGATCCCTTGAGGTTCTGAGTCTGTTTGCTTTTTCCAGCTACATAACCTGGTCTAAGAAAAGCCATTACCTCTCCCAGTAAACTTTGTTTCCTTGATATCCTTATGAGTACGACAGCTATACCACCACTATGACAAGAGTTTTCTAACTTTCTTCAGCAGCCAATAGAAGTCATCAGTGGAAGAAACCTCCAACACCTGCAAAATGACTACATCATTGCTTAAGAAAGCAGAAACCGGGCTCAGAATAAAAGAATTGTGAATCAGTGCAACAGCTCAGAACTGGCAGATTTTAAGTGTCACAATGACAGTGTCTTGGCGAGGAACAGTGAAAACTGCACTGTAAGGTTGTATGAGACAAGGTGATCAAAATAAAGTGAGCAAATTTAATCGCGGAAAAAAAGAGGAACTATTTCTAATGATCCTTTAGCTTAGTCATCAATTCTATTTATATGTTTTAAGGGACCATAAATATTTTTATCTGCACTCAGGACACAAAGGGAGTTTTCCAGTTTCTATATAAAGAAGTCATTTTGGACAGATCAAAACAATAAAGGCACAGGACTCCTGGATGACAGATGCCAGGATGTTAGTAACCATAAATGGTTTTCAAATATGGCCCCATCACCATCCCCCACAGTAGCCCTTTCAAGTGGGAATTACAAATTGCTTACTTGGAGAGGAAATTTCAAACAGGCCACTTATCAAAAAGTGCCAAATAAACCTGTCATTGGGATAGAAGTTACAAACCATTCCTAAACTCTGCAGACATTTCCTGAGCCTGTGAACTCTGATCTTGGCTTCTAATAAACATGACATCAGCTCCCCTGTACTGCAGACACAAGACACATGACCCACCACTATGTTATCGCTTCCTCTGCAGTTTCTTCTAGGATCTTTTCTAAAGCACAACATCAATGGAAGACTTTCCACTTATTTCAAAATTGGTTTTGGATCAGGTCCTTAAAGGGAGGTCAGAACAAGCACAGCATGGTATCACTCTGTGAGCTACAAATATTATTGCAAGTATCCACTTAAAAGCAATACTGAATCTGAGACCTTTGAGGAGTTTTCCAGGTATTGAATTAGTAAGTGGGTTAAGACAAGACTCCTATTGCTGTCAAAGACTTATTAACTGCTAACCTCTCATGCTAGAAATGTAACTGAGCCTTTAAAAACTCTGATTAAACATGTATATACTGGATGGCTACCGAATAATGTCTCAAAACATGTTAAGAATGATTACAATATGCTAGAAGATTTCAAACACTGGAATGACAGTCACCTTAATTTCCAGAGAAATTCTAAGGAAGGATTAAGATAACTAAAGCTCTATGGTTTACTTTTTCCGTGTAGGTATATCCTTTGCAGCTAAGTTTTTGGGTTTGAAACTAAAGTTGGAAAAGTAGATTTAAAAGAAAAGTTCCCATTTATCTCTGGGCTGGAAGCTTGACCAAGAACCCTATCTGATACACTAGACAAAACAGGCCATCGAGTCAATAAGCTAAGATGTCAGTAAGCACAGAACTAGGGCTCTTGGAAAAGTAACTTAAAAAACACATTATCAAAATAAGATGTTTGTAAAGACTATGGAGTATTTATCTAGAAATGGAGCCTCTACTTCTGCCTAAAGGACAGACATTTCCTTCATACTTGGATATTCCTAAAACAATTCCAGATCAAACATGGATCAGAGCTGGCAGGTTATAATATGCAATGAGTAAGAAATTTTGTTTAAAAAGCTTCATGATTAACAAATGAATCTTGCTGGAAAGGACATCTCCAAAAGCGACCATGAATCCTCACAGATGGTAACTTATAGCAGATGCAGATCTAGAAAGCTGTCCAGAGTCATGGGAGCATGACTGCCCATTTTTCGTTTCTATGTTTACCTCTTCCACCCTCATCAGTTCAAAACCTGCAATTTCTAAAACCAGGAAAGTCCCATTGGTCTGTGTAGGTCAGAAAGGACAGCTAGCTGCTCCATAGAGTAAACCGACCGCCAACACCTCTAGTCAAGCTTAAAGCAGTTGTGCATAAATAGCATTCTAGCACAAAGCTGCTAAAACACCCTCAAGTCACGGCAGCCTTGGCACGTGCCTAGCCTGACAGCTATAATGCAAATGTTTCACCCTTCTCATGGCAGAACACCACCTGCCATTCACTGGGACACAAAAGAGGAGGTCACTCTGTGAAACAGATACACAAGGAGACAAACATATCTACTGCTGTCACAAGATTGAGTAGGTCCTTGGGAATCTGCAAGGCTCAAAGTCCCTCCATGCCCTGCCGCGGGGAAGGGGAAACTCCTCCTTGCTCCTGAAAGGGACAAGAAATGCTTGAGTTTCTGGTTGGTGGATTTCACTCCAAGGACTTTTCTTAGGAAAAGAAATTCACAGAAGACACAAGATCCCTGGCCTGAGTATGCTGACGGTGAAACAAAATTATCCAGTTTACTTCATCTGATTACAGCTCTGAAACTAGAAGGCTAAATAAGAGTACATGGATGTCCCCAGTACTAAAAAGGACCAGCTATTCTATACCAGCATCATGAATCTGCAGCACTTTAGCAGGAACACAAAGAGCAAATGATGAAACCAGACTGCCAGGGAGGGGACTGCAAGGGAAGGGAGCTTACTGGAGTCAGGCGTTGGTCAGAAGAGCCAGGCAAAGCCACACTCTTACTAAGTGAGCCAAGTGATCTTTAATGACCAGGAAAAATTCAGTGCTTTGGATTTAATGACTCATGGAGCAATACAGTACCTCCTACCAACGTGCTGTGGTATTCATACCCAGAAGGAAGTGTGTCAGCTACTGAGTCATGCAGCTCCAAAGGATAGGCTGTCGCCAATCTAAATACAAACTATGCCCAGCCCTGTTCCGTCCTGACATTACCGTAGCCCAAGGTTAAGCTCATCTTGCAAGAGCTTCCTAAAATAAAAACCTTTCTGGTTATAAGCAAAATACGATTTCCAAACCCAGGCTACCTGGACCATGCTTGAAAACCCAGCAATTTCCCTGCACACACATTCAGCCTTCTAACATCAAAGCGCCTGCAATACAACCTGCTGAAGGGACTGGAAGGAAAACTGATTGGCCACTTAGGAGGAAACTTTAATACAGGAGTGGAACTTGGGTTTTTACACTACTGACCTACATTTGCAAATCCCTGGAGGTAATTTTGTCCAGCCTATAAAAAGAAAGAGCTATAAAGCCAACTATATTAAGTTGTTATGCAATAGAAAGCACAGCTGCACTGAACAAAAACAGCCTATGACAAGAGGAGAAAACAAAAGCCATGAAGTTCTGCGTAGGAAAAACTAATATGTTTCAGCTAACAAAAGAAGAGACTTTTAATTAACTTGTTCTCATTGAGTGCAGAGATAATTAAATTACAGAAACAACCATATTAGTGTAATCAGTTTAGAAGAACCCACATACAGAGACAAAGGATTTTTCAAGATCCATCTATAAAGAAAAGAAGCTCCATTCGAACTGCTTTACTATCCCTTTGTGGAATGCATTCATGTGCCTTCTTTTAAGGGAAAGAAGATCCTAACTCCAATTCAGTTTAATCAAATCCTTGAAAGACTACCACAACTTCTGATCCAATTCTTGAGATATTTTGTATTTTTAAGATTCTTTCTTCTATTCATGCAATTACTCATGAATCTCCTCTCTTTTCAGCTGCACAGTAAAGACTGACAATGTGACTAGCATGCATCACAAGGCTCAAAATGACAAATAAAACCCAAAGTGACAAATAAAATAATGAACCTGGGAAGACTTAGTTTGCTAAAGCCAAAATATTGGGGTGGGATTTAATTTTTGGGAAAGTGCAGCTCACATCTTGAAATCTTCAAGGCTTGATAATGGGGGCTTGCCTAACTGCTTCAGAAGGGAGCATATTTGTTAGGATGAGCATGTATCTGAACTAAATCATGAGGGATCTGCACTGCTTGAACTGCAGTATTATTTAGCTAAAACAATAGCCCACCCTTCCAGTGTCAGCCACAGTAAAAGTCACTCATGGTTTGGTCCATGAAAGTCCAGCAAAGAGTTCATACCAGATCAAAGCACAAAGGAACACCTTCAACAGGACCATTCATCTTCCTAAGTTAAGCATCTGTTGAAGTGCTTTGCAGAACTGATCCAGAATACATAATCTTACCCTTAGGAAAAAGGGCTCATGTTCAGAAGAACTCAGGCTAGGAAAAGAGAATCCACTGATGGTGTGCTCCTTGAGGTCCACCCAAACATGTTACAGGTGCTCAGAGCAGACAGAGCTCCTCTGTGAGCAGCCACAAAACACCTGCACACACCTGCCTGGTAGGTGTGATGATGAGATGCAACAGGAAGGAGGCATTTTCCGTCTGAAGTAAATTGGCTGGAATAGCATCTGCAAGCTTGTAATACCCCAAATAGAGATCCGTCCCACAGCCAACTCCTTTTGCCCTTAATAAATTCCACACAAAAGCATGAATGACGTACACCTGACACCACCACATCCTCAAGTTCTCCTGCCACCTGTACAGTACAGCTGCACTAGTTCTAATCCCAGTTACCCTCACCGCAGAGCCGCCTTCTAGCAATTTAAGGCCTTTTACGAGGATATGTTTTGTATGAGCAACAAGTTCTACACTTTGGCTTAAGATGTACTTTATAAATAGATAATGCTCCAGAGAGACTTCATAGTCAGGTGGGTTAAACGTATATATTTATATATACATAAAAATCAGAACTACAGAAAATGCTGTATGGCTTCCACTATTTGCTCTTCTTAAAAAAAAAAAAAAAAAAAGCCATTAAAAAAATATGTATATAAAAAAATTATAACAACTTGTTTTTTAACTAAATAATATTTCAATGGAAGATCTTTTCTCCCAAATATCATCTTTATACTTAAAAAAGCCCATTTCAGGTCACTCACACTATTTCACGAACATGCAATAGCCAGTGTTTATCAAATCCTGAACACAATGCCAAGCACACCTATCACGGCAGAAGCCTTCAGTGCTTGCTGGGCCCAAAACAATAGTAACCTGGAAAGAAATATTAATTGCACTCCTTGATGTGGGGGCAGAGATACCATCATGGATCTCACTTCTATCATAAGGCAAGGGCAAGCAGGAAACTCAGACAGGAAAAGCAAGCTTTCCACAGCGTCCTAATTAGGAAGCGTGTCATCTGCCCTAAGAATTAATCATGCAGATGTGTATGTAAGGTGGTTGTACCCCATGTCTATCCCGTACACCCCTAGCATCAGGTGGCATGGCACACGCTATCATCAGCTAACATGACTGAGAAGGCCACCAGATGGCTCCTTCCTATGCTGCAGTTACATTCAGTTATAGCCATGGTGTGGTGGTCCCTGTTAGTAAGGCTGCAGTGGCATCTACTGGTCACAGCCCGTGAAGCAGGCAGTATTTTTGTAGCTTCAAAAGTTTCTCGTGTGACAGAAGAGCTTTTCAGGCTTCTTGCACCATTTTTTTCTCCACTGCTATTCCTAATTGTTGTCATTTATCATATTGCTGTTATATATATATAAAACATATATACACACATATATATTGCTGTTATTGCATATTGCTTTGGAGATGTTACGGCAACAGATATTACAGCCGCCTGTCGTCAATGAAGAGATAGGTAAAAACCTCAGGATACGAATATCACTCCAACCAACTCACAGGTAGTCTGCATCCTACCAGTAGTACAACAAAAGTCAGTGCCATTTTATGCCTGGATTAGGTGGGCTTCTGAGAAGGCCTACAAGGCCAATTATTTCCAGCCACTGAGCTGGGACGTTTGGACCTCCCTTGGTATTTGTTTACCACATCTTGCAATATTTTATTTCTTCAGGTACTCAGAAAGATCTGCATGAGAGACAGGATGTGATTCAGTTACAGGTAGAGAGAAAAAAAGCTGAACTCAGGCTGGCATGAACGATTAAATGAGACTTGTGTACATGTGTGTTGGTACAAGAGAGTAGTTTGCCATTAGGGAGTTTCTTTTTTATCAGCGCTCAGCTCTAACTGCAAAGCAAAACTAAATGAGGGCCAAGTTTGAAGAATGCAGTTAAGCATCGTATTATAGCTCTCGGTTTGTGGAAATTCAAGTATCCAACACTCAATTGATCTTACAAAGAACTCAGAGTTTTCTTCTGTCACAGGGAATAAAATAATAACTGGTCCAACCGCAAGAGCAAGCACAGGCAAGAAGTACAACATTGGGTCAAGTCCAGAAAACAAGAGAGATGCAGGTAACGCCACTATTACAACAACCGCTGTTTTAGTCATCTTCAAAGATGACTCCTTTTTAAAGAAGTATTTAAAGCAGTACTTCAAGGCTTGAAAACTTTGCCAGTCTTTAAAGAGACGTGCCCTGATGAGGGGTTTTTTTTCCTTAAATTAGTTTTTAAATAAGCAATACAATATTTGCTGTTCAGTTTGGAATACACTTGAATCATATTTCCAAATTTTCTTCACTGTCCTCAAAGTCTAGCCTTGCTCTCAGCGGTGAAGCTCTGAGAAACATGAATTAATGTGAGGGTAACAATAAAATTGTAAGAGTTGGTAATCCAGCCAGAGACTGGGGGGGGGGGGGGGGAACAAGAAAAAGCCTACCCTTAGGCACATGAATCTGCAACATGATTTTTCAGAGCATTAACTATGCTACAGCTTTCACTGGTCAGTCACAACCCTTGTGGGGAACTCCAAGTGCTGCTCAGCCCTTTGGAAAGGGCTGACAGCGATTTAAGTGACGGCATAGAGACAGGAAAGTCTTATTTAAAGCTTCTGCTTTTAAAAGGCTGGGTCTAGCATTTAAAAAAGAAAAAAAAAGAAAAAATAGAGTTGCATGTTTGGATGGGAAAACCAAGTTTAGCAACACAGCATTCACATTGCTTTCATCAGAAATTATTCATTAGGGAGAGTTGCACAACCTGCTTCTGCAGAAGAATAATTTTTTTTAAAGTCTGCTAACGCACTGCTTCATAGGCAGACGCAGTCTTCTATTCCACACCAAGCTGTATGGACCAGGGAATGTCTCTTCACTTGAGATCTCCTAATGTAGGCCCCACAAGCCTAATCCAGCCAACAAGGCACATTTACGTGGCCCCTCAGAGGCAGACTTGTTGCAGCTCTGTTCTCTCCAGGGCTGCGGCCCAACAGCCGGGACACGGGCAGAAGCAGCTCACAGGTCAGGAGCTCCTTGGAAGCCAGCACAGATCCCACCACCACCACAAGTCCTCTGTGAGCCTCAGGGCTGTGTGCCCAAACCCTGCCCTGAGGCAGCAGGACTCCCCTCCTACCAGCCTGACCCAGAGCTGGGGGCTCTGCAAGACCTCCCAGACTGGAGCGAGGGAACATCTATCCAACTCTGCCTCTACCACCTGTGGCTCAGAAACACCTGATTTACAACTGAACCACTTTGCAACCTCCAGTCATTCTTCCTTTTGTGCAAACGGAATAAGGCCACTTCTACCCTGAGAGGTCCCCCTATTGCAGCTCCACTCTCCTTGGGGCAAAAGACTTGAGTCTTGAGTCAATCTGCACAGACATATAACATTCAGTTTCTTTTAGATCTTGTAAGTATAGCTGTAATATTTAGTGTCTAAAAAGGATGAAGAATGACTTAGGGTAGTATTAATATGAACAATTTTAAACTGAAAAGGTCAAACAAAGGTGAGTCTGTCTATCTTAAAAGCTTCCATCCAAATAGCCCCAATCCAGCTTCAGATAATATCTCAGAATGTCACTCCAACAGAGAAATAGTATCCTAAGGAAAACAGTTATCATAAGAGCATGTAATCAAACAATTATTTTGAACGCAGTCTTTCGCATTCCAACTTTGGAAGGAATAGTACCAAATCCTATATTTGCCTTCAGGACTTTTTCTTCACCTGTTCCTACAGCTAAGAGTACAACTGCAAGACATTCCCATCAGATATGATACGGTACCTTAATAATAGACACAGTCCAACACACCACAGGATAAGACTGTATAGTTTTACTCACCCCAAGATCTCAGAATAAGCTTTTAAACATAAAGGAACACTATTATCAAAATTTGCAGGACAGAGAACAGACGCTCAGTTATTTGTTTGGTAAGCAGCAGACTCCAGATCAGCATGTGTAAACCAAACCCATGCCACAGCTAAAGCTCCAGACTTGGCATCAGCATTTTAGCCTTAGCCTCTGAAAGGCATGTAACTTTGCACAGACCTGTAGCCACTCCAGTCCTCGCATATTCCCTACTTGCAGAATAAGAACTGATACTTCTTTTCTCACAACTGCAACAAAGCTGTCACGAACGTTAAATTTTGACTTGGAATCTACAAGAAACACAACACAATAGGAGTGCAGACCAAATCCATTGGCCAACATTTTATATAATGCTATAACTTGTAGCCTGTAATTTTTCTGTACACAGTCAGGCATAATAACTTTTAACTCGACTTTTACAACTCCACAGCAGGTGTTTGGACTCTAAGGGTGGAGAAGGAAAAGGTCTTTCTTTTAATTAACCATGCAGATACGTATTTAAGGGCAGAATTTTCAAAATTGGCCAACATTCACCTGGTACCACCTCCTTGTAGCCCTGACTTGAGAGGAACCCAGAAAAGGTATCACCAGGAATTTCTGAAAGTCTTACACCATCTAGCACATTTGACAACCAAGCCACCAATTTTTTTTTTTTTTTAAAACTGGAAGATAGTCCAAACCACCATTTTTTGCTCTGTGTTGCAGTCACTGGACTGAAGGAAGGTAAAAGGCTGAATGGTAGGATGAGTTCATCCTCGGTCATGAAAAAGCAGTTCTACTTGCAACTACTTTGCAGAGCTTCATTGCTTCAGCTGAAAGCAGAACGACAGAGGCCTGAGTCATTAAATCAGCTGTCTAGGGAACATATGCATTGTTATGGTCTCTTTCAGGCATTATTGTCATTGGCCTGTTCTGTGTAACGACCCCTCCCACTCACCCTTCTCTGTTCCTCTTATCAAAGGGGTTTCTGATAACACTGTCAAATGACTCAGACTTTGCACTAGACATGTCCATGTTTCATCATGAGCTGCTTTTCAAGCATGAGACAGCCAGAGACAGAGGGTCAACTTTCAAAATCCTTCAGAAGCACGTATGCCCAGAGGGTAGAGATACTCTTTGCAAGCTTGACACATTATGGATCATTGCTGTCTGCTCTGCACAGAGGGAAACCCAGTCACATCAACCTCAGGCCCCAGGTCAGATCTGCAACAGAAGCTTGAACTCTCCTAAACCAAGAGTAAGATTGGGAGATTTCTTTATTTGTCCTTTTAATATGAGTACTGCTCACAGGACTTGGATCCAGAGCTCAATTTTTCCAAAGTTTCAGATATTTAGACTGTGGCTACTGGTTTCATCAACTGGCAATCAACAGCCAAGGTATACCAAAAGATAAAGTATTACTGCCTCTCATCTTGGCCATTTATTACAGAATAGATTTTAAACATGGAGGCCTACAGATCCACTGTGGTAAAGATCAGCTCTTCTCAACAGTATTCTCTTGTCAGTATTACCTGGTACTCATTCCAAGGTTTGCATTGATTTTTTTCTTTTTTTTTTGTCAATAATTGGGGTGGGGATACAAGAGATACATACATTACTTCTTCACCCAGAGCAAATGAAAAATATTTTTATTTAGCACAACAGAAGTCATCTGCCTGCCTAGTGTGTCTCAAAGGCAGACTTCAGAAATCACATTACAAAATAACACAAATTCTCCATGGGGAGAGAAGGCACCACTCTTTTACATCTCTGCTCTTTGGTTTTGATGCCATTACATGAAGAACAGGTCTCCGATGACCAGCTATAGGATGCAAGGACATGACACCGACATTCTCTTCTCAGCTTTATCAGAGTCTTCACCTGGAATCTGAGCCAAGATACTCAGCACAGTGACAATAGTTTCTTACCTTCAAGGCTTTAGTAAATTCAAAGGTGCCAGATACTTACAAGGGCATCTGTAAGTACTTTACAAATGTCTTTGTGTAACTTTCACCTCAAAGGCTACACTCAGAGCTTGCCTCCTGCCCTCCAAACTCAGGACACTCTCATGAGTAGTTACTTGGAAAAGCTGAATGAGTAAGCATATAAAGAGACTTGGGGGAAATTATCAACTTGTTGCAAGTGCTGTATTTCCCCCACCCCTCCTGCAGTTCTATTCTGGATCCACTTTTGACACATCCTGACACACCCCAAGTGGGAAAGTCTGCTTACGGAGGAGGAAGTATTACATCTATTACACAGAGGATGTGAAGAGAATTTAAGTAAGGCAGGCTGGATAGCAATGGAAATTTGGAGAACAGATACATCCATGAACTGAAGTGACCCCAAAAGTACTTTAAGTTTAATACTGAGCAAATTTTTTTCCCCTAGTTAAGATAAGATCATAACAGATATACAGAGGCCTACCAAGAAGAGAGAAGACACTGTCTCCACACCTCGTGTTTGTTAATAGGAGCATAAACACAAGAAACAATAGAGCCAGTCTTACATGCCCACTTGGTGATAATTTAAAACACTGGCCTAGTAGAAGTAAAGACTAGCTATAAAGTGTATTGTAAAGAGAAATAGGTCTTTTACAAAAAATTGAGTATTTATTATTCTTTGTCATGTTATATTACCATGCTCTCAAAATACACATTTGTCTACTAAAAGACTCTTAGCTATAGGCATTTAGTAGACCCTATAGGAAAAGGAATCAAACTCTAAACAGATCATGTTGAGTCTTAGCTAACTCCAGAAATGAAGTCATATGTTACCTATATGCAGTATATTTTACCTATATGCAGTAAGCCTCATTTTTGACTCGAGGAGGGGTTTAGCATATAAACTGATTAAGAAGGTGCAAATGGAGGTCTCCTGTCCTTTCCCACAGGAGCTCTGGCAGAGAAAAGTTGTTGCTCAACTGCAGTTTTACCCACTCACCATCTCAAAGGATGAGACAATTACAGGTCTCCAAATCCGATGTCCTCAGTCTCCCGTGAGATGGCTAAAAATGAGCGTGCTGCCTCCAAAACATGCCTTAACTTCGCAACTCTTCAGAAGCAAACCATCACTGCCTTTAATGCTGTGGTCAATGCTGACTGAAAATCCACTCATTTCCTGACACCTATAACTTGTAACAGTTTATGCTAGATTCAGAGAGAACTTACCCGATCTTCTTTGTTTTCTGGCTTTTTTCCAGATCTTTTCATCTAGCTCCTCCAGCATACAGTGAGTGCATTTGCCTCTCAAAGGGATCTGACAGACAGGTAACAGAGAGTTTTCTCCAGCAGTCCCAGAACAGTTCAGAAGGAACATGTGCCATAGCCCTCCTCCCACAGCAGAGTAAGGCTGACATCAAACTCTGCAGTCTTTTCCTTCAACGTAGGTATTCACAGGCAAATGGGGGGGGGGGGGGGGGGGAATATACAGTGCTTGTACTTAGAAGAGGTCAAGACATGGACCAAACTGGAGATGAGAGTCAATGTTTATTAATACTTCTGGCCTGGCAATCACCTTTGCTTGTATCTATTATCTCCTGAGCATCTTTTTTGACCAATTTAATCAAGGGCCTGCAGTTCTGCCTACAGGACAGATGCTTTATTTGCTTGAACAACAGAGCACAAGGATTTGTTTCTGAGCTGAGCAGCAGCAGACTTGGCTGTTTACAAGCTTCCCTAGACCTCTGCATCTTGTCTCTGCTTAGGCTGAATGGAGCACCAGGAAAAGTTTTTTAGTTTTGTGTCCTAGCCATCTTCATAAGACAAAACAAGCTCACATAGCCAAGAAGAGCACACACCAGAATACCCTGGCCCAAGAACAACCTTTTAAGCTTTTCTAAGTGCTTTTCCCACTATTGAAAGTAACTCAGACCTGAATTTCATACTACCCCATAGCCTTTTCCATGAAAAGTTATTTGCTCATCTGCATACATACCTGTATTAAATTTCCTCACCACTCCCAAAAAAACAAACCCAAAACAAATAGGTGGCTTACCAAACTGTCCTATAAAGATTGAAAAGCCATTGAGTCAAGGAACTGCCAAGGAGCAGCAAACACAGAGCTGCTCCATATGGAGGGAAGAGCTAGGACTGGAGGGTGACACCTCCTTCCCCCCGCCTTCAGCGCTCCCACCAACCAGGGCACCCACAACATCATTCAAGCAAGAACTGAACACTTAGCTTGAGCTTAACTAGAACACCTGGAATTGGTCCCAGGTGAGTCTGGGTGGGGCAATTAAAGGCCTATCTGTGCCCTCAGGTGACTGAGAGCCCTAAAAGGCATGAGCTGTCAAGTTCCTGCCTCAAAGGGTGTCTGATACTTACACAATCTTGGCGTACGCACACCAATCTGAAGAGTTGAGTGTGGCCAGAGCAGCTCAGTGACTGAGTGTAGGATAGCGATACAGGGAGCAAACATCCTGTGATTTTATCTGTGGTTCGGCAACTGCTTTGTTCTAGTGTTCCTTCGTACCTTTGTTCCTTTTTACCTCTACAGCCTTTGGAGGTTCTTTTTCCAGGATATGAGTTTAATCTGAAAGAACTTTTTCCTCTATTTTCCCTGTTCCTCTTTAGTGTTGTTGGATTTTGGGGTGGGGGTTTTTTTCCCCACTGTGTTTTATCTAGTCACTATACCACCAAGCAAGTCAAAAGTTTAAGGCAAGAAAGGCTTTCTATGGGAATCTGCCTCTTGGAGAAGCACTTGCCCAGTTCCAGCCAATTCAACCCACTTTTATTCTGCGCATTGTGACACATCCCTCCATCACAAATGCACCCTTCTATTCTTTGGCGCTGCACCCTCCCAACTGAACTTATTTTCTCTGACTAGTCTCACATCTCTCCATAACTGCAGCTTAAAAGCAACAACCCTCTGTACACCGAATGCGGCTCAATGGCCTCGGAGTTACAGTGTTGCAGTTAAAGATAGAGGCGGAGTCCCCTAACAAGCCCTCCTTGCTCCAGCATGTCTGAGTGTGGCTTGCGTGAGTATTTCAGTCACGTCTACCAGTTTCTCACCCAACATCCAACACCTGACAGGAAGGCTTTCAGGACAGAAGGACAAAACCTTTTAGCCATGGTCACTGCAGAGTGGCTTCTACCTACCCAGCTACATGTTCTAACACCAATCGGTCTTAAAGTAGACTTGTAGATGTTTCAAACTGACCCTAAAGTTAATATTTAACTTTTAAATCGTGTTTCTGGTACCTTTACACCAGCTCTCACTTCCTGAAAGGGAGATACGGAGGTATTTCAGATACGGCTTTACCACTCTTTGTTCTTGAGGGTAGCTATCAACTTCCCCCGGCGGCCTTCAGCCGTGCCTCAGCCACCTCCCCCAGAAAGACCTTTTTCACGCCGCTACTTTCCACTGGCCGCTCCAGCCGCACGAGCAGCCGCCGGTCTGCGGTGGCCGCTACCGCCAGACAAACGCTTCTGGCGAGTCAGCAAGCTCCGCCAGCCCTGCGGCGGAGAGACCGCGGGGAACGACGCGGGCGGCTGCCGGCGAGGAGGGGAGGGGAGGACAGCGCTCCCCGACGGCTTCTCCCTACCTGCCGGCACGGCGCTGCCCGCCGAGCGGAGCGGAGCGGAGCGGGGCGAAGGGAAGGGAAGGGAAGGGAAGGGAAGGGAAGGGCCGCCTACCTCGGGGGTGCCGGCGGTGGGGCCGGGCCGGGCGCCGCTCCTCCCCTTCCCGCCTCTCAGACGCCAGGTGGAGGCGAAGGGAGCGGGAGCCGGGCAGGGAGGCGAGGGTCGGCGCTGCCATCGGAGACCGTGAGTGAGCGAGCGATCGCGGGCGCGAAGGGCTGTTCGCCGCCGGCGGGGAAGCGCGGGGCGGGGCGGGAGAGTGCGCGTGTCCCCGGGCGGCCGGCGTGCGGGCACCCGCGGAGGGGCCGGGGGAGGAACGCCGGGCGACCAGGTTATTATTATTATTATTATTATTATTATTATTAATTTTCCAGCGCTTGCAGTCGCTGCGGTTTGATCCGCTCCCGGCCCCCCGCGGGGAACCTCCTCCCCGGGGTCACTCCAGCAGCGGCAGCCTGGCACTTCCTCAAACGCCGGCTCTGCCCTCGGAGCGCGGACCGGCGCCTGTTTACCCCCTGCCTCCCAGCAGTTACCCTCTGGAAGATGCCAGGGCGCTGCCTGTCTTAGAAACAGTCAGAGAAACGCCATCCTCTGCCTTTCCCCCCTTTCCCTTACAGCGGATCTATTCCCGCTCTAGTACGAGTAACGTCCTCCTGCGTTTCCACACCAAGTTGGAAGTTCAGGGCTGCGAGGGCTAAAATGTAGGGAGAGCTCAATCTGCAGAGTAATCGCTGCTTTTTTATAGCTGTGTTGGCTAACATGCTCAGCAGAAATACCGACTGGAGGCAGCAGTAGCCTGAAGACATGTTCCTGGCCTTTTTGATCTCCCTGTGCCAGGCCATACAGCTGCAACCCGCCTGGAGCCCAGGAATTGGGGCGCGTTCCCGGAGCAGATCCAGTCTTGACCTGAAGGTTTTAAGACATGGAGCGTGCACAGCCTGCCCTGGCAGTTTGGGGTGGTTTGGGTTGTAAACACAATAGTCAGTTGCCCTTGTTGCTTAGCTTGACGCTTTTTCCAGACTAGGCTTTGTTTGTGCGGCGTGCTCTGATAGATTTACTAGTGTTTGTGTTTTCTTATCATCAAACTAAAACCTCCTGGTTTGAAGAGGAAGTGGGGAGGAGAGCAGCTTTAGGGAATGATGGAGTGCCAGGATTAGCTGCGCTGAGGCCATGGTTTTCCAAGCCAGCGTGAACGAAGAAAGAGTTTCACCCGCCCCTTGGGCTGCTCATTTTCACCCGTGTCAGCACAAGCATTTGTATGCAGAATTAGACTGGGAAGCTAAACCAAATTTTAAAAGGAAAAAAAAAAAATCCAGATCAGCTCCCAAATATTTCCACTGGCACAAGAAAGCAGATGAGACTGCTTCTTTTCTGTAACAATACCAGCTTATAGTGGACTAAGCGTAGGAAAAAATATAGTTCCTCTGCCAGATTTCATACCTATCCTCCTGAAATGAAATCACATAGTTCTCATGCTTAGGCCAGCTGTAGATTTATTTTTAAAGCTGTTATTGACGGTTAGGAGCGTGACTAGTGGCATTTTGACTCTTCTGAAGTGAGTATTTTTGTTTTGCTATGAATACAGTGCAATGATAACTGTTCTCTACACCTTGTACTGCCCTCATGCTGAAAGCCTCATCTGCCTGGGAGACCATCTCAGGAGCTGTGTCTTGGACTCTGTGCCTTCAGGACAGGCCCAGCCCTTCCTCTCCACCAGGTAGCCCCTGGTCTAATGCATACCTAAGCTAGTAAATCCATGTGGCACACAGCAGCACAAATTCAAAATCCCAGCTCTATCCCAGAGGCCTGAGAGCCATATTTGTTTTCCAGTGTCCAGCACGATGTCTTTATTTACCAAGGCAAAACAAACAAACTTCTTGGATAAGGATCAATCCTTGTTGGTTTAGTAACTGTTTGGTGAAAAGGTGTAGGCTGGCACATCCAAGAACAATAGCATTTGTTCCTCAGTGTAAATGAGCCTCTTGGAGTCATATGATTATGAAGTTGCAGTTTGCTGGGTGAGGGCTGTGTATAAGTCATCATGATTTTAGAATTTCAGGGCAGACTCCCAGCACTGTTCTAGCAAAACTCCTTGGTAAGGTGATTTTCCCCTAAAGGGATGATTTTGAGCTGGACAGATTGTTTCATTTATATTGTCATTCATTTGGGGGGGGGGATCAATCTAATCTTTAACAGATACAATTTCATTGCCTTTACCTTTGGAATCACTTTTCCTTTTTAGTAGAATTTGTCATTACCACCATATTTCTATTATCCCTTTGATATTGAATTTTATATCAGTAGGATTGACACCAGGCATGGCCTAGGCCCAAAGGAGTTCAAGGAACCAAGTCTACAGATTTTATAAGAACTCCACTGAAACAGTTAGATGACTTTGATTTATGTTGTACTCCATAATACAAATACTGCATGATACATAATTTAACAAAATATCAGAAGTCTTCCTGTTGAAATTCTTAAACCATAAGACATTAAGAAACATGAATAACACCTGAAAATCTGGGGAAGATTAAGCTGTAACAGGCTGGCTGTTCAGGTACAAGAACCTCCTTGCACCTCTGGAAGGGAACATCGGAATTAACATTGTACTGGGCTCTGCCCGGGAGTGGTATCTTTTGGCACTAAAAACCTCTTTTATTATCTAATCAGTAACATAAAGATTTGCTATTATAAATTGGGCAAATAGGTGAACTTAAATTTTCACCCTGTTTCTAGGCATGCTGTATTTAACCTTTAGCTTAATTTTACATTAGTGTAACCTAAGCTAGTCTGATCTTGTCCTGCAGTCAGTCCTAGAAAAGGTCGTTCCTTCTCTCACTCCTCACCTGTGACAACTGTCCTTGATTTTTCTGGTTTTGACCTAACTTTTAGGCTAAAGGTTTTAAATTACTAAATACTTCTTTTTAAAAGAACTACAAGTCTGTTAATGTTGTTACAGTCCCTCTAGCCTTCTTCGTAAACAACTCCTAGTTATTTTTTGTGTTAGAAGCAGTCTGTGTACAGCACCTTTAACAGTCTCTGTCTGTGACTTGGGTTCTCAGGTACTGCTGAAAGTCTGCAATAAATGGAAGTCATCCACTTTATTGCCTAAACTTCAACTGCAAAGGCTGGTTTCTTAGGGTTCAGTTTCACAGGACACTGAGTGCTAATCTGGTATCTTCTCTCATTGGTTAAATATCACAAATCCTTCCTGCAGCATCAGTCACCTTATACCTACAAGCTCATTCTTCAGTAATTAGCAGAACTCTAGTGATGATAACCAAAGCTTCTACTTTGAGCATCTTCTCTGGTTTGGCTTGGCATGATTACTGTTTATCTGTCCTGGCAGGAGCCCAGTGGGATCTCAGACGATTCACCCTGCTGAGACAGGATACATGCCTACATCTCTGTGCAAGAAACTGCAGATACGTGCCTAGATATTGCTGGCAGAGAGCCATTAAAGCTATTTGTCTCACCTTACATCTACTCAAATAGGTAAAATTGCTCTCTGATTTTGGTCCCATGGGACCAAGGTGGCAGAACTCCGAGTGTAAACATTCATTTGCAGCAAAAATTACAGCTGTAAGTGTATAAGTCAATGAAATTCCTTTGTTCACTGGACAGATTGCCAAAACAGATCCCACCCACAACTGCAGGCTTTACAGTGTCCAGACTGACAGATTAGCACTGTATAGTGGGGAAAACCTGGGTAAAACTGGACTATCTCTACCCAACTGGAGACACTTGAGTTGGGGGGGGGGGGTGTCAAATAAAACCAAAAAATCCCACATGCCTATCTTGCAAGAGTAATCACAAGAGCAGAGTCTAGTTCAGAGGTAACAAGATTACATATCTGAAGTTCCAGCCAAGGCTACTGCGAAGTCTTGGCAGCATGGATGTACTTTGAGACTATGGAGAAATGCATTTGTTTCAGAGAGTGGAGGGAAAAAATCCTTTTTGTTTGTTTGTCTTGTTTTTGTAGAGCTTACATAGACCTTTCCAAAATGATTTCCTCAAGTGAATATGGGTCTCACTCCTGGGAGCTCTTGGTGACAGTTGATCATCAACATGAAGAGGTACAAAAGGAATTTTTACTGCGGGTCACAGGGGACCTTCATATTGGAGGAGTGATGCTGAAATTAGTAGAACAAATCAGTGAGTAAAGACCTGTTTAATTTACACAGTGTTATTAAAATAATACACGCAGCTTTCCTTCTACAAAAAGAGGCTCCTGCCATTTTGAAATGGCACTGCCTCACTTCCTTCTTTGTAACGGTACACTGGGCACGTAGGTGCTGCAGACGCAGGGTTTTTATGTGGCCAGAACCCCTCCCTGTCTGTGCCTAAAACCCATATACTATCACAGTGCAAACAAAACTTTGGTTTGTTTTTGTCTTCCAGTTAGACAAATATAATTGGCCTAGACTAATTATTCAACTCCCTTTCCACATAGACTTACAAGTGGCTAGTTTGTGGAGCAATAAAGGTAGCTGATGCCCTATTTATCCACCTGCAGCAGTCAAAGAGATGGGATTAGTTGTTACAAAGGCACTTCAAAAGTTACTGTTTCCTGTGCTATAGTGGCATTCTAGCCAAAACCTGAGCTATGTTATCCATTGCATATGTTCAGTAGGGAACAGCTGTGAAGAGCAGAGACTGGCCGAGTCAAAGATGGGAAATGAAAGGTTAAATGTCCTGTGTACAGTCACAGCAAGTCAGCGCTACAGGCAGTAAGAGAATCTAGGTTTCTTTAACTCAAAGCCATCAAATGGAGCTGTGTCCCAAAATAATCACCTGCACTCTGAGGCTGCAGAGTAATAGATACAGACAAGATAGTATGGTATTTGATTATTATATCAATGCCACAGGCTTTTCATATGCAACTCATTCTTCAAGAATTGGTTTTCTTCCTGGAATTCTTAAATCTAGAAGTCTTCAGTCACCAATGTCACACAGAAAGGCACCTGTCTGCTAGATTAGACTTGCCAAGTGGGAACACCATGAACTTTGTATTACTACGCATTGCTTTAGAAATACAAGATTTGTGGCAACAAAAAAAAATTTCAAAAAAACCTCCATGAAACTTTATTCTTTTTTACATAGCTTGAATTCAGACAAACAAGAAGAGAAAAAGTGAACTATAATAAAACCCTTCAGCAAAATAGCATCAAGAAATTTAAAGTCGGCAGCTTAATAATTTCAGAGTTCTTACTGCCAAGTGAAAGGTTTTGTTCTCAAACACAGATTTTGAAGGGAAAAAAAAGGGAGATATACAAGATATTCTTTCCAAAAGGCTCCCATTCAACAGAAGGACATTTTTACACCAACACCCTTCGTGATGGAAAAGCTCTACTTGGAGATAGTGGTTTTATCAAGGAATCTCTTTTCTAGCATTCAAGCAGGTAGTAAATCTGTGATACATTTCTACCAATGTCTCTGTATACTTACACACACAATTCAGCGAGCACACCAATGATAGCTGGAGTCCTCACTGGGTCAGAAGGCTAATTTTTCACAGTATTTTTATAATTAGTGTGAAAAGCTTTCTATATTAAATAATATTTAAAGCAAATCTGTAACTAAGCAATTTGTGTCAGCAGCTCTCTTGAGACACAATTTTTACCAAGAAACTCCAAAATAGGATAGGCCTCTACCATGTTATAGACATGGTGAGGGATAGTCTCTACGTGGCAGAGCTAATGAGGAGGAACAAGAAAGGATGCAGAAGACTGAAACAACTTGACCAAGATCACACAGAAACTTTACCTGCTACTACACATCATTGGCATCTGGGAAGTCATCTAATCTTGGAATTCCCCATGAAACTGAGAGCAGCAATGCTTTATCTCTTTTCTTATGCATGTGCTTCTCATGCTGATTTAGTCAAGGTTTTGACACCTTCCAGTCAGGATTGCTTACTGCTCAAACATAATCAGAGAAAAGCTCGAAAACTCTTAATGTAAGTCATGAACAAAGTCTTCTATCTGTTCTTGATTCAGCAAGCCTTACTTTATCTGTATGTTTTCGAAGTACAAAATACACAAACATTTTTTACTTAAGCAAAACACAGGCAAGTCCATATTAGTGAAACAAGACAGTCATCTCTTGGCAGCCTTGTCTTCTCTGAGAAGTTTCTGTAGACAACCCTTGCCAGTCCCTGGTCAGTCACACCAGCCTGCCCTCCTGCACAGGCTAATAAAAGATTTAACTGTACCATATTGCATCATGCCCATTCTACCTCCCTTACAAGTTTCTACTTCTCTTACAAGTTTCTCCATCCTGTGTGGTAGAGAAGGTTATCATATTTGTTAGAGAGCTTGTTAACTATTTCCTGATTGTCCCAGGGCTTACTCCCAAAATAATAATTCTTCTCCTTGATTATTTAAAGAATGTTGCCACTGTAAAGTTGTCCTAAGTGGGCTGCACTCAGGTGAACATCCATGTTCGCAGCCACAGAGAAAAGCTGAGAACAGCCCTTAGCTGTTGTCACCAAGGCTTCAAGGGACTCACTGCTGGTTCTTAACACTATAGAGATGAGCCGAGCCGTTCAGTGGTGCTTCCCAGGAGACTGTGGAAGAACTTGTGCCCATCGGGTGCGCACAAGGTTTTGCAGGAGGATTTTCAGCTTGCGCTGTCAAGTTGTGAAGTGGCTACCCTTGTTACTAGTCCATATACCAGCACAATCCAAGCAGCATTGGACCATGTATAGCACCAGATTCAGGAGAAGCACTTTCCCTACAGATATGTGCAAGATTAAGGTAGTGCCACAGTCAGCACCCAGGTTAACTCTTCAGAGAAAACGAAGTTAGTTCCCAGTGACTGCCACAAGTATTCAGCAAATGGGCTCTAGGTCTCAGGAACTGTAGTTGCTGCTTTAATGTAAATAAATTCCCGTTTGCAGAGCACTGTTTCCAAACCAAGTTTTTTGTATATTTGCTTCATAGTTTATTAATAACCATTTTGTATTTTCCTAGAAATATCACAAGATTGGTCAGACTATGCTCTTTGGTGGGAGCAAAAAAAATGTTGGCTTCTGAAAACCCACTGGACACTCGATAAATGCGGGGTGCAGGCAGATGCTAAGCTGTTCTTTACTACTCAGCACAAAATGCTGCGGCTTCGCTTGCCAAACATGAAGACTGTGAGACTGAAAGTTAGCTTCTCTTCTATGGTATTCAAAGCTGTCAGTGACATCTGTAAAATTCTCAGTAAGTAAAGCTAAATCCCCTCTGGCAACTGAGTTGGAGCATTTTATTAGGTGACTTTGTTTTGATGTGAAGTCCTTACTCACAAAACTGTTTAGCTCAAGGATAAATTTGATGGAGTTGACCCAAGATCAAAAGACAGATATTTTTGGGTTTTAGTATCCAGTGCATGTCAGTCGTTCTCAGTTTTGTGATAACTGACGCAAACAGTATCAGAAATGTGTCCCATGAGCTGCAGGAGTACTGGACAGTCAAAGGCCTGTTGACGGTTTTGTAGGGATCCTTGTCCTCCTTGAGCGGGACTCAGTCCTGCTTATTCTACGCCATTGACTAAGAGCTTGAGCTTACCAGTCTCCTACACCAGCCTTCATCATAGGCAATTTTACTGGTGTCAACTGATTTATCACCTATTTTCACTGGCATTAATGATATTCAACTTGCCCTATCGCTTATATGTATTCACTTCAGAAGGAGCACGTTTTAAATATTCAAAACTTTTATATGCGCAAACCTCTTCAGACCAGGGCATACCTAACTACCTCACACAAGCCCATGAATGTGTTGCAGCACTGAGTCCCCAAGTCTCTACTCTTTCCAATAATGGAGCACCTCCAAGTAGAGATGAGGTTTTGGAGCATGCCAGACCTGTGTGCCTGTGATCAACAGGAGTAAGTTGAGTCTCCAAACAGCCTTCAGAATCCCTTAGTTTTAGGGTAAAATGGGGATTAAAATCCTCATTTTAATTTAGATCTTCAAAGCTTAGCCCAGTAACACATTAATCTTCAGAAGGAATTTACCGCCTCATATTGACCACAATGCAGCTTTCAATTTCATCTTCTAGCAGTGGATTGTGAAAGGTATAGTATGTCTTTATTATACTTAACAGCTCTGATAAAATGATGCCACAATTGTTCAACTGACATTTGGCTGAATTAAGTATTTCTACCCACAGTTTTCTTCCAGACTGAGTCAGGACAGGAACCCTGTAACTTTCCTCATGAGTGAATACTGTCAAAAATGTCTTTGCTTACCCCAGGAAAAAAGTGTTTTTCAGAAACAAAGTGCCAGGTTTGCAACTGACAATACGTGTCTGAATCAGTAGTGCATTATGAAATAGTATATAGCCAAGACAGAATCTTGTACGTGAAATATAGTGAATAATAAAAGGCATGAACTTCCAATACAGTGGTTCCATTTCTGTTCCTGCTTATTCATAAGTCAGACATTTCTTTGGTGTTATTATGCTCAAAGGTGATTGCAGAGCCATTAGGGAGAAAGAGTTTTTCCCTGGTGTTCTAAAATACAGTTAGGCTTGCTACAAAAGCAGGCTTAAATCCTGTCAAAACTCACTCTTACAGCCCAAAGTCTTTGGCCTTGTTACTGAATTACTGGATTTTCCACGACTACTGCTTTCAACCTGCTAAAAATAAAATGCAGATTGCAACATGGAGCTTCCCCAAATGCTATTACCAACCATGGGCTTTTTTTGGATATAAACTGCTAAGTTTCAAATGTTTCATCTTGCTTCACTTCCCAAATTGCCATTGTAGATATTAGACGGTCAGAAGAACTCTCTTTGTTGAAGCAATCAGAAGACATACTCAAAAAGAAAAAGAAAAAAGACAAGAACAGCAAAGAACCAGTTACAGAAGATATTTTAAACCTGTGTAATTCTCCAGTGAGTTCTGGATTATCAGGTAATGACAAATCAATATGATTTTCTTCTTCTGACTGAAAGTCAAAAAGAAGAAGAAATTCTTTTTTACACAATTAAAACCAGAGAGACCAGTTTGATGTAGGATGGTAGTCAGAGAGACACAGTTGGCCTGAAACTAGTGGCTTCAAGAAGTTACTGAAATCTCCAATATATCAATATTTTTCTGTTGTCTTTTAAAATGTTTTCCTTTCCATTGATACGAGAAAGGCCATACCAGAAAACAGGTGACCAGCTGCAGCCCTGCACACAGGATGTGCTGCTGGTCTTTGAAAATGTGAGACGAGTCTTAAAATATCCAACAAGTTTGGCAACCTGCAAGGAAAACAAGAAATAAAGGCTTGAGAGTATGTGTTTCCTATCTCCAATACAACTGAGATATCTCACAGAACAAGAAAGAGCACTTCTGTCCCTGAGGTCACTTCACCTGTGAAAGGACAAGGCCTGCTGTCAACAGCAGAGATAGGAGATTGTCTTGAAAGAAAAGGGTTGGTCTTTTATGATGGAAAGTGGTAGACTACCGAAGTCTGAAGGCAGTTTTCCCTGGAATAACACATTATTCTTTTAACTTGCAGGAAGTCCAGGTTTCTACAGTAAAACCATGACACCTGTTTATGATCCCATCAGTGGGACACCATCTTCTTCTACAATTACTTGGTTCAGCGACAGTCCCTTGACTGAGCAGAACTGCAGCATCCTTGCCTTCAGTCATCCCAACTGTTCTCCAGAAACACTAGCGGAGATGTACCAGCCTCGGACTTTAGCTGACAAAGCCAAACTCAATGCAGGGTAAGATGCCTCTCTGAGATCGTTGTGAGCTGGCTTAACAAGGGTAGCATTAATCCACCTTTTTAAGCGTAAAGCAGAATTTGAAAACAAACCCCTGATATATGGCTATATTCATACTTAAAAACATGCTTTGATCTAGGTTTTGTTTCAGAAATACTTACTCTTTTTTTAATCTTTTTTCCTTATACAACTTTCTTGTATTTAATTTAAATTAAATATAATTTAAATTGTAACAAATTTAAATTTAAACAAATTTAAAATTTTGTTTTATAGTGATGAATGATGCAATTGTGCAGGCTCTGGACTAAATTCTGTTGTTAGATGAAGGCAAATGCAGTTTAGCACTGTGGGCACAGCTAAAGGACAGTTTGGATACCAAACTCTAAAGGCTTTAAATTGACAGTAGAAATATACATGTGGATAAATTCAATGAAGCTCTAATGCATTACAAATAGGTGACTTACTGAGTTACGCACAAGCAAACATTGCTTATTGTTCACCATAGAATAATACAGAGCACTAGGGGGTTTAGTGGTGCAAGTGTTTGAGAGAATTGTCTCTCTAGCATTAAAGTGTGGCTTGTCATTTTTAGATCTGTGGAGTGTTTAACAGTGACTTCAATATTTTCGTTGGATTTCACTGGAGAATAGAACTAGCTAGAATTATAAAACAGCAAATACTGAAATGAAAAGCAGGAGTTCTAAATATTACAGGCACACTTTTGCCCTGGCTTAAATGAACCTCCCATTTCTGGAGATCAAGAAGAAAGAATCTTCTTGGCATAGGTCACCCCACAACTAGTTACTGCTCAGTTTCTGGCATCTACTCCTGATGTTTTCAATAATGCTGGAGAAAAATATAAGATTGCAGGTATTGTGTTTATACAATGAAAGTGGGAAATCCATACGAACGTTCCAGCTTCTTGAGCTACATCAATTTTCCCCAGACTTGCAGAAATTAGAGCTATTTGTTCCCACTTTTGTGTTACAATTACATTAGAGCTCTGCAGGTGTGATAGTTTTTCCTGTACAGATGAATCTGTGGGTTCTTTTCTTCCACAGCTGGCTAGATTCATCTCGATCACTTATGGAACAAGGCATTCTGGAGGACGATCAACTTCTTTTACGCTTTAAATATTACACTTTCTTTGATTTGAATCCAAAAGTAAGAGCTTTGTTTTTATTGCTATTCATTGTTTGCCTGCTTTCATGTCAAGAAGCTATAGCACAAGGATACCAGATTTTAGCTAGGATTTGTTACAGGCCCTTCAGAGATCAAATTCAACTTCTTCCCCTCAGCTAAGGCTGCACTTTTCCCCTCTGGACACTGAATCACCATTCCTCACCTGAAATAAGATCTAAAGTATAACGATGAGATCTGACGAGCACCAGAAACAGTATCCAGATTTCCAGAGGAGCTGGCTTGCTTTCTGCCTCTCTTTTAACAAGAAAAACTAAGGGGAAAACTAAACCAACAGTATCCTAAATGCTGTAAAGGTATAAGCCCTGTTTTTGAAAATGGACTTAAAAATTACATTTATGTTCCACTGCCCTTCACTGAGTATTAAGCTCTTCTGGGCTGAAGCCCTCAGAAGCACTCAGACATTTAAATTTGTTTCAATATGACTGGGTGATTAAATACCTTTGGAAAGTTCAGCAACAGTGTTTAAGTCCCATTTGAAACAAGACTTAGTCTTCAAAAATCACTTCAATGTTTTTCTCAGGTTGCCTCTCATTTGCCTTTATTTCCACTGAAAGTCAGTCATGGTGGTTGTGTTAAGCCAGTGTTTTTACGGCTGGGGTGATACATTTAGTGAAATTAAAGCACGATCATTGACCGGCGTAAATCAGCAAGAGTTGAAACATGAATTTTAGAGGATTTGGCCTTCATGTTGTTATTTTCTGTAAATTCTGTAAAACTCTCTCATTTCAGGCATCTCAGATAAACAGAAGGGCACTTTCTAGTTCAGGTTGCATGGTTTGGGGTGAAAAGCCATCCCCACTAAAATTCAAGTACATGTCTCAACTTCAGCAGCCCAAACATTTTCCTTCTCTGCCCCAGCCAGCCATGGAGCCATAGGACGAAATAACACAAAACAGCTTCAGGCAACTTAATAGCTTGCCAGCACTGGGAGAGGTCATGCTCCAAGGTTTACCTTCCCATCACCTACCTTTCACCAGCTCTGGGGCTCAAATATTTTTGTGAGGCACTTCAGCTTAATAACCAAGCAGATAATAAGGAACAATCACTATCCAAAAAATGGATAGTGAATTAAAGCAGTTCACAGCAGGATCTGACAAATGTCAATCCAGTGCAAAGATAGAGCCAGAACCGAAAAAGCCAAGAGCAGAAGAGGGGAAGTAAGGAGTAAGAGTTTCTGTCTTTTGGCAGTAGCAAGCTGTTGACTGTCACGTTCATATCAGCCATGTCACATTATTTTCACTCTCACAGTGTGGTTTCACATTTCAGTTAAACCAGCCCAAGGCCTACTACTACAAAAGGGGATGTCTTAATCTCCCCTTCTGCTTCAGCCAAGGACTCCTGATTAATTCTTGGTTGGATCAGCAAGCCACTGTGACCCTACACACAATCACATGAGCTAGTAGAAGAGAAGGATGGGAACATACAGCAGGGCAGAGGTGGCAGGAGGAAGGAAACAACCTTTATGGCTTCAGCCCAATGTTAATGTTAGATCACCTGCACCTCATCGTGAATCTTCATCCTGATGGTCGTTAATGACCTATGTTGTTCTTTTTTGCTACAGTATGATGCAGTGCGAATAAACCAAATATATGAACAAGCCCGTTGGGCCATCCTGATAGAAGAAATTGACTGCACAGAGGAAGAAATGTTGATCTTCGCTGCACTACAGGCATGTACTTGACCCAAGTTGCAAAACCTGTTTCTTCAGGAGGCAAGCACAAGCTAGGACAAGACTAGGATAGAGCCCAGGCCAATAGCTCTGCTTGGATTGGGGGTCTGCTATTTGAGTGAGAAACAATAAGCAGCATCCTTCAACTAAACCAACTAAATTCAGTAGCAGCTCACCATTATTCAAACTGACACATACCATTACGGAATCATTTACTAACATTATCTAAAGCAAACTGTACCCAGGATGTAACTTTGATACCAGTTAATTCTGAAGGGGATTACTATGAAGTTTTGCTTCCCATACTCACAACCATCCTGTCGCATAGTATTCCTGAAAATTTCTCTAATACATAAATACATACGTTCACAACAGACCGAAAAAAAGCTATAGCACAAAGTGAAGATAGGGAGGCTATGGAGTACATAGAAATTTAACATGACCTAGCGTGGCTTAGTCCCTGACTGTAGGTAATAAGGCACAAATGTTTCTTAATAATAAATTCCTTCCTTTTAAATGTAAATGGAGCTGCCAAAAAATTCACAGCCACACTGCAGAACACCACAGAACCTCGCTGCCAAGTTTCCACCTGATATGGATGGCACTTACAGCTGACAGTACTGGGGATGCAATGTTAGCACTGAGTCAGCCTTACAAAACAGGGACGATTATACAGTGAAGGACTAGAAACACTGGCAATCAAAATAGGAAACTGTTATCAGTAATTGCAGTGGAGATCATAGTGGACATACCTGCTTCCTTGTGAAAAACCCCATGGTTCCATGCTGCAGAACTTTACGCAGCTGTCCAAGACCCAGAAGACCAAATGGCCTATTTTCATATGCTGTGATTGTGTGTTGCTAATTGATATATTAACTACTTGATATTGATGTTTTATTTTAGTATCATGTAAGCAAGTTATCATTATCATCAGAGGCACAAGATTTCACCTGTGAATCAGAAGTAGATGAAGTAGAAGCTGCTCTTTCTAATCTGGAAGTGACACTGGAAGGTGGAAACGCAAGTAACATTTTGGTAGGTCCTTTCGGATCCCAGAATTGCTTTCACTGTGTCAAATGCATTGACTCTGATGAGCCTACCTGGTTCCTGATTTTTTTACAGAGTTTCATTACAAAGTGCATTGTACTAAAATTATTCCTAATTGTTCCTGATAGGAGGACATCACAGACATCCCGAAACTTGCCGATAATCTCAGGCTAGTTAGGTGAGTTATTAAAACTAATAATAAAATATACAAACCAAAAAGCTTAAGCATACAAGAGATCTCTTGAGTTTTTCATTCTAGATCCTACAGTTCTAAATTAACAAATATACCAGATAGATCTAACTAGCCTAATATCATCCTCTTCAAATCTTTCTCTTACTGCTTCTGAGCAAGATTCTCAGCAAATCTTTCTAGCTCTTGGGGTGCTGGGGTAGCTATAATTACACTTATTAAAAGACCAGGCTCTTCATATTTCCTAGTGCTCATCAATCATCAACTCTAAACAAGAGAGTCTACAATTTTGTTTTCAATCACACTTTACTGGTTTTTTCCAATGAAAAACTAGAAAAAACTTTCAGCTCTCCCTGAGAGGAATTTCTGAAAGCAACCCTGAGGATTTATTTATTTTTTTAAACAAAAGAAACAAACAAATTACCCCTTTCTAACCAAACACGGAATCTGTTTTTTTCTAATATCAAAATGAGTTTCTGTGATCCCACTATAATATTTTGATTTATGGGTTATTTAAATGACTGCAGTGACCTCAAGTCTGTAATGCCTTTTATCACGAAACAGTGTTTGTGTTTTAGAAAGATAAAGATTTCTATTGCACAAATATTTATCAGATTCATTCTGTTAACAAATTGTACTTGTAGTCAGTGAACTGAAAATTGCACCTGAAAATTTTTAACTGTTGTTAACTGTTAAGAATTGTTAATTATTAATTTCCAATTTAGGAATTTTATTTGACATTCAAATTACTAAGGTGGCTTAAGATGAAAGGAAATTTAAGCCTTTTAAGTTCTGTCAGTTACTTGCCTCTAACAATGGAGTGTTTATTTTTCCTCAGCAGTACAGCAGTTTGCTTTTAAAAGCATTCAGCAGTTAGTTTTCATCATGAAAGATTTCCTATGTCCATGATAAATCACTTACTAAACCTAAGACATTGTAGAAACTAGGTAAGGTGTAAAATATTTCTTTAAGGGAACAACATTTTGTTACTATAATTATTTGATTAATTGTAAACCTAAATGCAAAGCTCTGCATGTCATACCGCTGACTCTATTCATATAGTGAACTTTTATTCACATTTATTCACAGTAGGCACCACATTAGCACAGTAGTAAATACTGCTTTCAGGTGGGTGACAATATTGTGGAGAATTACAGTATTTTTTTTAAACCAACAAAAAGCTTTCAAAAAAGTTTTCAGCAACTTTTTTTTGGATAGAAAAATAATTTTAGTAGTCTAAAAAAATTATAGTCCCTTATTTTTGAAGAATGTCACTGTATTGGAAAATTAAAAATATTTGCTAGTTTTGAAAATCCAAGGGGTTTTTTTTAATTTAAACATAAAAATCACCATTTTCTAGAAAGGATTCTAAACTAGGATTTCCAGAAAGCCTCTGGAGAAGGCAAGAGTGGGTATAATAAACTACTGTTTTCCAGCTAGCTGTCGACTCTTTGTACCATCATCTTAGGTTTAAAGGGAAGTACTAAACAGACAGTGGAATTTTTTTTTTCTTTTTTCTTCTTTTTAACTTCATTGTTGACCTTTGTAGCTAGTTGTGAAGTATTTCTCTACTAAAGTAATGCTAATACCTCTGGTTTTCCCTCCTGAATTATACTGAACCTGGGATTTCATTTCCCCATCCCTGTTCCACCCCCTGCCACCTGTGGCTTTGTTAGTGTATTCTTAGTAGAATTAATTATGATTTTTATCTCTTATTGAAGAGAGGTGGGGCAGGCACAATGATTATGTCTGACTATTAGTATCTATCAGTTAATTCTCAATTCCAAAGCAGGTATTTTTAAATTTACTCTATGAAAGAAATCAGTTTGCATTAGCAAAGTATTGAAATTAAGTAAGATAATTAAAATGAGGATTTTATCCATCTATATACCTGTGTGAGGAGCTGAAGTAACATTGCCCTAGTGGAAGAAGATGGCTTAAACTATCACCTTTTCTTGGAGTGCTACAGAACCTCTATAAACTTGGGTGCGATGTTGGTTCCAGGTGTTTGCCACCCCCCTCATTGACACAAGTATGAGTAACCCAACTAAAGCCATGTGTATGACCTCAAAGCAATTTGAGATCCACAGTAATATTTGTGAGTGACTTAGCAATTTGTACACTTCCATATAAACAAATGTGATTTTTTTTTCCTTTTAGGCCAAGGAAGCTGTCACTCAAAGCTATCAAGCCATATTGGTTTGTCTTTAAAGACACTTCAGTATCTTATTTTAAAAACAAGGAATCCGCACAAGGAGAACCTATTGAGAAACTAAACCTAAAAGGTAGGAATTTCCTTTTCCTTTCTTTCCTTTTTCTATTGCGCTCGTGAACTGAATAAATCAAGAAATCCCTGCAAGACTCAAGAAGGCAAGCATAGTAGCACTTATTCTTGGAACTTTTTCAGTTATTGAGACTCCTAAGCAGGCAGACCGAATCTGCAGAAGAAGCCTAAACAAAAAGGATTCAATAGCTTAGCCCAAACCAAGATTATCTGGACCTGGCTTTAAAATGCCATGTACTGCTGAATTCACTTAAAGATGAGTCAGATAGAGAATGTGATCTGTGTGACATTTCTATTTCCAAATATTTTTACTCTATGTTAAACAGTAGTACTCACCTCTGTCCTTGGCAAACGCACACTGGTAGTAAAGGATTATGGATGATGCAGTGGGCAAGAATGCCATAGGTTGCATGTATATACTGCTGTGCATGGACAGCTCCAAGACCTTCTTTGGGCCTTGCTCATTTCATGTGTGGGGATTTCCATAGCTACAACTAGCTTTAGGTACTTCTGGAGTAGAAACGCCGGGTGTACACAGGGCAAACACCAGCACCATATATAGCCTCCATCTACATCTACTCCTGCAGGGACATCATTTGTTCAGCGTCAGGGAAACAGTGATGCCCAGGATTCATCCTAGAAGAAACTTTTGAAATAGAAAGAAGATTGACCCCTGTGAACAAATGGCTCTGCATACCTATCTGCATATCCTCAGTAGGTCAGATAAATGCATGGTAAAACTAGCCAGGGTGGCTGGAACCTCACCAAGTAGTCCACAGCCTTGGTGTCCCTTGACACAAAGGGGAACTGTAGGCATCCTCGACTCCAGCTGAATCCAGAAGGCCTGTAACACCACCATCAACATGAAATACCAGGTCCCAGAGTTCTCTGGGATCCCTGAACTGGCCAGCTCCGTTGTAGATGTCACCTACATCCCACTGGCAGTACTAAGTTTCTTCTGCAAATAGAGTCCAGGCTTTCAAGTCACTTAGGGTAAAATTTCCAAAAGTGCCTATCTTATCAGTTCCTCTCTATTTTAAGTGTTGAGTGTTTCCTAAGATCAGGCTGAGGTTTTGAGAGCACTTGCATCCTTTTTCTTCCACATTGACTAATATGCTCTTTCAGCTCAGAGCATTCATCACCCTGGCAAGCCAACCAGGCAGTGAACCAGAACAGAAACCTCTCATTAGGCCTCAGCTTCAAAAGTCTTGGCCCTTGATCTCAAAGAAAAACAACCATTAAGTACTGTTCTTTAATATTAATCAGCACTTAAAGTTAGTGATGTAGTAATTAAATAAATTCATTTATTTCTGATTCTCTGTGATCTAGGATGTGAAGTTGTACCAGATGTAAATGTTGCAGCAAAGAAGTTTGGAATCAAATTACTAATTCCTGTTGCTGATGGCATGAATGAAGTATATTTAAGGTGTGATAATGTGAGTAATCAGACAAGGGAAAGCTTGTATTCCAGACTGATTGGCAGACTGTCTATAAGACCCATTGCCCTGTTCTAGAATTTGTATAGAAAAATAAGGATGCTGCAGAGACTTTATTATCTACGTTTAGTAAAATTTAAGAATGATGTGGTGTTCTAACAAATACTTAATGGTTGAGGGGATAAAAGGACAATAATTCTGTGTTTATCATCAGTTTCCAAGTAAAGCTGCTGGAAAGAAAAAAAGAACAAACAATCAAAAAAGTAAAAACAGGTTACAGTATTTTGTTCCAGTGGTTTCAGAGGACTAAGGTTTGGCCTTTGTTCTCTTCTTTTTTCTTAATTAGAACTCTCGCCATTCAGATGAGGGTAGCGTGACAAGGATCTCACATGAGTGTTCAATTTCAGTTTATTTCATTTGTATTGAAAAGTATCAATCCAAACTGTGTAAAAATGTTCTTTAGGTGGAAAATAGTCATGCAATAAAATTTCCAAAAGACTCTATTCCAAAGTACTGGATTTCTTTGAAAATTTAAAACCTAACTATTCTGCAAAGGCAGTCCTGTAGGTGGAACTAGCCCAATCAGTGAAGAACAATAGTACTATAGTAATTACACATCCACACAAATTAAGCGGAATAACTCCAGAGTGGTTTTATCGTGCAGTGAAAGGTGCATGAGCAGTAACAATCTTCATAAATAGTTTGTCCAAAAACATCAAACAATTGTCTTTGTTGCAGGAGAATCAATATGCTCGGTGGATGGCTGCTTGCGTTTTAGCCTCAAAAGGCAAAACAATGGCCGATAGCTCTTATCATCCTGAGGTCCACAAGATCCTTTCATTTCTAAAGATGAAGAACTGGACCATGTCTCCCCAGGCTGTCTCTGATCCAGAAAGCATAGATATGAAACCAGAATGCTTCGTCTCACTACGTTATACCAAAAAATACAAGTCTAAGCAGGTATCCTGAGCTTGATGGTTGGGTATGGGTGGTTCCAATGATTGCTTAGGGGTGAGGCTGGATCGAAGCAGCATTTGGAAACCATACAGTAGAATCATCTTGCAGTACTCATTTGTCCCTTTGCAAGAGGCCTTTTCTTTAAACTGAACACAGGGGCAGGTCTCTCAGCACTTCTTCCGAGTACTCCTACATCCACACCGCCTCCTAAGTCACTCATCATGTTCTCCTGATGATAACACTGTCCCTGAAAGTCTCTTCAGAGTAATAAAGGAAGGTTTTTAAGGACAGGAAGTTACTGTCTGCATCTTAAACAACAGTGTCTTCCTGTCCTCTTGGCCTGGGTGCCTCTCTTTCCTCTCCACCTAATTCCTTGTCCACTGCTTTTGCTGCAAAAGAGTTCAGCCCACCCATCCTCAGGACACAGTCTCCAGAGCAGTATACTGGAGCTCGACCCAGTGCAGCACAAACCTGGACCTGAGACCTTGCAGTACTGTTCTGCCCTTGTAGCTCAGGATCTGTCCCCAAGTGCTCTCTGCAGTACATCTGCATCAACAGTGATGGCTAAGTGTCTGAATGTGGCATCAGAGCTAATGATGTTTGATTTAGTGAAAGCAAGGGTATTTTTGTTCTCCAGTCAACTGAAACGTTTTTATCTTCTTGTGTTTCTCAGTTGGCTGCTCGTATTCTGGAAGCCCACCAAAACGTATCCCAGATGACGCTAGTGGAGGCCAAGCTGCGTTTTATTCAAGCATGGCAGTCCCTCCCCGAGTTTGGCTTATCCTACTACATTGTAAGGTAATCACACTGTTACAGCAATGTCAAGCTGCCATAACATGTTCACACTCAGTGAGTTGCAGGAAGTTCTTTGACTCCCTGTTATGGAAACACTCTCTATTTTTTCCCCCACAGACCTTTTTTAATTCGAGTAAATTCCATACTGCTGTTTTTTTCTATAGCAGTAGCACTCAGTAGCTCCACTTCTGGAGTGAGACTCTCCATTTTGTCTGCCTTCATACAGACCTGTTGGGTTTTGCCTGAAGTAACATATCACTAGGATTAAACCCTTATTGACATAAACTCACTAAAATGTAAAAAATCCATGTCTTGTTGGTGTTCTCAGGTTCGCAGTATATTTGTTCATTCCAACTCTTGCTCGCTGGATTGATCAGATTTTACAATCAGATTTTTTTGATCAGATTTTATGATAAATTGGATCAGACTTTGTGATAAAAAGCTTTTTGCTGAGCATAATTTCTTCAGCATTTCATTAAGAAACAGCAAACACGATCCCTTTTTTAGGTGAATCTGGAAGAGCAGTAAGCACAAGAAAGGTCCTGTTGTGTTCACAGCAGTTTCCCTGGACACTTACCTTGAATATGGCAGGGTTCCGACGTGCATTCTTTCTTCTTGACAAAACACCAAAAAACTGAAAAGTACTGACACAACCATACTTGGAGGCATCTTCCTTAATTTGTGCTTAACACCTCTTCCAGGGCTACTTAGGAATCATCTGTGGTGTAAATTGAACCAGCTGGGAACCATTCTCGGGCACAGACTCCAGCTGGCGTAGAACAGCCCACATCTGTACTATTAAACTCTCTGACTTCCCAAAACCCAGTAGCCTCATATGAACTACCAGATCATGCTGGTCCTTGGATGCTCCAGCTCCTGAGCTGTACCTGGGAGTCATCTGAGAGAGCACTGCTTGGTTGCTGCCAGAATTCTGCCTGGGACTCTTCTAGCAATTGAACAGAATACAAGTTCAGTGCCCAGGAATGTTCCCTGTCACTAATTTACTAACAAAAATATAGATGTTTTGCCCTATCCGTCAGCACTAATTCTGTTAAACAAACAAAGCCGACACCTAAACTGCATTTTGTAGCATGAGCAAAACACCTTGTGGCAATTTTCTACAAACTGATGAGCAGTATCTCAGTCGGGGCATTAAGTAAGGCACAAATTTGGTCCAGGTCACATTCTTTCCCGAAGGGCCAGCTGCATCTAAGGAGAGAAGGTTCAGCAACAGGATCAAAAATATTGGAAATATTAACAGCAGACAGATGAGATTTCTTCTACCTTTCAGCATGAAGGTAGAGGAAGGTGGTTTCTTTACCAGAGTAATCTTTTCCTAGCTATTTCCAACTCAGAAATTTCTGTCCCCTGAAAGTTCTGATGCTTTTATATTTATTTTTCATCTCTAATCAGAAGTTGAAATGTTAAAATGGCTGAATATTTTTGTAATGTGATTTATATTCAGAAACATGCATATATCACTAACAGTTGTTTCACTAAGTTAATAGCAATACATAATATAAAATATTAAATATATTTTGATATGCTTATATAATTTAGGTGAATATAACTAAAAGAACATGTTTCAACATCAGTGAAATGAAGCAAGGAAAATTATTGTTGACACTTTCCCAGTAAAAATATAATCAAATTCATGCATTTTGGCAGAACAGTCATTTTTAGCAGAAGACAATGAATTGGAAAGATTTCAGCCAGATCTACCTGCTTGATTCTTTTACATCTTATACCATGGTTCACCAGCCTACATTTTTGCTCTATAACAAATACAGTTCTAAAGAAGGGTCCAAGCTCTCCTCAATCCCAGGCTGTTGTGACTTCTCCCACATTTTCTGCACTTTCAGGGGAGGGCAGGTGAAACATTTCTCTAGAAATTATTGCAAACCAGATCTGCTCAAAGGTTTGGGGTTTTTTTCAGGTTTAAAGGAAGCAAAAAGGATGATGTGCTTGGGGTGTCCTATAACAGGCTGATACGAATAGATATAGCCACAGGAGATCCTATCACAACATGGAGGTTCTCCAACATGAAGCAGTGGAATGTGAACTGGGAAATACGCCAGGTAAAACTGGAACGGCTCTCTGCATTCAGTCATTACATTTCAGACACTGGAGGATGCTTTCAGAAAATCTTTTCAAGCCTCAGAGCAAAAAGATTTTGAATGTGTTGTGACATGTTATTAAATAAGCTGTCTAAAATTTTTCTTAATGGAGTCAGTAGTCAAAATTCAGAAAGGAAAATATCTCCAGTTTAAAAGGTTCCTACCAAGCTTATTCTTTATAAGTTGCCCTTGATTTTGATGGGGTGAAATACTCAAAGGTAAATTCCAACCCATTATGTTTACTGCTCTGTCACAGTAAAAATCCCATTTTAACTCTCTGTATAGTGTAGCTCATGCACCATCCTCCAAATTGTGGTGATTCAGTGTCTATTAGAGACTGAGGATACAGGAACCCAGTTTGTCTTTCAAATCCCAAACTGAGATTGCAAGGCCAGGGTGCAAGCTCCTCTGTGTCAGTATGCGGTCTTGAGAAAGAAGTTCCGTTGTGTGATTTACACCAGGATGCTCCTGACCCTGATGAAGGCTGCTCAGGGCAGCCAGCTGTTGCCCAGCAGTCCACTGGAGAGTTTGGGTTTGAAAGCTTGAAGCCAGCTCTGTAAATTGTAGATTTCTGGGGTGGAATTAGCGTGACCTGATGTAAATTCAAGCAGCCTGGAAACTGCTTCTGCTTATACAGTTTTCCACATCCACCTGCAGGAGCCAGGAGAGATCAGATACAATCCCTAATACTCTCCTGCAGTACTTCCTTTGCCAGAGCCTGTAATGCTGGGGCAAGCTGTTGGGCTTGCTTTAAATCCCTCCCAAAAAAGGCAGAATCCACAGTTAGCAATTAACCCCAGTTTGCTGGGTTTCAGAACTGACAGTAGCTGGAAATAAAAACCTGGCCCCCAAAAGCAGATTTAAGGTTAGCACGTAACAATGAAGAGTATTAAACATTATTGGTTAAGCATACAAAGAGTCGGGAGTGACATTCCTGCTCTTCTCAGTGTTCACTTTATACACCATTAGAAAAACTAGTTAAAAGCATGTTTTTGTTGCCTGTCTAAACAAGCAACAAGATTTTGACCACAAGAGGGCCCTGCCGTAGTAGAAAATTAAGAAAGAGGCAGCCAAACACTCAACATCCTGCAGATCCAGAAATCTTTACAGCTCTTGCTCAGCAGAGACAGGTACTGCTTTATCACAGCATTTGGGGTCCAGCTGTGCTCTCCCGCTTGCTCTTTTTCCCCAGATGCAGCCTATCTCTGTTTCTGATTTTGCCGTATGTGTTTTCTTTAGGTTGCAATCGAGTTTGATCAGAATGTATCTATCGCTTTCACGTGTCTGAGCGCAGACTGCAAAATCATCCATGAGTATATTGGGGGCTACATCTTCTTGTCCACCCGCTCCAAGGACCAGAATGAAACACTGGACGAAGATCTGTTCCATAAATTAACTGGAGGTCAAGAATGAGGTGAAGTACTCTCTTCCCTCTGCCTGCTTCTCCCTACAGCTAAGAAGACCAGAGATTAAACAAAAATCTCTCTGATAACTGCTAACAAATGTTGTACATGTCAATCCATCTTGTAATATTACTGGACTATTTACAGGTTTTGTGAAATATTGAAGCCAAGGTCACTGGATGCAGTATGGCAACTCCATCATCAACATTAGGAAAATTAAATGGTCTTTATTTCCCTTTTGTACAGCCAGAAGTTTTTTAATAAACAGTGTCTAGCCACTGGGTATTTCTGAATCTAGTATTTTTAATTACAACAATCTGTTTAAGCATCCAGAACAAGTAACTTGAGGATACTGTACAGCAAATTTTTTATCTGTTACAGCTGTGCAACTCCCACTGTTGAACTGGCCATTGTTAGAAAGGCCAGCATTTAGCAGAACTAAAGCTGAATAAATATGTATTTCAAAGCTACATTACTTGTCTAACACTTGCACTGGGAACAGAAAACATTCCATCAGTGTTTCAAAGTCCTACAGACTGAGCTATCACAACCCAAGTAGGGATTACACAACTGTTCAAAAATGGAGCACCTGTGTCTACCTTCATCCACATAAGCAGTTCCCTTAAAGCCAGAGAAGCTACCAGACACCTAAAACAAAGCATTAATCTTGGCAAAACTGGATTCAAAACATTGATCTTTTGAGGAACTTTGTTAATTACCAGGTTGAAAAAAATGCTTTAGGTACTATTTTAAATTATTTGCTTGTTAAAAAGGCCTCTGAGTGTAGGCTTTTGTATTTCCTGTCTGTTACTCTGTTTCACTGTGACATCTAACGAAACTAAACTGAACTTGTTCATGAATGAGGAGCTGAAACGCCTGTAGAAATTATCTTACTCGTGTATGTAATACAGAATACAAACAGATTACTCGGTGATACTGTGCCTGAGGAACAGACCAGCTTTGCCTGCTGGAGGGAGCCACACATACCCACCAAGTTGAAAGAAATTTGGTTCTACCCTGCAATGTGTAGTGATTGGTAAGGCAAGGAGAGAATGAAGCTAGGAGGATTCCTGAAACTGCTGGACAAACCAAAACTGGTTTCACATATCTGAAGAAATACAATGGACAGGTGTTGTCATATCACCAAAAGATGTTGCAGAAATTACTGCCTAATTCATAAATGTCACTGGGACTGGATAGCCCTGATTTTTCTGTCATGTCCTCTGCTTTTCTCCAGTGCCTGCCAGTAGGCTGCAGTGGAATCACTCCCAATTTGTGCCATTGTAAACAAACTATAGCTTTACATTTTGCAAAAGAAAGAGCCAATACAGCCTGCTTCCCAGTCCTCTGTATTTCCCTCTCCTCAGCACTTTTTACACAGGGGCTGAGGGACCATCCAGTTTTTCTTCAGTCTGAGAAACGCCTATAAGAGATAGTCCAAGTTCAAACACTTGCAATATTTAAAACCTGCCCAAGGGTGCCATGGGAGAGCTGGATGCATATCTTAGTGCCAGCACTTCTTCCACACACAGCCTTCTTCCAGACTCAGCCTCCACCTAGACTTTGCAGTCAGGATCGTGACCATGCCTACATTAGAGCCCCTCATTCGGCAATGACAAGACTCCCATAAATTGTTCAGCGGGAAGCCCAGCCCCATGCTTGCCACTCTTGGAGCAGAGCTTGTCACACAACTGTTGCAAGGAAGCCCTGTAGTTGCCATCTGTTGTCTGATAATAATCTGAACACAGGAATGCAAAGATACAGAAACTTTTAATGTAGTTCTCATTAGCAGAGTGTGTGGCTCATTTTACTGCTAAACAAACATGCCTACTTGCAGTCCAAGTTGTCTGGACTGGGATTTCAGAGAAACTATCAAATATTTCCATTTTCTTTCCTGCCCCTCCCTCAATCTCACTCCATGTGTCACAGTCTTTCAAGTAAAGACTTCCTGCTGCTCTGCAAGGAAGAGCTCTGCCAGCTCATCCTGGCTGGCTGTAAGCCCCACCCTTTGTCATTTTAGCTTTAAGGGAATGATCCCTTGCTGCTGTCCTCTCTCCACATATTTTTTAGATCATTAGCTGTCTTTTCTCCGTGCTCTACTCACCTTGCAAGGCTTTTCCATGATAGGTAAGGAACACTTAGGAAAGAAATCTGGTTTTATCCAGCTGCTTTCAGCGCTGCATGTGACTGTAGCTCCGCTTCCTACAAGCAGTCCCTGGAGAGGTCGGAACGGGAAGGCACGACCCAGGGCACTCCTGCACCTCCATAATTCCAGGCTGGATAGGGTTGGCAGCTTAAGGGGAGGCCTGCACCAGCCTGCTCTGCCTGGCACCTGCACCAGCCCAGCTAAGGGCCAGCCACAGCATCTCAAGTCATCTTTCATCCCACCCGGCGTCACCCAGCATGTCCCAGCCAGATTCCAGACGTTCCCCTTAATGCGCATGAGGTACCACACCCTCCCTTACTCATGCGATAGCCTGATTAGACTTGGCTTTCGCTTGTTTGTACCACCTGGTTTATACATAGGGTTAAAGACCATAGGCTCCGGTCTGTAGCAACCATGTTACTAATTACACAGTGCCAGATGTGTGAGATGTTTTAGAGAGAGTGAAAGCAGGACAAGGGCGTCTGCCCTGAAATTTCACAATGCAGAGACAAAATCCTGGACAGGAATGTTGTTCAGATGATAACAAAAACCTTTAGGAAACTAATACCTCGGTTTAGCTGCAACCCTATTCTGTCCATCGTGCTTAATTAAACCAAAGTCAGGTCAGGGTAAAACACTACCCATGTCAGATGGCTGCTGTCTGTTCTTACTAACAACAAATTCCGTAGGGGATTTCACCGCTGCCTTCAGCATGCGTTACTGCAGCGGACAACACACCCCCCGCATAGTTTTCTGAAAATTCACGCTAAATAATCCTGTTCTTGCATTCTCTCCCTGTTCTCTGTAGGAAAATGTCTTGCTTGTGCTTGCTCTGTGGACTGACCTGCAAAATACTTCTTTTCTTTTGTTGGCTTTAAAAGCCATTCTCCAGATTTTTTCAGGATATTTTCATCCTTAACCATCACTTGGATCACGGCCAGTGAGAAACATTGATCTCTTAAACTTTACAGCCTGGTACCATCCTCACCTTCTCCTGCTCTCCCCATGCTTCTGCTTATCTTGGTGTCACTAAGGAATGCAGGGCTCATCCCTAGCATTCCTGCAGGCAGAGGGGTTTTGTGCAGCACTGAATCAGCCCCGGGGAGGGGGTGTCTGGTTCAGCTCTTTGTGCATCATCCATGTGAAAAGGCTGACAAAAACGCCTGCCTTTACTAAACGTTCCCCCAGGTTGCCACTGAAACTCTTAGAAAAGTAGCAAAAAAGAGAGGAATAAACTGAAGAAACACAGCTACATGAGAACAGGCGAAAGTGACTCACAAAGGGGAAATCTCTGCCTGCTGCTACCAGATGATTTCAAAGAAACTGGTGAGAGAGCACTGGTGTCTGCCCTGGGAAACTTCACCAGCAGCTGGGCAGCTGTTTGAGATGTAGTACCATAGCAGTAAAGTTCCAGATGATTAGAGTTTGCAGCTAGGCAAAGAGCTGGGAAAATACAAAGCCTGCTTCAAAAACTAGGCATCCAAAAAGCAGAGACAAAGGTGGAAGATAGAAATAACAAAAGCTCATTTTCCAAAGGTGTTCTGCTTCTTTCAAGAGGTTCGTATCACTCAGAAATCAAGGCCTCTGGGCAAAGACTCCACCTCCCTTCCACCTTCACTGAAATGAGTGGCCCACTTGCTGGGCCGCTTTTCCAGTCTTACAAGGCTGCTTGTCTCAGCCTCCAAAATGAAGTCAGTAAGGTTGAACACATTAAAAGCAAGGCAGCATTTGGCTCACCAGGTTTCATGGAGTAATTTTATAAGAGATTAAAAACAATAAAATAACCAATGAAAATTCACTGTCTGTAAATACTGAGTTAAGGGCAGCAAACAGAACACAGGTACTTAATTGCCCAAGGCAAAGCGAGGCCAACTCCCTGCTCCCTGGTTTCTCAAAGAGGAGCTTTGCAGCCAGCAGGTCTGCAAAGCCAAAGGGAAGGTGGGATTTCTACCAGCCTGGCAAGGGCTGGATTTACCTCCTATTATGCCAAATTCTTCAGATTTTTTTAACCTGCTCCAGTTTGCTTTTTGAACCTAAGAGAGTGCAGATCTCTGAAGGTACCTGTTAGTGCGCACGTGCCTGGCCTGCACGCTGCCCTAAACCCAGGCCTGTGAGCTGCTCCACCAGAGAATCTGTGGGATTAGCCCCTCATTTAGGAAACTATTTGTCTTGCCTTAGAGCCATTCCACACTGGAACAACCTGTACATCTCTCCCAGCCTCCAAGGGAACTGCAATGGCTCCAGAGAGTCCTGCTAAAAGACTATATCTTGTTCTGTGGATGTTCTGGTGTTTTTCAAGGCTCCCTCCTCATGCAGATAATGAATGACACGGGTAACAGATAAAGTCTGTGTACATGCAGACTCAAGGTTTTTGGGAAAGCAAGACCTTTATCTGCACTTTAGCACCAAAGCATACAAGTCTGTGAGGTCTGTGTCATGGAACTGTTTTGTTGTCCTGACAAATGAAAAGCACTGACTACTGTTCTTCCTGAAAATTGTAATCATTAATTGTCTTATAGTAGCTTCTGAACAACCATCCTTTTGCATTTACTGTGGAACAATCTCTATCAATTCATCCCTTTCCAGCTCCTGGCTTTATTCTCAGCCCTTGACCAGCCTAACTATTATTTGAATGGTGGGAATGCTGAGAAACCCAGCTCAGGGCAGGTCCCTTGGTGGGAGATGTTTTACATTGTCAGTCTTACTTACCCAGCAAAGGATGAGAGAAGGAGCTGAATGGGAATTCTGCCAAGCCACGCAGTACAGCAGATGCAGAACAGAGAACGCAACCCACGCACAGCGGGACTGGGAGAGGCCTCCCACGTTCGTCACATGCAGTGTGAGATGCTGCAGACCCTCTCCATCGGCTGAGAGAATTCCTCTCTGCAGGAGCAGCAGGTGAGAGCTTCACTTTTGAGATTTCTGAAGGGCCTCCTTAGAAAAGTCATTTGTCCTGCATGAGCATTTCTGGGACTTATTCACAAGTGCAAGAGTCCTAGGGAGAAATATAAACACTTGAGGCCTTTTATTGGCGCCTAGAGAGCAACCAAAGCCCGTGTCAGCAGACAGAGCCTTAGCTTTACATCATCATGACCTGTCAGCAAAGAAACACAATAATTCCTCTCCCTTCCCCCCTGTCAGTGGAAGACGTGAGAGTTGGGACTACAGACACTGATCTTTTCCCTTTACCCCCCTCTGCTTAGACAAAGACAGACCAGCAGTCCTGCCTGAGGATTGGGAAATAAGAGCCCTCCCACCCACGTCCTGCTAGGGCCAAGGGAGTGGGAAAGCTGCCTGGAGCCACCCCCTCTCCAGGCAGGGGAAAGCTGGATGCGGGGGAGTGAGCCAGGAACAAACCTCGCCTGCGCTGGTAGGCAGAGTGACGAGCAGGGAAAGCCGGGAACAGAAAAGAGGCATTTCACGCTCTCGGCTGAGTCACCGAAGTGTATAAAATCAAGGCCAGGCAATCGGAGCCACACACAGCGGAGGCACGAGGCATCAGGACTTCTGGACAGGTACGTGCAAGCGGATGCGGTTTAGAGCCAGGGAGTAAGATTAAATCTAAGATCAGGATCCAGCAGTCCCATTCCTCCCATCCTCTCCCTGCCATGTGCTGGGAATCCAGCAGCTCCGGTGACCAGGAAGCCCTCAGGCTGCTCAGCCCTTGCCCGGTTCCTAATAACAAAAAGACACAGGCAACCAAATTATACTATTTTGCTGGTCCCTACTTCAAACCTGAGATGGCAGCAACAAATGACAGTCTGGGCAAGACCTGGCACCATTCAGGGACAGCAAGTGGCTATTAAGGTTTGGAATAAGTCTGAGATACTTCATACTACATGGGGCTTCAGTCACCCCCCCTATGCTGTAATTATTTTTGGATGGGGAATGATCGTTATGATGCCTGGCAGCACAAAAGACAGCTCAGTAAGAAAAGCACTAGTTTGGGGCTGTGGTTAATTCCCTCCTCTAACAAAGATTACCTGCACAGCCTTGGACAAGTCATTTAGGACTTTTCTTCTTTCTTTCTTCTTTTTTTTTTTTTTTTTTTTTAATGACAAAGCTGGGGTGGGACAAAGAGGAAGCACAGAGGGAACTGTAACACTGAATAACATGATTCTTGGTACCCAGGCCTTTGGGGCCCTGATCCAGGAGCATACTCCCAGTTTCTGACCACTTTCACGGAAATGTGGTTCAGGAGCTCCATTTTCAGTACATCCTTTCCCCAGGAGTTGGAGTGCATAGCATGCCTGCGGCTCTCACCTGCAGCAGAGCCCCAGCCCTGCCACCGCCTGGCAGACAGGCTCCAGGGCACTGCCAGCAGGTCAGGAGCAGACGAGGAGGGCGAGTCTCAAAGTGCCTTTGGGGTCCCCACCGTGGCTGTCACTCAGAACGGGGCAGAACTGCCCTGGCAGAGCCCACACGAGCCCTGGGCTTTTGCTGCTTCAACTTCTGCCAAGGGAAGGAAAGCCCTTCCTAACACAGGAAAGGCACTTTTACCTGCCCACCCCATTGCAGCTCAGCCCAGTTTGACCTCCTATGTCCTTTAATGTTTGACAACCCTCCCCTGCCTTTGGATCTGTACATTTGCTTTGTACAGCCAACCTCACAGAAAAATACCCCTTGCCACGGTCACACCTGATCCTAGCCCTGTTGCTTGGGTATCATCCCATTAGATAACTCTTCCCAGCAGCCCACCCAAACTGGACGCTACGCAGCAGGACAGCCCTGCAGAGAGCAATACGCAATCACGTATAAAAGCCAAGTCCCATAACATGGCAATATCCCTCTCCTGCAGCTTGTCCAGTATAGTACCAACTGGTATTTTTATACTGGAGTAGCACTGGCACTCACTTGTACCCTGTGCTGCTGGGGAGCCCACCTTCTATGCTGCTGCTGTTCCGGGTGCCAGCCTGGTGCTGAGGGTACTGGTGTGGGAACCAGACACATGATACAACTTGGTTGCTTTCTGCATGAAAAACGGTAGGTACTCTCAAACCAATATTGCATGATACTTCTGTCCCCAAGGGTTCCTGTTTACTCAGGCTTAATTACAGAAGAGACATTAATTATCACTTCCGATGCCTGGATGTAATAGGAAAGGACTTACAAATGTTTCACTTTTAAATAGCTTGTAGCTGCCTGGAGGGATTTAATTTAGCTCTTAACTGTGATGTTTTGTTTTCCTCTCCCTGAAACAAAACCCAAACAGATCTTGCAAGTTAATTGCAAGCCACTTAGGAGAAGGATGTTTTCACACTTGCTCATCCTCTCTCTGCTGGTGGGGAACACAGCATCGGGCCCGGTGAGCAGAGCAGAGCCTGCAGCATCCAGGGACATCACCACCTTTTTCCAGCTGGCTCAGGAAGACTCTTGGGAGAACGTTAATCTCACCAGCATGTCCTGTGAGGATCAGAAGAACAGGACCTGGATCACCCTGCAGCTGACCAACAGCAGCCTGACAGCTTTCCCTGTCTGCCTTCCGGAGACCCTGGAGACCTTGGATCTCAGCAACAACCTCTTAGAAGAGGTGAATGGCACGGAGATAGCAAACCTCCCACAGCTGCGCACCCTCTCGCTGAGGCAGAACCATCTCCAGGCAGTTCGATGGGGATCTGAAGCCCTCAGCAGCCTCCTCTCCCTGGACTTAAGCTTTAATAAGCTGTCCTCTGTGCCATCATGCCACAGCTCTGCCCTGCCTAACCTGAGGTGGTTGTCCCTGGCTGGAAATCCATTGATTGAAATCCAGCCACTGGCTTTTTCCTGTTACCCTCAACTACAGTTCCTGAACCTCTCTGCAACACTGCTCGGGCAGGATGACAGCAGAGGAATTAGGGAGTCTGCTTTTACCATCAGCACATCTCCCAGTGAGGCCACGAACAGGCCTGGAAACACCATCAGCGTGCTTGATCTGAGTGGGACCTTTCTTGAGAAAAGTAAGTTTCTGGATTTCCCACTGTAAACATGGGGCTTGGTCAGGCCGGGGGGAGCAGAAGCCTTGGTGGGATGATGGCTCCCATCCTGGCTAAGCCCAGGCTGGAGGGGGAACACCCCACGCTGAAAGTTGCAAACAGCTGGTCCAAGCATGCAATGCACTCTCCGGCTGTGATGCAACCACTGGGGGGAAATCCTCACGCAGACCAGCCTCCGAAAGGAAGGGCAGAGAATGGACACCACCAAACAGGACTATTTGTCCCACTGTTGTTCCCCACATCTATCCTAATTCCACCATCACCCCTGAGATTAGCTTTGGGACATGCAGGAGGGAATTCATTTTTCTTTCCAGACACACTGCTGAAATCTGTGTCTATCGCCACAGTTACACTCTGCTTTATAACACTATATTGCAGTAGCACAGAGAGAGGCTTTTTGTGTCAACCGCAACCAGCCAAGTACTTCCGCACAGGGAGACAATCCCTGCCCTGAGCAATTTACAGCATGATTTTTTTCTTTTGTCTGCCTCCCCTGCCAGCCTCAGTTTATAATTGAGGTGCTGAGGCGGACATATGTTAGATGCCTTGCCCAGCTGCTCTCAGCCTGGGGCAGAGCCAGGACCTTAGGGACTCCTCAAGCTAGAGGTTTCACCTCAACTCCCATTTAACAGATACACCACCAAATTTCCTCCATGAATTTGCCTAATCCCTCTTGTGGTAGCGAGTTACACAATTCAGTTGTGGGGTGGAAAGGCACTTTTCTATAAGACCTATTCTTTCAGTTTCAGGCCTCCCAGCTCTTCTTCCTGTGCTAGGAGAAATATGAAGTTATTTGCCTTTCTCACACCAGTCAGGACTTTGTAGACCTCTCTGATCAACTCCCAACCACCACTTCTCCGAGCAGAGAAATCCTTGTTCATTTAATCTCACTTAATAGGAAAGCTATTCCATATGTCTTATCAGCTTTATTGCTCTTCTATATTCCCTTCTTTTCCTCTGCCCTACGACAGGATGACCTGCAGGTAATATTACAAAAATGTGATTGCATGGGTGTTTATATACTGCTGTATTTATTTTTGTTCTATTCCTTTTCCAAAGAGAATAGCTGCAGAAGATCACAGAGATATTTTATATCTCTGTGAATTCAAAACTTTTTTCTAGGCAGAAATCCATAAGAATGCTCTATTTAGGCAACAGGTATAAATCTTTTTTCTGCTTCAGTTCAACTAGAGTGGGCCAGAGACTTGCCCAACCTCAGATCACTCCACCTGACAAAGATGTCACGATTAAGAAGCCTTGATACTGACTTCTTCAAGTCCATGCCTGGTCTCCACGAGCTGAACTGTCAAGACTCCCGCTCACTGGGTTTTGTGAGGACAGAGATGTTTGACAGTGCTCCTCATCTGAGCCATCTCTCGTTTGAGAAGTGAGTTATTTTCTTTTTTGTTCTTCCTCACATAATGTTGCCTTTGCCTCACAGCACCATGGTGCCTAGGAGCTGATTTTTATGCAGAGTTTGCTTGTTATTAAATATTTAGGAAGGAGGAATGGGCTTGCATGCCATCGAGAAACTGTCTTATACTCAGATATGGCATGTAAAGCCTGTGATGTAGACCTGATAAAGCAGAATTGCTGACACAGCCCAAAGAGGCGGCACGAGACTGATAGCACAGTTACTGGTTGCTTGAGATTGCATTCATCATGTTTCCACTTTTCTGCCTTATCTCCAGTCCAATGGATGAATTCATCTAGTGCTGTTAAGATTAGCATAGATCCACTGAAGCACACTTGCGATACAGACCATGCTTCCAACATCTACAATGGCAATGTCTCACCAGAGGAGAAGCAGGTCACTGAGGATTCCTTGCTTTACAAAGGTTGAATGCTGAGAGTTTCCTAAAATCTGTACCTTGGAAGCAGTCAAAAATCCTGTCCCTCCCACTTTTAGTGTGAGAGATGAATGTAGTTCCTTGTTCAGCATTAGTAAAAGCAATGGTTTAGTCCTAATTCTAGAGGTAACACCTCAGTGTGATTTACTTGGTATGTCACACATCTGTTGAAATACTAAGGGAAAAAAAAGGTTGAAAGTGATTTATCAAAATAAGAGTAGGTAAACTGCACACATAACAGTCAGCACAAAGGAAAAGTCTGGAGAGCACCATAAAAGATTTCTGTGATATGGGCCCAGATTATAAGCACATCAGAAAACAAACACGAGAGCACTGGCTGTGCTCTAGGAACCAGTTTCAGGAGAATAAATGCATTTAAGCAAAAAACCCCAACAGATTCCATCCCGCACTAGATTGCCACACTGAATTTACACAGCACTTTACAGTACCAGCAGGAATACAAGTTCAAAGTGCTAGTAAAAACCAAAGGAGTCATAGACAGAAGAGAGCATGTGGGCACTCAGACTGCAGGGAAGTCACATCATCACACTATTTCTGCAGCTAGGACAGCTTAACAGTAAAGGCAAGCAAGGTCTTATTAGTCATTTGATTTCACTAAGTGACAGTCTATATTATGAAGGAGGCAGTTAACATGAAGAGGATGACTGGTGTAGAGAAAGTCAAGCTGTTACAAGCAGACTGAGAAAGAAGCTACAGAAATGGTATAGTGAAAAGTGTAGCTGAATGCATGATGGCAGAGAGGAGAGCTCAGAGTTTGCTAATTATTGCATTTGTCATCTTGTAGCTGTAACCTGAGTTCCTTTAATGCTTGGAATACCACCAATTCATCAGATAGCATCATCATCAACTTGTACGGAAATCCTCTGTTATGCGACTGCCAGCTCTCCTGGCTGCTCTCCAACCCCAAGAAAGTTGTGCTGCAAAAGTAAGTGAATTCAAGGAGATAAAGTAATGCTCTTCAGATGCAACTTAAATGTGTAAGTTATTTGGGGACCAAAGATTCACTACCATCTAAGTTATTCAAATTCCTTGTGTGTTCCTCCCTTCCACAAGAGGTAGAAATGCAAAATAAAGTCCCCTTCAGGGACAAAGCACGGCTGAATTACACTTGAATGTTGACAAATGCGATGGGCACATGTAGAACAGTATAAAGTGTTATTAGCTGTGGATTCTACTTTAAGGTGACAATAGCTTATATTGTCTCTATTTTGGTTCATATTTGTCTATTAGCTGGAGACAAAAAATGTGCTGGCTTGGTGGCCTTGATGGGCCAGCACTGGGAGCAGGAACTGGAAGATTTTGCAAGAACTTTAGCAAATTATTTCCTCCTTGCCCTTGCATTCCCAAAGCATTCCCCTTGCATTCCCATCAGCACAGTCAGTCAACGAAACCCCTTGCAAATAGCACCATTTGTCACCTATTGTTTTCATGCTCTCCTACAGTTTTACACACTAATTACAATAAGCTGTAGTTAAAAGAAGTACTTTGCATATGTATGATTTCTCTTCCTTTTGAAAGGCCACCAAGAAGATTTGTCATCCGTAGGGGAGAGAGCAGGGAAGTAGGGTATTAAAATTAGATTGTTTCTCATCAGGATGGGCTTAGCAGTTGCATTCTTTACAAAAACATGCGATGTGTGAGTAAAGAAAGAACTCGAGCTTAGTCATTTAAAAGCACATCCCGTGCCAGCACAGCTCCAGCTGCCTAAACCAGCTGGCTTAAGGATCTTGGGGACCCTGTTACATCTCTCTGCATGTGTTCCCCTTTTAGGGTGGCATTAAAGTCTGACCCTTTACAAGAAGCTGCCTTGAACCCCGACACTCTTGCTAAGGTTCACAGTCCTTGTACCAAAGGATGCTTCCTCTCAGGCAAAAGATATTCCTGCACCTTAAGAAAACCAAAAGCCAGTCAGCTAAGTTCCCAGTGCTGTGGAAAGCCATCTGCCAAGCACAGGACTATTGTTAAGATGACCTAGCTTTGGTCTAGGTTTCATGTCTTCTTTAATATAAAGACTGTTTTGGGACAGCAGATTGCCAGTTCCAATCCAAGTAGCCTTACAGGAGCCTGTCATGTTCTTGGGGATCTTGTCTATGCTAATTTGTCTCCTCTGCAGGCCTTGGGAGACTTTTTGCAACACATCCCACAAGGATTGGGGCAGACCTTCAACATCTTTTTCACTGCTAGAGCTCTACGATAAATGCCAGTCTGAGAGAAACGTTACGCTGCCTGATTCAAACACACCCTCTCCTGAACACGATGCTTTCAGCCTTACCAGTTATGATGCCACTACTGTAGTAACAACAACAGACTCTGCTCCGCTAACCAAAGACACTTACACCAGCTCCCTAATTCAGAGGAATGTAACGAGCACGATGGCAGCCAACCCAACTGAGCCGATGCTCACAAAAGCCAACAGTTCCTCCCACAAGGAGGAGGCACTTTCTGAATCCGCGAGCAATCCCTCTTCCTTCGCATCCGTAACCATCTCCCTGGGTTTTCTCAAAGAACTCTACAGTCAGTCCTCAGATTATGGCTCCACAAGTCAAGCTGAAACAGATCAGCTGAAGAGAGATCTCAGAACAACCAATGCGACGTTTCCCCAGGAAGGCCCATTCAACCACCCCACTAGTGATTATTCTACTAGAGCAACAGGAAACCCCGATGCAACTGACCATTATATTCACACTTCTGCCACTCCTGCTGGGGAAGGTATACCACAAACAACCCTACAACACCTGAACTCCGCAAGGAGCAATGCTCAGTCAGAGCCTGCATCCACCAGATCACTGATACACTATGTAGACGACTACGATTATGATGAACAGTCGACGGAAACCCCAGTGCAACTGGCGTACATCTCCTGTGACTACAATCCTTGCAGGCACCTTCAGAAGCCGTGCAGTGAACTTCAGAGTGCATCCCAATGTTTATGTCCTGGCGTGTCGAGGGAAGATGAGGTTCCAGATCCACCGAGGCTCAGAGAGGTGTCTGAAGTTACAGACAGCTCTGCACAGATACGCTGGTGCGCCCCAAATTCAGTTGTTCACACCTATGAGCTGACACTTCATGCCCACGGCAATGAGGACAGACAGTTTGTCCTGGACAATATTTATTCCACAGCAAGGCAGTACACTCTGTATAATCTATTACCGTACACCACTTACCACATTTGCGTGACTGCTTCAAACAAAGCAGGGTCAAGCCAGACAGCAAGTCAGGGAATTCCAGGCAATTCATGCACCAGATTTAAAACAAAACCCAGCTACAAGTCTGTCTTTGTTGCTCTGTCTGCAGCAAGCGGACTCTTTCTCATTTCCACAATTATTTTGTCTGTATGTCTGTGTAAGGCATGTAAAAAGCCTCAGAGTGAGCAATATGGTACACACTTAGTCTCTTACAAGAACCCAGCATTTGATTATCCGTTAAAACTACAAACCACTAATTAGCTCGAGGCGATTGTTCTATACATTCAAAGCTCACTGTCTCTGTCACCTTGGTATGATTTCGTGCGACTCTCAAAATGTCCTTCAGCAAAACTATGAAACATTAGACTCCATATCCCTTATGTTTCTAAGGGAGAGAAAAACACACAAAAAAAGAAAACTAATAATGAAGGTAGTCAAACAGAAAAAGCCTTTGGACTCTTGTTCATGTGCTGAGCAGCAGCAAACCTAGACACTAACCTTAAAAAGTTGTTTTTATAATCACCTACAAATACACCAGCATACATTTCACACAGTGAGAGGCTGCCTTGCCAGCTGTCTGCCTCCAGTATCTCTCTCTCATGGATACAGTCTGCTGAGAGCCATGATCCAAGATGCATCTAGCTAAGCACGACAGACTCTGCTTTTATTCACATAAGTGAAGTTGGGTTTTCAATTTCTTCTAATGTCCATATAAAGGTATTATCCAAAACAAGAGTATTAGTGGAAGGAGTGAGAGAAAGGTCTCCTTGGGCTTAGTGGCAAGGTGCTGTGCAGATCTAACTCCATTAAATAACTCCAGTTGACTGCAACTGCTCAGCCCAGCTTCAGCCCAGGAAAAAAAACAGGAAGGTTAATTGTAAAAAAGGACAGTGCAGGATCCTTAGGGCAGGGATAATTGTTTTATTCTGACTTTGTATGATGTTGTCCACAACTGAGGCTCCCAAGTACTACCACAATACCACTTTACAGGCAGTGAGGAGTTTCCAGTACAGCAGTAACCCACAGAAGGGGGAGTACATTAGTATTTGCTTCGCAATTGGTTTTAAGCAGTGATGATTGCTCAGTCCCATCTACAGATTTAGCAGGCTGATGATTTACCTCATACGGAGGCAAAGAGCCAAGTAATGAAACAATTTAATGCTTATGTTGCTGAGACTCGGAAAACTGAAATCCCATCCACTAGCAGCAGACTGTTATGCAGACATTTTTCAAATGTACTTTTGGGTGCTAATTTCTGCTACAAAAATAATCAGAAATGCTGAGAATTTCGGTTCTTCAGCAGCTTGGAGCTTGACATTAAAATTCAAAGAGATATTTGTGTAAGGGGAGGCGTTTGTCCCCATGAAATAATTCCTATTCAGAGACCCATAGGTTTATGTTCCAGTAGCTGCGTGTTTCTGCTACTGCATACTGCTGCTGTATATATACAATATGTAAAATTGCCCCAGATCTCAGAGAGCGAAAGGTGCTATACAGTGTAAAAGAGTCTCTGTTCTGTTAATTTTTTTTAAAATGCTTCCAGTATTAATGGAAATAAAAGCTACAGAGTTGAGTTCTGGTTCTTTGTTAAAGACCTAAATCTTTGTGTTGTCTTTACCATCTACAACATTTAGCCTGAGAAACTAACTCAAAACATTGTGTTGTTTTGGAACAGACTTTCAGCATATAGTAAAGTAATGTTTTTATTATGTTAATTTGTGTTATCTGGTGTCATAAGAGCTTTCATTTTGTATGTGCTTAAAGTGGCCTGTGCCATCCTCACCTCTACAGGCTTGCAGCCCTTTTGTGCAGGTTTCTCCTTTCTACTACACCAGTGCTGGGAATGACACTGTCATTGGACAGATGCTCGTTGCAAATTCCTACCTTGTGTGTCCTGAGCTTGGCTGAGCCCCATGACTCAAAACTCACAATAGAGGCGAACTGCAAATGAAAAAGCTGGGATGGCGTCACCTTTCACTTTGAAAATCTCTTTTATTTTCACATTCTGGTAGTTCAGACCTTCCTTTGTTTGGGCTTAGTTTTTTCATATTTATTTCTGGTCTGATTTTTCCTGCATTTTCTGAAAAGTCTAGTGAGCAGGCGCAAATGATACTTTACTTGAAGTGAGTAGGAACCTTCAGTCTTTGACTCATTATTCCAAAATGGGACAGAGATCTCCCTTGTGTTTGTTCAACATAGCTCTAAGAGACCTTGACTGGGGTCTTTGGTATTAGCCAGAAACAGAAACAAAGTGGAGCAAAATAAGAGATTTGTGAATAGCAATTTATATAGTCTTGAAGATTAGCTCTAGAAGAGGACAACAAAAAAGATACTGCAACTGAAAATAAAGATTGTTGCAGCTTCGCTATGAGTTAGCCCAAAGCAACAGGACACCATTTAAAATGAGATTTTGAGAGGATACGTCTAACTACCCTTTATAACATTGCAACTCATAATCACTGCAACACCTAACTAGAAAGCCACAAAGCCCAGCAGAAAATCTGCCAGTAATAGGATTTGACTTCCCTGAGGCTCAGTGACCAGGGGACACTCCAACCTGACACTACCCAGAAGCATGACCTCGTATCAACTTCGGTCTCTTGAACCTTTCCCCACTGTGTGATGCAGGTTTATCACAACTGATTTCTCCAACCAATTCTCACTCCAGCCTCTCCTGACTTTTCACAGATGTTCACTCCTTTCGAGCCAACAGTTGGAGCCTCCCATTCTTTAAAAGTGCCCTTCCTGGGAGCCAAGCAAATATATAAGTCTCACTCGCATGTCCCCCACTTGCTCCAACTTAAAGTAACCCTCAACAGCCCAGTTTCATCTGGGCTGATGAACGATCCTGAAGCACAGATCCCCTGGCCAGGGGCAGTGCTTCCCTCTATTTGAATCAGTGCTTCTCTTACCTCACTTGTTTCCTGATATTTGTGCTAAGCTACAACCACTCTTCCTTGGATATATTATATACACACTCTGAAGTAATTTTCAAGTTACAAAAGCTAATGGCTTTATTCTGCCATGGCTCAAAAATGCCAGCTTGGATAAAAAAGTCCCCCCTCTGCACTGCCACCCAGAACTTGTGTGTCTTGCAAATAAAATAGCTGCTGCAGCCAAAGAACAGGTAAAATGACAATTATTCAAAAGGGCAACTTTCATTTGAGTAAGTCACAATATTTGCAAAGTAAGTCTTCAAGTAGAAAACCTTTCTTTGAAAGCACTGCCTATTGCTAGTTCTTAAAACTGATGTATACTTCTAGAAAAACTGAACCACTTTATCCCCTCTAGATTTTTTACTGTAGCTGCACCTACTGATTCAGAAAGTAAACCCTAAAAAGCAAGCAGTATTTTAATCAACAGGGTGCAATTATCTTGAAGCCCACTTTCTGGCTTCTACATAATCAAGTATAACTGCAGAAAAAAAATTAATGTCATCCCCATTCCCCAACCTCAAACCCCAAAGCTGTCATTCTTGGAAACAAAACTAATAACCAGTTTGGACATCTCCTGGACTTTCATTACTGTGAATCAACACAAGCAGCAGAGCCAGCTCTCACAGTGCTGCTTGGGACTGGGGCGGTGAGAAGAACAACCAGGGAGCTAAACGGAAACTTCCCCACCCACACATAAAGCCATGTTAGAAAGCTGCCCAGCTCTGCTCTGCCTGGTTGTTCCTCCCCCTCTTCCTGTTTGCACCCAACGGCAAATCCTATTTGTACCTTCAACTCCAAAGACATAAACCTTTGGCAGCGTGACTGGGATACCCACACATCTCTGAAACAATTTTAGAAGCTAACAAAAGCCAACCCATTAAAAAAAAAGTAACTAATAATCCACTTACTGTTTCACAGTTCAACTTGTCCTGTTTTTCTGTGAGAGGAAGATCACTTGGGGGAAGTGTAGAGAGCCTTTGACTGCTTGTGTCGTTGGTTTTTTTTCTGGCTTTTCTTCCAAAGGTTTTCTTCTTTCTACAGAGCCATGTTCAAGCAAAGGTAGTCCAAAATAGCCAACGGTGCATCCCCTGGGTGACATGGCAGAAGTGCTTGCTGCTCCATCTCTAACTCAGAATTTGAAAATCAGCCACTGAGTCTCATGGAGTCTCCCAGCAGAAACACTCAGGGAATAGGAGCTGATCCCTGAAAAGGCCTCCATTCAGGAAAAAAAACAGCTCTCCAAGGACCAGAACCCACACAGGCAAAGGCCTTGCTGGCTGGGGGGGGAGCAAGAGAGGGACCACCTTGTCTTCGGTGCAACAAATGCCATTTAGAGAAGCAGTCACCGAGAGCCCTGTCCTGGGCAGCAGAAGCAGGGCGGTGGGAATGCCCAGAGCAGCAGGACCAGGCGCTTCAGCCTGATCCACCTCGGTGACAGAAAGGAGCCTGCTTTTGAGAGTTGTCCCTGGCAGGAGGCATGATAGGCACTTAATGGACCACCTGGGAGACAATGCAGCCCAAGGCAGGGAGCTCACATCATACCACTTTATCAGGCTTTATCAGCCTTTTCGTGGAAGGAGGCAAAATCAAACCACCATGCTCACTTAGCAAGCACTGCACTGGCACAGTACTGCTCCACAGTGATCTCCATTCATGTGGTGTTAGAAACAAGGATGCCTCTGAGGGTTCAGGATCTTGCTCGTCAAGAAGCATCTGATTCGCATTTTACCTGAGAAACACAGAGATACTTATCACAGGTGTGAACGAACATGTTTCGTGTTTGCAGAAACAGATATTCATAAAAGAACATGTTTAACCTCCTGGTGCTTTTTCTTTCTATCAGCTGTCCAAAGTATGCAGAGTTTGTTCTGAAGCAGTGCAATATATTACAACAATAATTCCAACCTCTTTAAAAAGTAATCAAGCAGCGCAACAAATAACAATATTCTTTTGAAATATATTCAGGAAACAATCCCTTACAGCAAGGCTGGTGTTCTGCTGTCATCTAGAGGGAAAGGGTGGAATCATCTCCGCAGGTGCTCTCCCACATGGAAATGAAAATACTCATTCTTTCACCAAAGAACTTCAGTCTACAGACCAAGGCTCACTCATTTACACTACCCATGTGCTCACCTGTGTGCATCTGTATATCCTTACCTATTAACATTTGGAGGGAAAGAAAGCAGAAGTGCTAAGAATTAACAGTAGCAACAGCCCCAGTCCCATAGACTATCATTCAGCAGCTTATCTGTCCCTCTTTCTGTAGCCTTATGACCAGGAATTTCTGTGTCAACTTGACACTGATAAGGAAAAATGTAAAATTTTTTTAAGAGCAAGGAGGGGATTACTGTCTGGGAAAATCGAAACTGGTAAATCATTCTACAAGTGCAATGAGATTTTTTAAAATATTGTAGATTTTGGAAACAGAGATTGGATCACAGTTGTTGCACTTACAGGAAAAAAAAAGGCAGAATTAGTTGGTTTTTTGATTCAGCACAGATAAAGATCAGTAACAGTTAAGTATATTTACATTATCTGATATCTTGAATTTCATTTTGCATATAGTACTACTGTAGGATATTACAATAATTGGATGGGGATCTTCTAAGCAACTCTTACTTGCTTCAAAAAACCTGTTGATTCAATTGATGCTTATAAATTTTGTAGATCCAGGGCACAGTGGCAACTTGTATAGCCCTGGGCCAACAAACGGACCACGGACTGAGCCATTCCTCAGTACCTACACAGTATGTCCAGCCAGATGCAGTGTCTCTGCAGCACCTGGTTACTCGGTACATGAGCAGATCAGTGCTCAAGGCCCATTGATACATATAATTGATCTGCCCGTATGCAAAATGTAGGTTTTTGCAAGTCCCAGCTACAGCACCTTTCAAGAGTCAGGGGCTGCCAAGAAAGCATGAGATAAATCATCTCCATTTTCACTGCTAGAGTTGACCACTCCACAACTTCAAGCTGACACTTCCTATGCCACAACACATTTTTAAGAGTACTTTGACAATGTAGCTACCTTTAAAGTACAGTCTTCAAATAAAAGGTCTGAATCCATAGGAATCCCTTATAGCAAATTCTTCACAGGATTAGCAATGTTTGCCCTAGTGTCTTTAGCAGAATAAAATCACCATAAATAGGGTATTTTTCTTCTTTTCCAAACTACAGTGCAGCATTGTATTTTGTGCTGCTACCTAATCCTCACACTTCAGTGATGGATGACATTACCTACTGGTACATATAAGAAGATAATACTTGTATGGCACTTTGTGTGTTTCCCGACATACTACCACACTATATATCCTCATTTCTGCAACCTCCTTCAATGAGTGAGCAGCCTTTTCAACTGCTTACCATGACTCTCAGATTATATATATATTTTTAAAGGAACATAAGGGAGAAAAAAACTCAGAAAATACTATCAGGAAATGGAAGGAATTTGAGAAAAGGGACAAAAAGTCTTCAAAATACATAGTCCATTGGATACACCCAGAGCAGGAGAGAACCAAAGAAAACCAAAAGAAATCAAGTAAAAGAATCCCAAGAAAAATCCACAAAACCCAGGATCCCTCATTCACTGTCTCCTCCAGAAGGTGGAAGCAGCGACGCAGCTATCCCTGCCATGGAAGCGGGCACAAAGCTGGCAGCTCCTGCAGGGCTTTAATCGGAGCATAGCACTCAGACACCAAGAGCAATAACCTCTGGGATGAAAATCCAGATAGAAGAGAAAAAAATCACCCACTCAGCACTAGGTAGAGACTTTCTTCTTCTTTGAAAAACTAAAATCCACTTGCTGTGCAAAATATTTTATGCTGGAAAGGCATTAGTATTGCTTTTATTAAATGTTTCAAAGCTACTCGCTCTTATCAAAGCATGATTAAGTAGTGGTATTTAATAACTTATCTAAGGCCATTAGGTGAAATGATGTCACCCTCTCTTTGGCAGTCATTCATTATGCTGTCATCACTACTGCCTTGAGAATACTTGGCAAGTTATCTCCAGGAAAAAAGAAAAAAATACCCTACATGAGACTAATGTTCATATCCAACCCGATATAAGTGCAGTAAGTAGTAAAGATACATATCCCAGGCATTTTTCACCTTGTACAAAGGACAGAGATGCAAATATTCCCAGAAACCCCATTCTGTCCTAATCACATGATTAGGTGTCCACTGACGATATTTATGCTGTGAAGGTTGTTAGTGTTGTTCATATTGCAGCAGAACTAGCAAGGTCCACTTGATATGAGGACTCCATTTGACAAGATGCTGCACACACAGCTAGTAAAAAAGTTTATCATCTAACTGCACCAGACTAGAAATAGTTGGGGAAGAAAAATCGAGAGACAGAGAAGTGATGTGATCTGCCCAGAATCACAAGCACCTCGTACAACAGTGACTATCAAAAAAGTTTCATGTTGATAGCAGTACATTGCCTCTGCCTGAGTAAAATAAAGCTCTGAAAGCCACAGAAACATTGTGCCACCAATGAACATCCCAGAAGGACTCAGCTCTGTCTTCAGCATGCCTTTAAAAAATCTCTCCTCTCTGTGCAGCTGCCCATTTACACAAAGCCAGAAAACACAGTTTCCAACACATTTAGTCAAAATTGGCTATAGGTCCAAGTCCTATTTGAAGGACAGAGTACTAAGCACACAAATCTCATTTTTTCAAGAAACTAAGCCAAAAACAATATTACGACCCCAGGATCATGTGTGTGGGTGTTTTCTGGATGATCCGTTATCATCTCACTGCTCCTTGGAAATGCTAGAAAAGGTCAGAACAGCCAGAAATGATGATAAGAGGGTAAGAAAAACAATATAATGTGTAGAAAACCCTAAGTCTAAACTCAGCTCTAAAACAAGTCTGGAAGGCTTCCGTGCTTGCTAGCTTTAAACATGACCCAACAACAAATTTGGATCTTTGGGTCTGCTCTCTGAAACCTCAACCTTCACCCTGACATGAAGCTGAACTTCAACAGCAAGTCTGATTGATGTTAAGCCATCTCAGATAACTCTCCCACAAGCAACTCCAAATTATGAATACCTAAGAAATGTCTCTCCACCACCCTCTGCCTGGATCAACATGAACAACCGACATGCAGGTCAGTGGGACATTGCAGGAGGAAGACTAACCACAAGGCTGCCCCTAAATACACACTAGTAAAAAGAAAAAAAAAAAAATCTCTATTTTGCATAGAATGGAGCAAAAAACTGAGTAGTAGCCAAAGCCCTAAACAAAACTCAACAGCTTGACAGCCCTACATATCTGCTCATCTAAATTAGATAGCAGACACAAAACAAGCAATAAAATACAATGTGCACTCTGGGTCAGTCTCCACCCAGTGACACCTTAAAACCCACAATGACCTAAGATCAAACCAAACCCTACCAAAGGAGTTTCTGTTGGGCACAGAACCAGGTGACAGTGGATGACGACTAGACAATTCCTTTTACATCCAGTGCAAACCCGATTGCACTAACGCTTACAAAACCTTTAATCCTAACTCTGCCCTGAAGCCCAGCGCTAGAGAAGCAACCCTGCCAGACCAAAATTATTAGTAAGAAGGTAGCCACTAACCACAGCAGTCCTAAACTTAGCTCAGCAGCTTATTATGTACCAAGCAAAAATCCAGGTTCTCCACCCAGCAATGGAACAAACTCCAGCCTCAAATGATTCTTAACACTAGAGGGGCTGTTCTTGCCAAACACAGAGCTATGTGTAACAAGGTGGCTGTGACAGCATCAGTTCTAACCTTAATTTCCTTCAAAATCCTGAAAAAAAATTACTCCTAACCCTAGTGTAGCATTGAGCAGCACATGCTCACTGATGGTAATAGCACATGATCTGTGTCACCTGCCAGAAAACCAGGTCCTTTGTCCTCCTCTGACATAACCAAACGCAAAGTCCAATTCAGCACCAGAGAAGCAACATCTGCCACTGCCCAAATTTACACAATACCTTTAAACGTAGCTATACCACTTATTATACACATCCAGGAGAAACCAGGAACCTCCTGTGATACCACAACAAACTCTAAATGATCCCTAACCTAAGGCGACAAGGAGATGGCCAGGTACAACAACCTCTTAAAAGCTTGGCTCTCTCCTGATTCTAGCTTTAACATTGCATGAGTGCTATACGTCCAGGATTTAGTATTGTTGCCATCGCTGCTTGATGTACTTTAAGATCAGGGTCAGAGACCCCAATGATCTCGGTCGTTTAGGACGTGTTTCTCATTATTTTGAGGCTGATATCAATCCAGGTCAAGACTCTTACTAGTAGACCTTTCCCCTGTCTATGACCTGGATGTATCTTTACCTTTATAGTTCAAACTGTTTTCTTCTCTGCCTGTTAAAAATTGAATATAAAAAGGCAAAGAGCATTCACTTCCAAAACCTTCTCTCTATATACAGTCTTGAACAGAAAAAAAGAGCAGTTATCTATGTTTCAGTGGTGCATAAACCCAGAAAAAAATATTCAAAAGCAGGTGTTGAAAATGGTTGAGAGATGATGAAACCATGTGACTATGGAGTCCTTTTTCCTATTTTTTTCTGACAAGAGAACTGTCCAAATACTTGTTTTTTATGTATCACCATACAAAGCTGTTGCTGGCATTAGAAAATTGCTCACCTTGAGGACACGTTTCACTTGCAATGAGCTCCCGATATAGATGCAGATACTTGGAAACTGAAAACAAGCTCAAGAGCTCACATCGTTTGCCTGTTTTTTAGAACGCGCTGTCTTACATCAGCAGCATTTTACTAGTGCAGGGACGCATTTCTTGTATAACTGTCTCTACATGGGAGCACTTTATTGGCACTGTCATATTATAAATCCTGAGTTTTCACATCCAGTCAGAAAGAGACGCATCATAAAAATTATATGGTTTAGATAGTGGTTGGGCATTTTTCTTTCAGTCAGAGCTCTTTTGAGCTGCTGTGTTACTTTGTGTCTTACTTTGAACACAGTACAAAATTAATCCACTTCATGGATTCAAGTATGTGCTTTGCATCTAAGCCATCTTATGTTTGTATTCTGTTCAAGGTGAAGAAAATAACAAACAGCTATTCAGATATCCCCCAAAAAGACAAGCGTACAGAAGCTTCTTATATCAATACAGTAGTTGAGGCAAGATCATCCTAAGGGCATAAGCTATCTTTCAACTCTAGCATTATTTTTATTGATAATAAAGCCTACCTTTTTACAATGGCAATACAGGCTGAGGTAAAAGTCCCTTAGACACATGGGAAGATCAGGGTGTTACAAGAAAATATACGTTTCTGTTCTTGTCCTGTAATTCAAGCGTGTCTAACTTCACTTGGCAATAAAGCTGCTGCTTAAAATCCCTTTTTGGTAACAGGTTCTGCAAAACAGAGGAACACAGGTGCTCAAAACCTACCAGAACAGCTGGGATGGTGCTGCAGGTCTTGGCCCTAGCAGGGAAAAAACTGGAAGAAGCCCCACCAGGACAAATAAAGGCAAAAGACGGGGCCTGCCTAGCCCTGGGTCAGACCAGAAAGGACAAGTCACAGCTACGGTCCCATCCACCGCTAGTGCTTTATGTGCTACTGAAGTTAATTGCTTTGTAACAGCCGCCTGTCAGAGAAAACGTTTCCAACATAGCCGTGCAGCTGAATTTCACACAGGTCATGCAGTGACGGGTAAGACCAACCCTGTGATTTCATGGCCATAACGCAAAGCGAAGTTATCTCTCCTCAAAACGTCAGACGTCCTCGGGAAACACCTTCCCTCAGAGAGCCCGCCCTTCCAGCCAGCCCCTTCCACCAGCCGCTTCACAGACGCGGAAACCCACGTACCCCTCCGCTCTCCAGAGCCAGCGCCTCTGGGCCCGGCTCCCCCTGAGGGGCAGGTGGAGGGGAGGCCGCCCGGGCTGAGGGACACCCGGCAGCCCCCATAACGTTCACCCCGGCCCCGCCCCTCCACCCCTCAGAGGCGGGGCGGGGC